>NC_090377.1:87144791-87445625 GCF_036365525.1 Heterodontus francisci
CTAGGATGTTGATAGTGGGGAATTCAGCGATGGTAATGCCGTTGAATGTCAAGGGGGGATGGTTAGATTCTCTCTTGTTGGAGATGCTCATTGCCTGGCACTTGTGTGGCACAAATGTTACTTGCCACTTATCAGCCCAAGCCTGGATATTGTCCAGGTCTTGCTGCATTTCTACACGGACTGCTTCAGTATCTGAGGAGTCACAAATGGTGCTGAACATTGTGCAATCATCAGCGAACATCCCCACTTCTGACCTTATGATGGAAGGAAGGTCATTGATGAAGATGGTTGGGCCTAGGACACTACCCTGAGGAACTCCTGCAGTGATGTCCTGGAGCTGAGATGATTGACCTCCAACAACCACAACTATCTTCCTTTGCGCTAGGTATGACTCCTACCAGCGGAAGGTTTTCTCCCTGATTCCCATTGATCTCAGTATTGCTCGGGCTCCTTGATGCCATACTCGGTCAAATGCTGCCTTGATATCAAGGGCAGTCACTCTCACCTCACCTCTTGAGTTCAGCTCTTTTGTCCCTGTTTGAACCAAGGCTGTAATGAGGTCAGGAGCTGAGTGGCCCTGGCGGAACCCAAACTGAGCGTCATTGAGCAGGCTATTGTTAAGCAAGTGCCGCTTGATGGAACTGTTGATGACACCTTCCATCACTTTACTGATGATTGATAGTTGATCTGTGCTTTAACTCCATCTACCCAACTTGGTTCCTGAATACCCTAATGTAACAAAAAGCCATCTATCTCAGTTTTGACATTTGCAATTGACCTAAACTCAACAGCTTTTTTTTTGGGGGGGTGGGGGGCGGGGTTGAGGGGTTGAGGCAGGTGCCAGTTCCATATTTCCACTATTCTTGTGTGAAAAGGTGCTTGCAGACACCACCCTGATTGGCTTAACTCTAACCTTATGGTTATGCCCCCTGTTCTGGACCCCAACAGTGGAAATAGTTTCTCTGTATCTTGTCCAGGGGTTGGCAATGTGTCCATACATGGACGCCAGTATCTGTGGGAAAAAATTTTGAGGTCTGTGATTGGTAATTTCAGGGATGAGAAATTTCCCATTGGCTTCTTCTTTCAGCAGGTTGGCTTGAAAATATATCGCTGCCGTCAGTTTCACATCTGTCAGATGCTTAGAGCAGAGACAGCACTTCCAAACTTTGGACAAACTTTTTCGGGTTTTCCGGTGGGCTTTAAAAAAAAAATTCAGAACCCGTCAAATAACCACAAACTTGTCTGAAGTTCAGAAGTGATGTCTCTGCTCTACGCACCTGACATCTGTGAAACTGATGGCTACGATTTAAAAAAACATGGACCAACCACAAAGATTCTGAGAGGGCCTGACAGGGTAAATGCTGAGAGGCTAGGCTGAATTTTTATTTCAGGGTCGAACCCTGATGTCAGGATCATTTTCAGGCCCCAACCCCACTTGACATTGCTGCCAGACGTCCAACGCTATTTTGAAGGAAGCGGCCAATTAGTGGCCCACTGGTGCATTTGACTTTCAATTAGGGGCCGAGGACGCGTTGAGGTGGCAGGATCTAGATGTGTAGGTCCAATTTAAAGGGCACCCCCAGCAGCCATGATTGTGGATGCTGGCATCCTGGCTGATGGCAGAGGCCGGAACGCAACAGAGCAGCAGCATGGCAGACAGCTGTGGAAGCTCGACTCCACAATTTGCCGATGCCTCCCTGCAGGTGCTGTTCTGATGGTGGCAACCCAGAGGAGCTTCGTGTTTCCAAAGAGTGGCAAGAGGAGGCCAGCCAGTCTGGCAAAGGTGGCTCAGGAGGTGAGCAGCCACAGTGTGGTCAGCAGGACATGGGTGTAGTGCAGGAAGTGCTTCAGTGGCCTTCTCAGTCACTAGCAAATCTATGAGCACAGCAGCCTGAGGGCGCATAGTGCTCAGGAACAGTGAGGATATGTGTGCCCAGGTGCACGCCTGAGCCAGTGGCAACTCACACCACATGGAGGAGGTGACACTAGAGCCATGGACATCACATGCGAGTGAACTGCTGGATGCAGTGATGGACGGCACCATGGTCTTAACTCTCTCGCTCTTGACTTTGCATTAAAACAGAGCACACTATGTGCGATAAAGGGGTCGCTGTGGTGGTGGAATGCCGCATCATGCTAAACTGATGACAATGGAGGAGGAGGCCCTTGAAATTGCCACGGTGAGATGGGTCTCCATCCGAGAGAGGGTGAAAGATCTGACCATTTCCATGAGACAGGAATGGAGAACCGTCCTCCTTTGTTGAATCCATGTCACTACATGAGCTGGTATGGGCTGCAGCAGCTCTGTGTAAGCAGTTAATGACAGAGGAGAGCTTTCCTAATCAATGTCTTATGTTTCCTGCAGGTCAGTTGTGGTGTGGGAGCCTCAGAATTCGAATGTGCCATTGGGAGCAACTTCAAAGGGGGGAAATGCATCCGAGGCAGCATCGTCACCGCAGTCAAGTGCACCCTCCACCAACACAGAAACACACATGGGGCCTCACGTGAGTTTAAAATGGGTGGCACAAGGTGACCAGCACTTCATGTGTGAGCAGGAGGAGGTAACAGAGGCAGAGGCAGCTGTGGGCAGTTCCCCTCAAAGGATGGAGGACAGACACAGTCATGCTCAGCTGGACAAAGATGCAGAGCCCTGGGAATCACATACAAGGCGGGTCTTGCTGGAGCTGGAATGGGAGATATGTGCCCTAATGTTGAGTTCCCTGAGGCAGTGCAGAGCCTTGGCAGAGAATGGAGGAGTCCTTTCAGGATATGTGTTCCACTGTCTCAGGCAGATGAGTACATGACCTTCTCCATCGAAATAGTGGAATACCTCATGAAGACATCATGCTGAGTGGATGCAGGAACATTGCACTGACATGCACAGAATGCATGCCACATTCTGTAGTATTGACCAGTAAGCTGCATTGATGACATAAAGATGCATGGACAGGCAACCAGAAGCACCCAGCAGCTGGTTCCATTGGATGTGCATGTGCACCATGAAAGGACTGGGGCAGGTAGGGATGATGTTGATCAGACCACCCTCACGGAGCGCTTTCATCATTGGCTGCCCCCTTGGCCCTTCTGATTGGGGCATCATATATACAGCAAGACCCCGCGACCTGCATCGTAGCAGGTGTTGCAGCCTGCTGTAGTGCCCCCACTGGTAGCATAATGCTGAGGATGGGCACCATGGGCATCTCAGCCACATGCAGACACAAGTGAGCACCCTGCCTCCACTTGTGCCTCAACCACGGGGGGAGCACCATGTAAGAGTGGCCATGTGCGGACAGTGCCTCATCAGTAGTTTCACTTTGGGCTGAACTTGGGTGACTTTTGTAATGTTTCTGTTCACTGATTAACATCATTGTAATGAAATGGTTGATGGTTACACCCTGATTTATCTGATCCCACTATTTTGAGGACATTAAGACACCAGCATGATGAAGTGAGTCTGTAATGCAAAGGTGGGGGGTCAGGAACGCTGTGTGGCCATTGGCAATGTATCTTCCCATTGTGGGGGAAACAGAAGACAACTCTGCATGGCAGGCATTTTGGATGTGGCCACTCCCTGTGGGAAAGGTGTGGTACTGGACCAAATGCTATCCAGGATGAGCTGTCCTCAGGGGAAATTTGTCTGGATTAGTGTGATCCGAGCTTCCTTACCATCCTGGTCGGTGGTTTGACGGTTCAGCAGGACCTCTGGTAGGTCTTGCAATGCAGGATCTCAATGATGAACCCCATCCTACTCCTCCTAATCCTCGTCCTCCTAATACTCCGCATTTTCCTCCTTAAGGTCCACACCTCTTTGGAGGACCATGTTATGAAGAGTACAGTATACCACCACCATGTGAGAAACCCTTGAGGGAACATACTGGAGGGCGCCCCCTGCCCCCCACTGAACGGTCAAGGCACCGGAGCCACATCTTCAGGAGTCCAGTGATGAGAGTGCAATCCCTTCCTATTTATAAATGGCTCTGGTTGCTCCTCTGGGGCCTTGATGGCCACATGGGTGCAGCCAATCATGCCCTGTACCTGAGGAAATCCTGTCAAGGAGGCAAAGTCCATGGCCCTCTGGGCTTGAGTGGCCCCATCAGTTTCGAAGTCAATGTACTCCAATGCCCTCTCACAAAGGGCATCCATCACCTGCCTTATGCTATGATGGGCGGCCAATTGCGATATGCCACACAGATCTGCCGCCACCCCTTGAAACGATCCAGAGGCAAAGACGTTCAAAGCCATTGTCACTTTCACAGTTACTGGCAGGGCGTGTCCACATGACTGGTGAGGTCTGAGGTCCTCCTTCACAAGGGCACACAAGTCAGCAACCACCTGCCTCGATAGTTGCAGTCTCTAGTGGCACTGCTGCTCCGACATATCCAGGAAGCTGAGTCTTTGGTGGTATGCCTCATGGTGAGCTTAGCGCCTTTGTGCCCTCCCTATCCCTTGGACATCACCTCTGTGGCCCTCTGCACCAAGGAACTGCATTTGTTGTTGGCACTGCTGCTCCTCATCACTGCTTGTTGCCAACTCAGAGTAGCTGAGCCCAATGTCCAGAGATGACCTCACTTGCCACCAACTACACGGGAATGGATGCCTGGCAACCCCCCCTGCCCCACTGACCCCTGCAGGTGTACTCCCCTGCAATTGTCCGAGTGCCTCTACTTGAAACACTTTGCAAGCTCTGCTCATGCATTGGCCACTGTGCCATTTGTGCGTAATCAGGAATTTCTCTCCAATGTGCAGCCACCTCATCTCCTTGGACCTGCTGCTGTCCCAGTGTGTTTCCTGTGCATAGCCTTGAAAATCGCATCCAGGCGCTGCAATGAGTTCTCAAGTGGCTCATCATCTGGCTCAGTTGATGACCTGCTACTTTCGGGCGTGTAACTGTGACCTCTGCTAGGATGCCTCCACCAAAATCAGTGGGAGCGGGACTGTGTCGGGAACCCAGCATGCCATTCGACAAAGCAAATTTGTTGGCACACCCACCTCTGAATCCACCTCTGCCAAGGGATTAAAATCCAGCTGCTGTCCCCCCTGGCTGGAGAGTCTGGAACTGTGGGGATAAGGGATTAATGTTCAGGATAAGGGGTCGGCTATTTAGGGCTGAGATGAGGAGTAATTTCTTCACTCTGTGAGTTGTGAATCTTTAGAATTCTCTACCACAGAGGGCTGTGCATCCTTGGGTGATGAGTATATTCTGGACTGAGATTGATAGATTCTTGGAATATAAGGAAATAAAGAGATATGTGATTGGGTGGGAAAATGGAGTATACCCAAAGATCAGCCATGATCTTATTGAATGGCGGAGCAGGTTTGAGGAGCCATATGGTCTATTCCAGCTCCTATTTCATATGCTCACAGGCAACGTCTCAGAAAACCCATCCTTGTTACTTCAGCAACAGTACCAAGTGAAACTACTCCACACTGACTGTTCTGTAGTAAATGATAATGGAGGAAGAGCCGAGAGTTCAGCTGGTGCCCTGCTAATGTCATCTTTGAACTAATGCAACCAAGAATAGATTAGTTAACCTAGGTTAGGTCATTCATCTAATTGCTTGCTATTCATGGGGTTTTGCTGTGGGTGAAATAGTTGCCACATATGCCTCCATAAAATCAGTAACTGTCCTTCAAAGTAATTTATTGTAAAGCCTAACAAGACATGATAAGCTGTTACATATGTCTTGCTTTCTTTTCCTTCTTTCCCGTGTAGTTTCATTAGCCTGTGTACCAAGGTCATGCGCCTTCCACTCATGATTTAGCTTTGTTGATTTTGGTGGAACTGCAATAAGGTGTCAGAATTTGTAGTGGAGAGGCCAGGTGGCGTTGGAGGTTGTCCAATTGTTGAGGATCCTCAGAGAGATGCATCAAGGCTCTCATGTGTTCTATTTGTTCCTGGCTGTTCCTCCTGTGGAGACAGCTGGGTGGTTGAAAGTGACTCCCATTCTGTTTCCTGCTAAACTGGAATACAGGTCAGTCTTTCATTGCTCCTCTGTTCGGGGTCACTATATTTCTTTCAGATAACATTTGCTTACATTTACATTGAGTTTGCCTGTGGTGTTCTGCCAGAAGCCTGAAGGTGCACTAGAGTGGGTGGGACCCTTTAGATTCAGTGCCAAATAAAAATAGATTTTTAAAATTTCATTCACATGAATTAAAGCTCTTTGTTCTGTAAATCTCTTTTTTTGTGTGTGGATGTTCTGATTGTGATTTGGCTAATCCTTTATTTTGAAGGCATAGAGTTGGTTTCTTAGTTCATTGATATCAGGCGCATGACTGCCAGGTGCAGAAGGATGCTAATGCTGACAATGAGAACAATATTACGAATATCCACCATTTCACCAAACAAACAATGCGCATTGAAAAGTAGAACCCCAGAATGTTATATTACTTAGCTTCTCGTGAAACAAAAGATGGCTAATTTTCTGCAATTTGATTTGTTATTTAAATCACATATTTTTGTGGAATACTTTTTATCCTTTTCATATTCCGTTGAGAGATAAAAACTTAATCAGAAGATCATTCTGGCAGTGGCCCGTCACGGAGCCCGATGTCGGGAGTTCTGACCCCAGCTTCCCAGCAGCGGCGAGACTCCGTGACGGCCTCACCTGCCGCTGGGCGACGGGACCCGGATTAACATATTTAAATTAATGAAATGAATACATTTAAATAAAATCAACAGTGATCTAACACTCGGACTGCAATCTTCCGAGCGGCGGCCAGCACTCACGCACCTCCACTTTCCTGTCCAGGGAAAGCAGGCGCCACCATGTTGGGGAAGTGGATAACTTATGATTTTTAGTGCAGTTGGTGGGTGGGGAACGGGCTCTAATGCAAATTACTCGTGTAGGGGGAGGGTGGGAAGGGGAGACCTCTGCATTTTGATCGGTTTAGGGAGGGAAAAGGCAAGTGTTGAAGTAAGTGTTTTGCGGGTGGGGAAGAGGGAAAATGTTGAATTTAATTGTTATTGGGGGGAAAGGATTAATCCGCAGTACATTGTCGGGGGGTGGGGGGGTAGCCCTTCAAAATTTTAAATGACCCGGCAGGACTGGTTGCCCTTTAAAAAGTGTGACAGCGCTCACGCACAGACAGCTGATGCCATTGCCGGTGTCGGAGAGCCCACCCTCTCCATTTGGTGGGGGGAAGGGAGCCTGACCGGCTCATTATCCTGGGCCGCCACAAGGAAGATCGCGGCGGCATGGCGGCATGTGGCCTGCATGTGCGGGCTGCCATTTTTTTCGCCCATCCACCACTCCCAGTGGTGGGAGAAGAAAGTCCAGCCCAATGGATGCGCTGGTTGTTATCTTGCAGAATTCCCTCGATTCTAAAATAGTCTTAGCAGATTGGAAGGTAGCAAATGTAACACTGCTATTCCAGAAAGGAGGGAGAGAGAAAACAGAGAACTACAGGCCAGATAACCTGACATCAATTGTTAGGAAAATACTGTCAGCTATGGCTCAGCACTCTTGATTCTGAGTCAGAAAGATGTGGGTTGCAGTCCTACTCCAGGACTTGAGCACAAAATTAAAGCTGACACTTGAGTGCAGTACTGAGGGAGTGCTGCACTGTCAGAGGTGCTGTGTTTTGGGTGAGACATTAAACAGGCCCTGTCTGTTCTCTCAGGTGGATGTAAAAACCCTAAGGTATTATCTTGAAGAAGAGCAAGGCCAATATTTATATCTCAATCAACATCACAAAAAACAAATTATCTGGTCATTGTCACATTGCTGTTGGGAGCTTGCTGTGTCCAAATTGGCTGCCATGTTTTCTACCTTACAATAGTGACTACACTTCAAAGGTATTTCATTGGCTGTAAAACATTTTGAATGTCCTGTGGTTCTGAAAGGCACTTTGTAAATGCCAGTGTTTTTATTCTTTCTTTTTGGAAATCATTGTTAAGGAAGTGGTAATGGCAATTAGAAAATTATGATATGACTGGACAGACTTAACATGGTTTTATGAAAGGGAAATTGTATTTGACAAATCTGCTAGTATGTTTTAAGGATATAACTAGCAGGGTAGACAAAGGGGAACCAGTGGATTGGTATCCTTGGATTTTCAAAAGGCATTCAATAAGATGCCACATGAAAGGTTGTTGCACAAGGTAGGGGCTCTTGAGAGCGGATAGACACGGAGGTTAATGCCAGGAGTGCAGCCCCAAGGTACTGGATGCAGTGTTGCAAGTCCTTACAGGAGTAGTCAAGGTCAACAAATGCAACTTCAAATGCCTTGGTCTACCATGCGCACCACTAGCCTCAGCCACTAATTCACCACACACCAATCACTAACCTACCAAAAATCTTTATCAATCAGGACTCATACAAAACAGTCATATGCTTCACCTCACCCTCACATACTTAGCTGCAAACCTCACAGCTATATCTCACAGTTTACACACACTGCCAGCTATTCAACCATAATAGCCACATCACCCAGACATATACCACGACACTCACTGACACACTTCCATCTCTCTTTCAGGAAAAGGTGGATTATAACTGGAGGCAGAGGAACTAACTGGAGGGGCAGAGATGTCCCTACAAATTCTAACTCCCATGGAGGAGACAGTACTGGTCATTATTGGAAAGGCCGTGGCTGAGGCCAGTGGCAGGGCTGAATCCATTGATGATGACAATATCCTCATACCTAATCCTGCTTCTCACATTCCACTTCCCCCTTACCCCACAGTCTTTTCTGATTTAAAAGCTGCAGTTGGTGTCAGTGTGTACTTCTTACTTACCCCTTTCCTTCACCACAACATTACCCTTGTCTCTTGTTTTCTTTCAGATACTCAAGGACTGTAACCTTGCCAGGCAGCGGAGTAAAACCAAGAAGACAGTGAAGATGAAGACACATTGTCACTTGATTTCACACTCAAAGCCACTAGATCAGATACTGACACAGTACGTATCTTAGAGTATAGCCTGGAGACAGGATCTGCACATGGTAGAACATTAAGCACAAGTGCACTCAGCCAGGGCAGGGGTCAAGGAGAGTGCAGGAGCCAGCTCAATGGAGGACAGTGTCCCACACATGTGGAGAACTCAGATGAAGACTTTGATGAGGCAGCCTACAGATAAAGGCTGATGGGTATGCATATTCACTTCAGAACTGTATGCGAGCACCACAGACACCATTTTGGAACCCTAAGGGCACTCTTAGTGCCCAAAAGGCAGGCGCTGCTGAACCCAATTTCTTGTTCATTATCTCTTACATTTTGTTTCTGTGAATTCCCCTGCCAATCTTTCCTTATAATGCTGCTTTGGAAGCTATTTGATTCATTATGATGAACATACTGCTTTAAAACAGCACTCAGTCATACACAACCATTCTATTAGCTGTTTCTTCAGTTTATAAACTGCACTCAACTTCGTCCTAAAACAATGTAAACTTTAAAACCACACTTCATTAGTGGTTAAAAACTGTAAAGTGATTAGCACTGACAGATTTTTATATATGTTTCCTAGTGAGAGCTGCCTCTCCCTAACCATTTCCTCTTGTGGTGCCTGCGAAGGATCTGATAAGCAAAAGCAGCTCTGATGGGGTCAGAGGATACTGTCTCGCAGCCCAGAGAGATACACTCTAGCTGTGAAATCAAACGTGTATCATCAGAAGCACTCAGGAAGAGTACTTGCCTTCCCTGAATGGAGCACAACTACAGGAAAATGTCAAGCTGCGCAAATGCTGGTGGGGCTCCGTAATAAAATAAATTGAACAAAAATATGAGCTCAATAGTGGAGACAGCGTAATTGGAGTTATCAGGGTGGCACAGCTGACTAAATTTCTCTTTAACACACACGACCACAGTGTTGCTCTGAGAATGCTGCTCAAACTTAATTAAAATATTGTTGGAAGGATTTCACACCTGTCAGAGTTCACCGACCTTTTACTTTTGTCACTCACAAAAAATAAATTTACATTTTCTGAATTGAAGGTTTTTTTTAGAATGGACGTCACTGTGGTTAATTAATGATGGCATAAGGTGTAACTAATACATTTATAACTCAGGCATGAGAAATGTCAGACTGGAAATGTGAAGACTTGCAATTTGTTAATCACAATTAATTGTTATGCAAAATGTAAATTTGAGCAGTTCCCACTATATCACTGTATTTCAGAGGTCCAATTGGGTGGCAGCCTATGTAGAGAATTATAGATGAAATACAAAATTCATCACAATACCTTGCAGATGAGATTAATCACAGAGAGATCATAAAGGATTTGATATCGGACTTTCAGTGGTCTCCAGCTCTGAAACAGGACAAGACCTTGCAACCCCACATCCTCTATGTTCAAAAATAGTGCTGAGATGAACATTTTTGTCACAAAGTCAATCTGCAGCCGAATTGCTGCTCTGAACGGCCTGAAACATGACAAATGGTTTAAGCAATTGACCGCTTTAAAATCTGGAACTGAAACTTCTTTCGCTGTTTGTGGCATTTAATGACATTATTTTTGGTGCTGGTATGGACAGTGAGTGATTAAACAAAAAAAGACAAAAAATAAGAGTGTTGAAAGAGGTAGCTATGGAGATAGTAGATGTGTTGGTGTTCATCTTCCAAAATTATATAGATTCTGGAGTGGTTGCCGCAGATTGGAAGGTTGCAAATGTCACCCCACTATTTAAGAAGGGAGGGAGAGAGAAAACCGAGAACTACAGACCTGTTAGCCTTACATCAATCATTGGGAAAATGCTCAAATCTATTCTAAAGGATGTGATAAATGGACACTTGGTTAATATCGATCTGATTGGGCATAGTCAACATGGATTTATGAATGGGAAATCATGTTTGATGAACCTGTTGGAGTTTTTTGAGGATGTTACTAACAGAATTGATAAAGGGGAGTCAGTGGAGGTGGTATACTTAAGCACATGGGATAGGAGGTCATCTACAGGCATGGATTAAGGATTGGTTAACAAGCAGAAAGCAGAGAGTAGGAATAAACGGGTTATTCGGCATTGGCAGGCTATGACTAGAGGGGTACCGTAGGGATCAGTGCTTGTGCCCCAGCTATTCGCAATATATATCAATGATTTGGATGTGGGGACCAAATGTAATATTTCCAAGTTCGCAGATGACACAAAACTAGGTGGGAATGTGTGTTGTTAGGAAGTTACAAAGTGGCATCAAGGGAATTTGGACAGAATTAGTGAATGGGCAAGAACATGGCAGATGGAATATAATGTGGAAAAATGTGAGGTTATCCACTTTGGTCGGAGGAATAGATGTGCAGAGTATTTCTTAAATGGTAAGAGATTAGAAAGTGTAGATGTACAAAGGGACCTGTGTGTGCTTGCAATAAGTTACTGAAAGCTAACATGCAGGTGCAGCAAGCAATTAGGAAGGCTAATGGTACGTTAGCCTTTATCGCAAGAGGATTTGAGTACAGGAGTACTGAAGTCTTGCTTCAATTGTACAGAACCTTGTTTAGTAGTTTTGGTCACCTTACTTGAGGAAGGATATTATTGCCATAGAGGGAGTGCAACGAAGGTTCACCAGACTTGTTCCCGGGATGGCGGGACTGTCCTTTGAAGAGAGATTGGGGAAACTGTGCCTGTATTCTCTAGAGTTTCGAAGAATGAGAGGTGATTTCATTGAAACCTACAAAATACTTAAAGGGATAGACAGGGTAGATGCAGGTAAGATGTTTCCCCTGGTTAAGGAGTCTGGAACTGGGGGACACAATTTCAAAATAAGGGGGAAGCCACTTAGGACAGAGATGAGGAGAAATCTCTTTACTCAGAGGGTTGTGAATCTTTGGAATTTTCTACCCCAGAGGGCTGTGGAAGCTCAGTCATTGAGTATATTTAAAGCAGAGATTGACAGATTTCTAAATACAAATGACATAAGGAGATATGAGGATAGTGTGGGAAAATGGCATTGAAGAGAATGATCAGCCATGATCATATTGAATGGCAGGGCAGGCTCGATGGGCTGAATGGCCTACTTCTGCTCCTATGTTACTATGTTCCTATGTGTTTTGATTCAGGTGTATTTAGAGTTTTTATACATCAGCTGCCTAGGTCGATGTGTGGATGAATATGTTTGTGTACATATGTGTACATATATATATTATATATATTTAACCGTTATCTATATACATAATTTTGGGGCAAAGTTTTGTGACCAATATATTTCAGCCAGGAGATTGATTTTTAGGATTTTCCTGGAGACGTGTCACAAGCCTGTCACATCTTCTTTCTCATATTTAGGGGCCTATTTTCCCTGGATACTTTATGCACTAAGGAGCCTCTGAGGTACTGGAGTTCGGGTCTTAAGCTGCCATGCCAGTTTTATCCTGTGTTAAGTGCAAGATGCCATCTTGGTAAAGGAGTTGAAGCCAGCATTAGGAATAGTCACCCAGAGGCTCATTCAAGAGCTGATTACCATTTAAAATTCCTGCTAGCACTTATTAAAGAGGCTACATGGCATTTTGGTGGCTAACACTTCAACTATCATCCTCTCCTAACAGCAACAAACTGGAAGTACACATGGTTTTGTTGTCAAATTCAAGGACTACATAAAGGGATATTCACCATTTCTTGCTCATTGCTGCTGGAGCTGTGAAGAGGACCTCTGAAACAGATCAGGAGACTTTCTGAGACACTTTGTCAAGACATCACAAAACATTTATTCTGGAAATTCTCTGTGGACATCACCTGAAAAATAATAAGTGCAGTGCTATTCCTGCATTACAACAGTGACTACACTTCAAAAATACTTCATTGGCTATAAAGCACTTTGTGATGTCTGGTGGTCATGAAAGGTGCTATATAAATTGTTGTGATCACTGTGGAGACCACCAACAGACCAAAAGAATCAAATTCACCAAGTGACCCCAATTTCGGAAACCAAACCAAATGGACAAGATTTCACTTTTATACATTTTATTTTAACACTCAAACTAAAACCAACATAAATTCAACACGAAGCAACTGAAGATCACAGTCAATATATGTATTACAAATTACACCTTAACTATCAGATACACCAGAGATGGGTCTCATAGTTTCACTGGGCAGTCCACCAAGCATATAGGGCACCAAACTACACTTACACAGTTCCTCACAACTCTGAAGTCCCTTAGGTAGATTTTCAACTCATTTCTTCAAGGATTTAGCTGCTGTTCTTCTTCCGACAGCAGTTTCCTCTCAATCCGAACTCCACGGGTGCAGTCTTCACCACAAGGCGCACTTGTCTGGAACATCCTCAGCTCTGCTCACAACAGTCTTGATGGCATGGATTTACCAGTCTTTCCTTTATCCGAGTCCTTCAGTGACAAACTGTGCACTGTATGACCAGGTCTGGATTCAGTCTTCACTCTCTTTTGCTTGCTGGCTCTGCACTCCTGCTTGGTCTGCCTGATCTGGGAAGAACTCTGTCTCCTTTTATCTGGTTCTAACCAGTGTCAGTTTCCTTGGAAACCTAAAGTTGTTTCACCAACTTCTGTTTCAGTTTTGGTTTCCAATTCTGTTTCAATTCTAGGTTCCCTCTTAGTTAGGGTCTAAAAAAAACAAGCTTTGCAACCATGGATTCCAACATAAAATGCAAATCTTCTTTTTCTTTTTTACTCCACCTTATTGGACACCTTATAGAAATCACCAGAAGAAAAGAGTGCTCGGTACTGGGCATCTTGCTAGGGGTCGCTCTTAGTCTGGAACAATAATGGGAGGAGGGCATGAGGCCCAGCAGAGCAGCACAAGCTGCTGCAGGAGAGAGTGACAGGCGGGCGAGGAGGGTGAGGTGCCATCCCTTTCCCAGTATGGGTACAGGGCGTCCCTTTTCATCTGGATCTCCTCCATCAGGACCTCCAGTGCATCTAAGAATCGGTGTTCCATCTCCCATAGCCCTTGAGCTATCTTGGAACGTGCCACTGTGTGCCAGCCAGCGCATTTCACATATTCAGTGGAAATGAATGTGAGGAGCCCACATCTCCTGCTCCATGGAAATTGCATCTAATCAGCATTTGAGTGCAGGTTTCTGGCTTAGCATCTCTCGGCAAGTTCAAGTTATGGTAACCAGCAATTAGGACCTAAATTGTGCGCTAACTCTAGACTTTCAAACAGACTAGTATTTCTGTAACATCTAGTCATAAAGCAGTGCTTGGTGGTGCACAAAATGAAAATGTGTACATGGGAGAGCTAGGGTGCTCACTAAGCAAATCTTCACCAACCTTTAAGATGAGCGTTCCTTCCACTAATATGAATAAGCTACTGGGAAATAAAAAGCTTGGTCCACAAGCATATTTGTCTGCAAGCATAAAGGACAGAGGTAGCAGCTTTAAAAGAGCTCTAACACACCCATGAAAGGGTAAGTTGTAGCAGTGTCAGTAAAGCAGTGTCATCTGCTCACAATGGCAGAGTGGAGAGAAGCGGGCAACATTTCTCCTTTTAGTGCTGCAATCTGTGGCCCATGGAGGACCCCTGGCAGGAATCACTTTACCCCCTGGAGCCTCCCGTCCCCCTATACTGCATGACCACCCCCCCCCACCCACCTCTCCAGGGCCTTCCGGATTGGCCCCGGTGACCCTGCCTCACTTTCCTGAGGTCTGGGGTTCCACCGCTGGGCCTGCATCCAAGACCATTGCAGTACTGGTAGTGACCTCCGCTCTTGGTGGTGTGCCGATACTGCTGAGCTGCCAGCCCTCTGATTTGCCGGCAGTTCTTGGAGGTGGGATCCCCATCTTTAAAGGGACAGGGATCCCGGCGCGGGACATTTGGCCTTAAAAAGACTGGAGGATCGCTCCAGGGTGGGGGGCACAAAAAGACAGAGATGGGTTCCCCCTGACCTTTCGGCCTGGTGCTGGGAACCCTGCATCCAACACAAAATCCAGCCCTATGACTCTCCTAAACTCTTTGTTCCTTTCACTCTTTTGACTTTGTTTCCTGTCTTCCATGAATCCTTTCATCAGTTTGTCACACTATTGGGGATTGGGCCCCATGTTCTGGTTTTCCCTTGCTGGACCCTCTGCTCCTTAAGGATGCTCCTTAAAAAAATCTCTGAACAAGCTTTTAGTCACCCCCTTCTAATCTTTCCATTTTGGGCTTGGAACCTACTTCTTCAGTTATGTCTCTACAAACAACTAATTGGCACTGTTTTACATTAAGAACAGAAGAACATAAGAAATAGGAGCTGGAGTAGGCCATTTACCCTTTGAGCCTGCGCCACCATTCAGCAAGATCATGTCTGATCTTCTATCTCAACTCCACCTTCCCACATTATCCCCATATCCTAAAATTGCCTTTGTACCCAAAAATCTATCGACCCCTATCTTGAATATACTCAACGACTGAGCATCCATAGCTCTCTGGGGTAGAGAATTCTAAAGATTCATTAGTGAAAGAAATTTCTCCTCAATCTCATTCCTCTTATTTTGAGACTGTGACCCTGTTTTCTAGATTCCCCAGGCAGGGGAAACATTTTCTCAGCATCTAACCCATAAGAATTTTTTACGTTTCAATTAGATCACCTCTCATTCTTCTAAACTCCAGGGAATATAGTCAATATAGACTATAATGAGTCTACTCAGTCTCTCCTTATAGGACAATCCCTTCATGCCAGGAACCATTCTAGTGAAACTTCATTGCACTTCCTCGAGGGCAATGATGTCCTTCCTTTGGTAAGGAGGCCAAAACTGCACACAGTACTCCTGGTGTGGACTCACCAATATCATGTATAATTGTAGTGAGACATCTTTACACTTATATTCTAATCCATTTGAAACAACCGTCAATGCACCAGTTGTTTCCCTGACTGCTCGCTGTACCTGCAAGTTATCTTTCTGTGATGCATGTACAAGGAAACGCAGGTCCCTCTGAATGTAAACATTTCCCAGTCTCTCACCAGAGTGGATAACATTACAGTTTACCACATTGTATTCCACCTGTCATGCTCTTGCCTACTTACCCAACCTGGATCTATCCCTCCACAGCCTCTTTGTGTCCTCCTCACCACTTACTTTCCCACCTAAATTTGCAGCAACAACACATTTGGATACATTACACTCAGTCCCCTCATGTAAGTCATTAATATAGATTGTAAACAGTTGTTTTTTTATTTCATTTCTGGATGTTTAAACTATGTTAATGTTTTCCTCCACCCATTCTAGTGGTAGAAAATAACCATCCAAATGTCCAATGTTGAAATATGTTCTATTCTCCAATACTATCTCACTTTGAGCACAAAAGTAGGGGAAGGTTTTGAGCAGACACATATGACAGCTATGAAATTCGGCTGCACAGTGCACCAGAGGCATGTAGAGTGGGCGGGCTGTGACGTCAAACTGCCTCTAATGCTGATTTAGTGCATAATCTGCCATTTTTGACCACTTAACTCCTGTTAATGCCCCCTGTTAATCACTCCCAGCTGAACATGTGTTCAATTTCACTAGAGACCCCCACTAACAGTATTTAAATGTTTCACTTTCAGATGAGGTGTTTTGACTTTCATTTGCTTGTGCAGATTTAGTGAAGTACCGTGTTGAGTGTTATTGGAGAAGTTTTGCAAACTCTTACGAGGGAGTGATGCTGGATTTTGACAAGAAGATATGGAAGGCCTGTCAGGAGAAAGTCTGGTTTAGTAATGGAGATTATAGCTGCAGTCCCTCTTGTGCTGCAGCATGACTTGGAAATGGAGCACAGGCAGCAGAGAGGGGAAGCTGTGTACAGAGTGAAGAGGAGGAGGGCTCTCAATAGAAGGTCCTACCATCCAAGGGTCTTTAGGCAGCACTTGTACCGCCACATCAGCCAGGAGCAGTGTCTGAGTCACCTCATTTTAGCAAGGAGGTGGCCACTGAACAGTGTCACTTTCCACAATGCTACCTGCAGCCTTGATGCTGCCAGTGACCATCAAGCTCACTCTCAATTTCTACACCTCAGCATCCTTCCAGGCAGAGGAGGAAGGGAGTCTGCGATGCCTTCGCTCTGGATGGGCTGTCGGTCAGCAGATACTCAGGCTCCAGTACCCCTGGGATGTCATCCTCTCATCGCTGTTGCTCCACAATTCCCTACCTTTCAACCCATCTGCGACATGTCATCACAGTATCCTCTTGGCCAAAATCCTGAAATGAAAGCCTCCAAAAAGCAAACATTTCATAACAACTTTACCCCAAAATACTTCTAATGATAACTACAAAACTGGACTATTTAGCCTTGTAAATTCCTTTAGTGTTGTTCTTGCGAGTGCCTTTGCCTAGCCTAGTGCTGCTATGCTGTGTTACCCCAGTGTTTGCAGCATTGCTGGTTGAAGGCTGCTGACTTTCATTGGGGGAGACTCAGATGGCTTTACAAGATGAACTGGAGCAACTCTGGGCTTTGTGGGCCTTACTTGGAACTGCACCACTTTGGTAAGGATGGTAGCAGTCTGTGCTGGTTGGGTGAAAGGCAAGGACGTTGACGGAGTGGCAATGGTGGGAGGATGAATGCTGTCATCCTGAGAGAGGACAATTGGTTTTTGATACGTGGAGCCAGTCCCGCTTCCCAGGGGCCATGCCTCAGCAATCCTCATAATCATTGGAGCACTGATTGCTGGAGTGCTGTGAGATTCTGCAAGCCCCTTTGAACACTGGTACTTCAGCTATGATGGCAGCAGTCTGAGCCTGCATGGCACTAAGCATGGATCTCATGACATCAGTCTGGGCTTCTACTGCAGCACTCAGATGTTGGGTAGCTCCTCCTTGTGCTGCAATGGACGCTGAAATATCAACCACCTGATGCTGCATCATAGCTGGGTCCACAAACGTTGTCATGGAGTTTACCGCCACTTTTATTCTGGGAAGGATGGACTCCAAGCTCTGCTCAAATTCCTGTGCCAGACTGATGTCAAACTCATCCATGCTCCTTGACAGTGACAAGAGGCTCTGTGGCAGGCTTGCCAATGTACTGGGCATCTTGGTGTGTATCCCTATTAGCATTCTCCTGTATGCTGCCCCATTGACATCCTCATCTGAATTTTCTGCAGTGGAACTTGTCTGCAATCTCACGCTCCGGTGAGCTAACATATGCTCTATCTTTTCACCTGTCTTGGCTGCAGTGCACGTACCTGGTGACTCACCACTTGCTGATCCTGACTCTATAATACCCTCTAAGATATGTGCAGTGCCAGTATCTGAGTTGGTGGCTGTGAGTGTGAGATCAAGTGACAGGGCCTCTTCATCAGAGATCTGGTGTTGCTCATGCCCTTCATAGTGAGGCTGCTTTGGTTCGGTTATCTGAAAGCATAATTCCAGAGGCCTTGGGGTGAGGGGAGGAGGGGTGGAGTAGAAAGCATGGTCCATGTTCACACCATCTGCAGCTTGCATTTCATGCCAGATAGCAGGATGAGGGTGAGGTGGGATTTGAGAAGGGGCATAAGGCTGGGACATACCGTCATCCTGAATGATTTTGGTGATGATGGATGCAGTGGCCTCTGTCACTGCTGGCCCCATGTACCGTCTCCTCCATAGTGCTCAGGGGATGTTCCAAGCCAGTTTTTTGCTATTCCCTGCAGTTATGTACCACCTTGTCCTGCAAGAGAGAAAAAAGAATGTCACTGAGTGTGTTGCAATGCTCTTGGGTGATGTGCCTGCCACAGCGGAAAAGCTGGATATACGTAGAAGCAGCGAGAGGTGGATAGGAGGCTGGCAGCATTGTTAAGTATGTGAGGGTGAGACAGATGCTGTGAACATAGGCATAAGTCCTGATTGCTGATGAGTGAATGATTGAGCTGTGTTGCATTAAGCAACATGATACGTTGTTGATGCAGTGGATGGGAGATGTCCTTTGAGGATGCATTCACTGACTTTGACCACACGTCTGAGGTCATTGAAATTTTTCCAGCACTGCAGACAGGTCCTTTGGGCCAGACTCTGAGAAGTTGCCTTTCTGACCACCTGCTCCCATTCCCTTCTGAGGATGCGCCTGGAGGGCTTCCTGGCTCCCTGCGGAAACATGATGCCTCTCCTCCTTTTGACCTTTATCACTAAGGCCTCCAGTGCCGCATCCAAGAACTCTGGAGCCCTGGCTCTGGCCTGTTGCTCCATTTGTTGTCCTGTACCTTCCAGCAAAGGCTTCCTGAGAATATTCAAGCAGCTCCTGTAGCATGAGTGCAGCTCTCCTTTAAGAGGGGTAGACTTCCTTTAAGAAGTGCAGGTTAGCTGAGTGTCATGTTAGCCAGTCAGCAGCGCAGTTCTTGCTGGGCTGCATGATGCTGGTGAGCCAGTAGCGCAAAGTTTGCATGCTGCCTGCCTCAAATGGAAATGGGTGTGGGGTAATCGCACATCACAATCCCCATGACTGATATCAGGCCGAATTCAATTTTTCTCTGAAATGTCCATTCATGTATATCTATCACACCTACAATATGTTTTCCTGATTTCATGCTGCTTGAATCTTGATCTTGACCATTCATTCTCCCAAAGGAAACATCTGGTATTTTTTATGCTTCATGAGATAGACAGAAAGCTACTTTCACCAGAGCAATATGTGCTTAGGAATCAAACACTGTCCTTCCTGGGGTAATAACAACAAACAGCAAGTACTTCAGAGAACACATTCATATAACAATCTGGCTGCCTAAGTTAATCAAGTATGCTTTCTCTGCGTAACTTGAGCAAATTGCGAGCTTCCTTCGTTCTTTGAAATTTGGCGTTCTTGCAACTGCCCTGATGAGTGCAAGACAAATAGCTTTGACAGCATGTCACTTTTCAGCAATATTTTTCTTTGTCTCTTCAGTTAACTTTGTCTTGATGGTTTTTAAGCTACAAGTGGACCCATTCTTTCCTATTGTGCTGGAAATCAATATAAGACTGCAATTGCCCATAGATTAGAAACTTTGAAGCTTGTGTATGAATGATTGGCTGGCAAAAATATAGATCATGTGAGGGAAATGCTTTGAATGTCTGGCTAAGTCATCTCTTCCTTTTCCTGATGTTGTAGATCAATCTGAAATCAGACCTATTTCTGTGCACTGGCCTCTTCAAATAAAAAATAAGCTACAAGCGAAAACAACTCTTCCCTCTCCCCATTATGGCAGGAGTCCAGCAAGCAAGTGCTTTTAAATGACAAAATAAAGCCACTGTCCTCTGTAAGCAACACCAAATATGGCTGCTCAGGGTACATACTGTAATGAGTTCTTTATGTCGTCTGATGCAACATAAAGAGATGCATGGAGTCCACTTTGCTGAAGATCTCGAACAGGCTTATTAACAGCTAAACTATTATATACACTACAGAGCAAACTATTTACAGAGCCTTCATCTGGTGTTACAGTTGCAGAGTGAGTCTGGCTTCAAGCCACATGACTACATCCTGGTATTTACCTCTTGGCCTTCTGAGATCTTAAAGAGATATCACTCTTAAGGCAATCATACAACACATACTTATTCTCATGCCATTAGCGTAGGATTTAGGATAGAGGCTATGTTTCACTGGCTCTTTGCTCCATTAATGCATCATGCAATTTCTGACAGCATCTTAAACACGGGCATGCAGTGCTGTCCCACAAATGGTGCAAGAGTTTCATTTTCACATAATTTTCACCAGAATGGTATCAGGGCCTTGATGGTTAAATTATGAGGATATGCTGCATAAACTTGACTTTTATTCCCAGAGTTCAGAAGGTTGAGGGGTGTCCGATCAAGGTGCTTAAAATGTTGAAAGGATTTGATAGAACAGATGCCGAGAAGCTATTTTCTCCGGTGGAGGAATCAAAAGCAAGGGGACATAACCCTAACGTTAGAGGTAGGCAATTTAGGAGGAAAATCATGGTGTTCTTTTTCACACCAAAGGTAGTGATAATCTGGAATATTCTCCCCGAGAAGGCAGTTAACATTGGGAAAAATTGGAGCTTTCAAGACTGAGATCAATAGATTTTTGTTAGCTAAGGGTATGAAGCCCTATGGTGCTAAGGTGGGCAAATGAAGTTGAGGCACAAATCAAGCTCAAGAAGATGAATAACCATATTTGGTGTTGCTTACAGAGGACAGTGGCTTTATTTTGTCATTTAAAAGCACTTGCTTGCTGGACTCCTGCCATAATGGGGAGAGGGAAGAGTTGTTTTCGCTTGTAGCTTATTTTTTATTTGAAGAGACCAGTGCACAGAAATAGGTCTGATTTCAGATTGATCTACAACATCAGGAAAAGGAAGAGATGACTTAGCCAGACTCCTGTTCCTATATGCAATCTGATGCAGTAAGTTCTTATGTAATTCTGTGATGCCAATACCAAATTCACAAGTGTTTAACCTCCCCAGTTAGCATGAATGTTAAAAATTTGTTCTTTCCAGAAGTAGTTTCTTAAAAGTGAATTGTTTGGATTTTGATTGCTGCCAACAAAGTTGCCAACATGGGAATATTATCCAATGCTTCTCTTGAATCTTTTGGAGCGGAAGAAGAAATGAAATAAAGGGTTTGAATCAGCTCTTATCCACTGAGCCTTGCTTACAGACTCAGATGTAGCAATCTGGACCTGTCAGAAGAGAAACTTTCCTCCAAAGGCTAAGATTCATGAAGTCTACAGTGATGGCAAACCGATCGGTACATAATCCCAGTGACAGAAACTGCACTGCTAGTGAGCAGTCAAGGTAACAACAGTCCTCAACTTCTGTGCATCCAGGTCTTCCAGGCTGCCATGAGGGATATTTGCAACATCAGTCAATGAGCAATGCACAGATGCATCAAGTAACTCACTGATGCTTTGTTCATCAGGACAAACAACTTCATCAATTTACCCAGGAGAAATCACTGGCAAGATGACATGGCATTGCAGTTCCTCTTTTTTCAGAGCCCTGCAAAGCCAAGCACATTACTGATTATGCACCTACAGCCATTTATGCTCCTATTACGACTTGAAAGTCCATCTGGAATGAAGAGTAAGGCATAAAACTAGAAGCTGGCATACAAATGGCCGTGCATAATTTAGGTAGATGCAAAGCCTGAGGGGCATTGCTCCTGCCACAGGAAAATCCAAGTAATGTTTCCCATTTGAGTTTGGAGCAAGATACTCGTATCATATGTAGAAACAATTCAGGAATATTTAAGCTCAATTTTGCAGTTATGGAGAGGAGACAAAGTTAGTCAGATCAATCTACTATTCACTCTGAATATATATCCTCGGTAAAAATTAAGGTTGAATGCACCTCCTGATCTTGAATCCTGATTGTTTGCCAGCTGCTTTCCCTCTGATTTGTGCTTATTTTAGCTCTGTTCTACATTAAGCCCTTTAAAATGGCTTTGAGAAAATCACACAGCATAAAAGAGAAATTAGAGGTGATGGATCACATTAAACATGAAAATCAGCAAGAGCACTGTGAAGAGGATAATGTCAGGAATCCTGTAAAGGTGGATACTAATATACTTAGCTTTTGCCGGAAATGGATCAGGTGCAAGGGTTTATGTGGCTTGGAAAGGAAAATACTGCATCCTGCTGATGAAGATTAGGTCGACGCTGCAGCTTATATGTAGTTTCTCCTTCAACAAAAGGAAGTTCCATTGTGTAGCCTAGTAATGCAGTCAGCTGAAGTGTTTGGACACTGTTCCCTGATTTCAAGACTTGGGAGATCCTGGCATTGACAGTAAAGACAGAACAGAAAACATTTCTGTTTTTATCTTGTAGTTTTCATCCTGCATTAATGCTGGAGTGATGTAAGTTTGGTGAGAAATCCTCGTCTAGAGTAGCTGAACAACACTCGAATTAGGGAACTTGTCCTTTCCTGAAACTACCTAAGTGGTTAGCTTGATGCTGTGCCCACTTGAGTATAATTTCCGATAGTTCACCAGCAGATTCTAAGCACCCACCACCTTCCCCACCCACGCTCCACAGGATCCCAACACCCTAGACCAGGCCAATGTACTTACTAAATGGACCTTGTTCACTAGAAGATTCAGAATTCCTCCAAAACCCAGAGTACCAAAGCACAAAGTAGGTATTTACATGAGAAATCATCTGTGTGTGCACAGTGACTTCTGAGTTTTGGAGCACAAGTGGTGACAGGCCTGCATAACTGTGCCAATACAAATGATATGGCATTGTTTAATGAGCTTGTGGCCTAAATATGAGTTCTTACAATTCTGTGCAATCTTTTCTGACTGACAATTATAATTTGACATGCTTATTGATGAATACAAGTTGAGGAGTCACATGAAAGTTAATTGAACAACCAAAACAGAGAGAGAAAGATGTTCTTAAATCTCATTTACATGTCTGAATTCGATGGAGCAGGTGGGGTGGGGAGTGGGGTAGAGGTCAGTCCTATTTGTTCTGAATTATTTGCTGCTTTTCCTTGTTTTAATGTTGTGGGCCTGGAGGTTTGGAAAGGACTATTTTTAACACTGACAGGTTATTGGTGGATAAACTTATAATTTAGAACATTAAGTTCAGTTAGAATCGGCACCTTGAGATATAGAAACATAGAAACAGAAAATAGGAGCAGGAGCAGGCCATTCGGCCCTTCGAGTCTGCTCTGCCATTCAATATGATCATGGCTGATCATCCAACTCAGTAGCCTGTTCCAGCTTTCGCCCCATACCCTTTGATCCCTTTAGACCCAAGAGCTATAGCTAACTCCTTATAGAAATATAGATGTGAATGGATGGAAACACAGATTTGAGCTTTGTATGTAGCTCCTGATGCCCATGAAATGCACCCATGTGGCTCATAAAAACATAATAGGCCAAGTTCCCAAACACCGTGCTATTCATCTTCTCACCAAACTTACATTACTCCAGCATAAAGAGGGCAATGATTTTTGTTTTCTGTCAGCGCTAGACCTTCCCAAGTCTTAAAAGCAGGGTGCAGTGCACAAACACTTCAACTCTGACTGCATTCTGGGCTACACATTGGAACTTCCCTTTAGTTGAAGGGAACAATTGGGCCCATGTGGATTGTAAATTAACCACTAGCTAATGAGATTTTCATCATTACCTTGTGAGTATTGATACACAACCAAAAGGTAATTGGATGCAAATATTTATGTAATCTTGTACAGTATAATATCAAGTGCTTGATAAAGGTAACGCAAGTTTGACCAAATGTCTCAATGCTGCTATCTGTTTCACAAGAACACAAGAAATAGAAGCAAAAGTAGACTATATGGCCCTTCAAGCCTGCTGCGCCATTGAATACAATCATGGCTGATCTTGGGCTTCAATTCCACTTTCCTGCCCACTCCCCATATCCCTTGATTCCCTGTGAGACCAAAAATCTATCTATCCCAGCCTTAAATGTATTCAATGATGGAGCATCCACAACGCTCTGGGGTAGAGAATTCCAAAGACTCAGAACCCTTTGTGAGTGTAGTAATTTCTCCTCATCTCAGTCCTGAATGATTTGCCCCTCATCCTGAGACTGTCACCATGTTCTAGATTCCCTGACCTTGGGAACAAATTTCTCAGCTTCTACCCTATCAAGCCCTTTCAGAATCTTGTATGTCTCAATTAGATCGCCTCTCATTCTTCTAAACTCCAGAGAATATAGGCCCAATTTACTCAACCTCTCATCACAGGACAATCCCCTCATCCCAGGGACCAATTTAGTAAATCTTCGCTGCATTGCCCCCAGTGCAAGTATATCCTTTCTTAAAAGTGGAGACCAAAACTTCACAGAGTATTCCAGGTGTGGTCTCACCAAAGCCCTGTAAAATTTTAGTAAGACTTCTTTATTCCTATACTCCAATCCCCTTGCAATAAAGGCCAACATGCAATTTGCTTTCCTAATAGCCTGCAGCACTGTCATGTTAACTTTGTGCATTCCTTGTACAAGTAGCACCAAGTCTCTCTGAACATCAACACTTACCAGTTTCACACCTTTTAAAAAGTATTCTGCTTTTCTATTTTTATGACCAAAGTGAACAACTTCACACTTCCCTTCATTACACTCCATTTGCCATCTTGTTGCCCACTCATG
Source organism: Heterodontus francisci (assembly GCF_036365525.1). Lineage (NCBI taxonomy): Eukaryota > Metazoa > Chordata > Chondrichthyes > Heterodontiformes > Heterodontidae > Heterodontus > Heterodontus francisci. The sequence continues at coordinate 87,169,672 of NC_090377.1, forward strand.
TAACCTGTGCATATCTCTTTGCAGCCTCTCTACATCCTCCCCGCAGCTTACCTTTCCACTGAGCATTGTATCATCATCAAACTTAGATACATTATTCTCAGTCACTTCATCCAAGTCATTAATATAGAGTGTAAATAGCTGATGCTCCAGCACTGATCCTTGTGGCACCACCCTATTCACTGCCTGCCAACTTTAAAATGCCCCATTTATGCCCAATCTCTGCTTCCTGTCTATTAACCAATCCTCTATCCACACTAATATATTACCCCCAACACCATGAGCCATTATCTTGCCTATTAATCTTTTATGTGGCATCTTACCGAATGCCTTCAGAAAATCCAGGTATATTACATCTACTGGTTCCCCTTTATCTACCCTACTAGTTACATCCTCAAAAAACTCTAATAAATTTGCCAAACAGGATCTCCCTTTAGTAAAACCATGCTGACTTGTTTGAATCATACTGTGCTTTTCCAAGTGCAATGTTAAGACTTCTTCAGTAATAGTTTCCAGCATCTTCCCAATGAATGATGTTAGGCTAACTGGCCTGCAGTCCCTGTTTTTTCTTTATCTCCTTTCTTGAAAAGCGGCATAACATTTGTCAACTTCCAATCTGACGGGACCATTCCTGAATCTAAGGAATTCTGGAACATCATAGTCAGCACATCTCTGCACCTATTTCTTTTAGAACCCTTGGATGTAGGCCATCCGATCCCGGGGACTTGTCAGATTTTAGTCCCTCAAGTTTCTCCAATACTTTTTCTCGGCTGATATCAATATCCTTCATTTCCTCACTCTTTTTAGCCCTTAGGGTACTGCCTATTTCTGGTATGGAAATAGTGTCTTCTACTCTGAAGACAGACACAAAATATTTGTTCAATGCCTCTGCCATTTCCTCATTCCCCATGATGATTTCTCCTGTCTCTGCCTCGAAGGGACCAACGTCTACTTTAAGAACAAAAGAACAAAGAACAGTACAGCACAGGAACAGGCCATTCGGCCCTCCAAGCCTGTGCCGATCTTGATGCCTGCCGAAACTAAAACCTTCTGCACTTCCGGGGACCATATCCCTCTATCCCCATCCTATTCATGTATTTGTCAAGACGCCTCTTAAACGTCGCTATCGTACCTGCTTCCACCATCTCCCCCGGCAGCAAGTCCCAGGCACTCACCACCCTCTGTGTAAAGAACTTGCCTCGCACATCCCCTCTAAACTTTGCCCCTCTCATCTTAAACCTATGTCCCCTGGTAACTGACTCTTCCACCCTGGGAAAAAGCTTCTGAGTATCCACTCTGTCCATGCCGCTCATAACTTCGTAAACCTCTATCATGTCGCCCCTCTAACTCCGTCTTTCCAGTGAAAACAATCCGAGTTTATCCAACCTCTCCTCATAGCTAATGCCCTCCAGACCAGGCAACATCCTGGTAAACCTCTTCTGTACCCTCTCCAAAGCCTCCACATCCTTCTGGTAGTGTGGCGACCAGAATTGCACGCAATATTATAAGTGTGGCCTAACTAAAGTTCTGTACAGCTGCAGCATGACTTGTCAATTTTTATACTCTATGCCCCGACCGATGAAGGCCTTCTTGACTAGCTTATCCACCTGCGTTGCCACTTTCAGTGACCTGTGGACCTGTACGCCCAGATCTCTCTGCCTGTCAATACTCCTAAGGGTTCTGCCATTTACTGTATATTTCCCACCTGCATTAGATCTTCCAAAATGCATTACCTCACATTTGTCCAGATTAAACTCCATCAGCCATTTCTCCGCCCAAGTCTCCAACCGATCTATACCCTGCTGTATCCTTTGACAATCCTCATCACTATCCGCAACTCCACCAACCTTTGTGTCGTCCGCAAACTTACTAATCAGACCAGCTACATTTTCCTCCAAATCATTTATATATACTACAAACAGCAAAGGCCCCAGCACTGATCCCTGCGGAACACCACTAGTCACAGCCGTCCATTCAGAAAAGCACCCTTCCACTGCTCCCCTCTGTCTTCTATGACAGAGCCAGTTCTGTATCCATCTTGCCAGCTCACCTCTGACCCCTTTTGTACCAGTCTGCCTTGAGGGACCTTGTCAAAGGCTTTACTGAAGTCCATATAGATAACATCCACTGCCCTTCCTTCATCAATCATCTTCGTCACTTCCTCAAAAAACTCAATCGAATTAGTGAGACACGACCTCCCCTTCACAAAACCATGCTGCCTCTTGCTAATAAGTTTGTTTGTTTCCAAATGGGAGTAAATCCTGTCCTGAAGAATCCTCTCTAAAACTTTCCCTTCCACTGACGTAAGGCTCACCGGCCTATAATTTCCTGGATTATCCTTGCTACCCTTCTTAAACAAAGGAACAACATTGGCTATTCTCCAGTCCTCTGGGACCTCACCTGTAACCAATGAGAATGCAAAGATTTCCATCAAGGCCCCAGCAATTTCTTCCCTTGCCTCCCTCAGTATTCTGGGGTTGATCCCATCAGGCCCTGGGGACTTATCTACCTTACTCAGCAGCATTAATAAAAAATGGATTTAAATTAGCTTTGAGGCGAGGACACCAAGTTATAACTTAAAATAAGTAAACCAAAAAATATTTAGCAACCTCAACCAAAAATGTTAAGTTCTAAATATTTGCTTCTAACGTGTCAACCAGGTTTGGGTTGCATCGTTTGCTGCTATGAAGTCAACATCCAGATAAAATAGAAACATCAAAAATATTCAGGGCAATGAAATTACAAAATTTCCATCACTGCACCTGTATAAATTGGATCAGCAACAGGTACTGAGGTGACGTAGTAACACCTACCAACACTGTTGCCATATGAACAATGGAATATACAGAGTACCATTTTCATTAATGGGTACAGACTGCCAAATGTGCACTGTCAAGCCATTTTTGACTGGATCCATTTTCTTGTATAATCCAAAAGCAAATCAAATGGGAGTGATTTAACCCTATCTCAATTGAGAAAACAGAGCAGGTGGACATTTAAAATGGGTCAGTTGACTTATTAGCTGATATCCCACACCAATCCCACTGTCTGGAATGTTAACCTGATCTTTTGAGCAGGCAGCAAGGACACCTGAAGCCAGTGGTGCTCTTCTTTAAATATGCAGATCAGTATCCAATGATGTCATCAGGCCCAGACTACAATTTTTAACTGGTGGGCTGAAATGGTGAAGTCATCAATGAATATATTCAGGTTTTCAAACCATTGATTATTCCTTTAATATGTGCTATATCATATGCTGGAATGTGAAAAGGTTTTGTGAGCAATTTAGGACTGAATTTAGTTCTGGCAGCGGGACCCCAACCAACGAGCCTGAAAGCGGTGGGGGTTGGGGTGGGGGACGCCAACCCTGCTTCAGCATCAGCAGGACCTGGGACTGCATCTAACAGGAAAGGCCACCAGCCCTCAAGAGCTGCTGACAAATCAAAGGGCTGGCTGACATCTCAGCAGCTTGAGCAGCACCACCGGGAGCAATGGGTACTGCCGGGGCTGCACCTGGAGCAGGAGGGCACAGTGATGGACGGCGCCCTCACAACCAGGTATGTGGGGTCTGGGGCTTTGGGGTCAATCAGGTAGGCCCCAGTGAAGAGGGTGGTATTGGTAAGGGTAGACAGTGCCCTCGCCTCCCAGCCCTTAGATTAGGTTTAATCCTTTAAGCACCGATAAAGAGTCCATGGAAATTTCATAGCTTACACAAGCTTGCATCCATAAAGTTAAAAATAAAGGTCTGCACATGTTTAATCAATATCAAACAGAACTGGAATACTTATGAAACCATGAACATTCTCTGACCAGACTACTAAGCTATTGGTGGAAAGACCGCACCAGAGACATGGGCTAAAACTTGAGACAGCATTATTCAAATATTCATTGATTCATTGATACTTTAGCTACTGTCTTCCTATTTATGTACTTATAAAAGCTCCTACAATCTGTTTTTATATTGCTGGCTAGTTTGCTCTCATTCTATTTTTTTCCTTTTTATCAACATTTTATCAACTCTGCTTCTCTCTCCACAGATGCTTCCAGACCTGCTGAGTATTTCCAGCATTTCTTGTTTTTATACCCAATTAACCTTAGCGAGTTCTCCCCTCATACCTTCATAATTGGCTTGATTTAAGTTTAAGATTCTTGTTTGTGATTAAAATGTGTCACTTTCAAACTCAATATGAAATTCAATGGTATTATGATCACTATTTCCCAGTGGATCTTTTAGTATGACATTGCTTACTAACCCTGCTTCATTACACAATACAAGATCTAAGCTAACTTTATCCCTAGTTGGTTCGACAACGTGTTGCTCCAAGAAACTGTCACAAAAGCATTCTACAAGTTTATCATCTGGACCATTGTTGTCAATTTGATTGTCCCAGTCTATAAGCAGATTAATGTCCTCCACAATTAATGCATTACCTTTTTTACATGCTCCAATAATTTTCCATTTAATGTTCTGTGCAATAATATAATTACTGGTGGGGGGCCTGTAAACTACTCCCACCAGTGTTTTCTGACTCCTGCTATTCCTAATTTCTACCCAAACTGATTCTTCTTCATGATCTTCTGAGGCCAGATCCCTTCTTATTAATGTCCTTATGCCATCCTTTACTATCAGGGCTACCCCTCCTCCTTTGTCATTCTGTCTGTCTCTCTGAAATATTGTTTACCCTGGAATATTCATTTCCCAACGTTGATCTCCTTGTAACCATGTCTCAGTAGTGGCAATTAGATCTAGATCATTTACCTCTATTCATGCCACTGGTTCATCTATCTTATTACAGATGCTTCATGCATTCAGATAAAGGAACTTCAATTTCATTTCTTTACCTCTATTCCCTGCAATGACCTTATTTGCCAATGTACAATTTTTATTAAACTCTCTGTCCCTTCCTGTCCCATTCTGTTGGGAGTTACCCACATCACTATCCTGCTCTGATGCCTTGACCTCTCTCTTTGGATCTCTAAATTTCCCTTAACCCAAACCCTCCCCCCACCTCTGTTAGTTTAAAGCCCTGTCCACAGCCCTAAGGCACTATTATCCAATTATGATTATTAAATGTAATGAATATTCACCTTTGAATGATGACTACTGTAACTCCTTACAATAGTTTAACAATAACAGTTAACACTTTTGGAGGTAATGAGCACTGTACAAGAATCTGTTGGCTTCTTTATACAACACTGATCACTAATAGCAACAGTGCAAATACTGTGGGAAGTTTTCCTATGTTTATTATTTTAAGCAAAATCATAAGTATTCAAAAAAATGTCTCTGATTTAACTAGAAATAGCAGTTGGAGGAAATCTTTCTGCTTGTTTATAAGTCTGCTGACACACAGCAACCAGAGGAAGTCTCTCTCATGCGTTTTTGCGATGGGAAGATATTATCTCCTTTAGACGTTGTGAATGCTGAGCCATGTCTATCTCCAAAGGAAGGATGTCTCAATCTGATCTCAACTGAAAATATCTTGGAGGAAAAAGATCTTTGTTGCATTGCATCAGGAAAAAAAAGGAGGCTTATGGCAGATCCCAAGCGCTGAAAGCAGCCGAGGCACGAGAGGAGTATGGAAAGTGTAGGGTGGCACTTGAAAAAGTAACTAGGAGAGCGAAGAGGGGGCATGAAAAAACACTGCCGGAAAAGATAAAGGAAAATCCCAAGGCGTTTTATAAGTATATTCAGGGTAAGAGGATAACCAGGGAAGGAGTAGGGCCCATTAGGGACCAACGTGGCAATCTTGGTGTGGAGCTGGAGGATATAGGTAAGGTTTTACATGTAGGTGTAGAGATCAGGGAGGGGGATTGTGATATACTTGAACATATTAGCATTGAAAGGGAGGAAATATTAGCTGTTTTCATGGGCTTAAAAGTGGATAAATCCCCAGGCCCAGATGAGATGTATCCCAGGCTGTAATGTGAGGCAAGGAAGGAGATAGTAGGGGCTTTGACACAAATTTTCAAATTCTCTATGGCCACAAGAGAGGTACCAGAGGACTGCAAGACAGTGAATGCGGTGCCATTATTCAAGAAGGGTAGTAGGGATAAACCAGGTAATTACAGTCGGTGAGTCTAACATCAGTGGTTGGGAAAAAATTGGAAACGATTCTGAGAGACAGGATTAATCCCCACTTGGAGAGGCAGGGATTAATCAGGAATAGTCAGCATGGCTTTGTCAGGGGGAGATCATGTCTAACAAACTTGATTGAATTTTTCGAGTAATTGACTAGATGTGTAGATGAGGGTAAAGCAATAGATGTAGTATACATGGATTTTAGTAAGACTTTTGATAAGGTCCCGCATGGGAGATTGGTTAAGAAGGTAAGAGCCCATGGGATTCAGGGCAATTTGGCAAATTGGATCCAAAATTGGCTTAGTGGCAGGAGGCAGAGGGTAATGGTCGAGGGCTGTTTTTGCGATTGGAAGCCTGTGACCAGTGGTGTACCACAGGGATCGGTGCTGGGACCCTTGCTGTTTGTAGTGTACATTAATAATTTAGACGTGAATATGGGAGGTATGATCAGTAAGTTTGTAGATGACATGAAAATTGGTGGTATTGTAAATAGTGAGAAGGAAATCCTTAGATTACAGGGAGATATAGATGGGCTGGTAAGATGGGTGGAGCAGTGGCAAATGGAATTTAATTTTGAAAAGTGTGAGGTAATGCATTTTGGGAGGACTAACAAGGCAAAGGAATACACAATGGATGGCAGGAACCAAGGAAGTACAGAAAGTCAGAGGGATCTTGGTGTACTTGTCCATAGATCACTGAAGGCAGCAGCACAGGTAGATAAGGTGGTTAGGAAGGCATATGGGATACTTGCCTTTATTAGCCGAGGCATAGAATATAAGAGCAGGGAGGTTATGATGGAGCTATATAGGCCACTGCTGGAGTACTGTGTACAGTTCTGGGCACCACACTATAGGAAGGATGCGATTGCACTGGAGAGGGTGCAGTGGAAATCCACCAGGATGTTGCCTGGGCTGGAGAATTTCAGCTATGAAGAGAGACTGAAAAGGCTAGGGTTGTTTTCCTTGGAGCAGAAAAGGCTGAGGGGGGACATGATTGAGGTGTACAAGATTATGAGGGGCATTGATAGGTTAGATTGGAGGAAACTTTTTCCCTCAGCGGAGGGATCAAGAACCAGGGGGGATAGATTTAGGGTTAGGGGCAGGAGGTTTAGGGGAGATTTGAGGAAACATTTTTTTACCCAGAGGGTGGTTGGAATCTGGAACGCATTGCCTGAAGAGGTGGTGGAGGCAGGAACCCTCACAGCATTTAATAAGTATTTAGATGAGAACTTGAAACGCCATAGCATACAGTGCTATGGGCCAAGTGCAGGAACATGGGATAAGAATAGTTCGGTGCTGTATGGCCGGCACAGACACAATGGACCGAAGGGCCTGTTTCTGTGCTGTATAACTCTATGACTCTAAGTAGAAAGAGCAGAAAATGCTGCCATGGAAGGGGACAAAGGGACAATCTTCTTTGAGTCCAATTATTGCATGTAGAGCCCATTAAACCTGTGCCACGTGGGTCAGCAAGAATATTCATGTATATTGTTACAGCCAGGTGAGGAGGGGGTCTCCTGCTCCCATCTTGCCCTTCCTCTTACTTGACCACAACAGGGTTTATTCCTTTTAAACGGTAATTGTGCATACCACCTCTGTGAGTGTTTTACCTTTTTGCCTTTACTGTGATCGTGAAAGAACCAATTGGACATGTTTCCTCGAGTTTAATCAAGAAATTTATTATACTTAACACTCCACCCAATTTAAAAATTCCAACCCGATTTAAAAATACTAAAACAAAATACGTTACACATTCACGCACACATTCACATGAGAATCGCACATCATTACGGACGGAAAAATAGATTTGGTGGTTGGATTAAAGTCCGAATGAATGGAACTTAAATATACAGTCAGCGAAGTGGATGATCCGGTAGTCCTCGGCTAAAGCTGTGTTCTTGAAATCCTCGCTGGTTTCCCTTGTGGTAAGGATTTGTATGCAAGGGTAAATTCATCAACCAGAACTACAGCTTGCCTGGCTCTTTGAACCATTTGTTCCTCGATGTGGGTTTTAATAGAAAGTGAGTTTTTAAATTCCTTGAGAAGGATCACTTCTCTGAGGTTTTCAAATGTGGCCTGTACCTTAAGTGCCCTTATCCACTAGTCAAAAGCAAGCTGTTTAACTCTTTCAAACTCGAGGTTAGTATGGTCTGGCTGCTTCCGGAAGTTTCGGAATTTCTGGTGGTACGCTTCCAGTACTAGCTCATAGGCCCCCAGCATAGCATTTTTAGTCATCTCAATCGATGAACTTTCATTTGGCAACAATGAATAAACCTCATGGGCTTTTCTTGTTAGCTTGCTTTGTAACCACAGCATCCAGCTGCTTGGACGGTCATTTCAGTTGTCTTGCAAGCTTTTCCAAAGTGACAAAAAATTCTTCCACATCCCCCTTATTGAACTTCGGAATCAACTGGGAGAACTTTAAGAGCCCAGCACACAGTCCTGAGCTGGGGTAGCTTCCTCACTAGCCATGCCTTCACTGGGTGTACTGGGCCGCTCGCTAAGTAATTCAAGCTCCCTTGCTCTCTTTCCTCCTTCTCCTTCTGGAAAGCTCTCTCTTTTTCCCTTTCTTCCCTTTCTTTTTCCCTTTCTTGACACTCTGCTCTTTCTCTCTCGGGAATTCTAATTCGAGTTTCCTCTGTTCTAATTGCATTTTTGCTGACATTACCCTGTCTGTTTCTGACTCTAACCTTGTTTCTGAATCTTCAGGTTCAAGTGAAAAATAGTTGGCCACAATTCTTAGGATTTCGTAATTCTTAGCTTTTGCATGGAAAGTAATCCCTAACGTCCCAGCTATATTCCTCAACTCTTCAACAGATAGGGCCTTTAACCTATCCCAAGTTACTTCACTCTGGCTTAGGGAGGTACTGGCCTCGAATATGGAAATGTTAGTACTCTTGCAACAAAACCACAAGAAAATCTGTATTGAATTTTTTTTTTAAATTTTAATAGAGATCAGTTTAGTTTCCCACTTCTAATTTCACGTTTGTCCTTGGGTTACGATTCCAGACTATAACCCCCAAAATTCTATTACGGCCAGTTGAGGAGGGTGCCTCAGGGTTTATTCCTTTTAAACGGCGATTGTGCTTATCACCTCTGTGAGTGTTTTACTTTTTTACCTTTACTGTGATTGTGAAAGAACCAATCGGACAGGTTTTCTTGAGTTTAAACAAGAAGGAGGTAAATGTATTATACTTAACACTCTAACCCCGATTAAAAATACTAAAAACAAAAGCTACACATTCACGCACACATTCACACGACAATCACACACACACACAAATAGATTACAGAGGGAAAAATAGATTTGGTGGTTGGATTAATGTCCGGAATAAATGAAACTTAAATACACAGTCTGTGAAGTGGATGATCCAGTAGTCCTCGGCTGAAGCTGTATTCTTGAAGTCCTCACTGGTCAAAGTGCAATTTGTGGTTGGCCTGCTTTGCTCAGGGTTTTCTTGAAGGCAGGATTGTAGTTAGCTGTCTTCCCCTGGTCGCTGGTGTAGCAGTCTGTAAGCTTGGAGGGTCGACAGTTGTAGACGATTTTCAAACTTGATGTTTTCTGGGGAGAGGGAAAGGGAAGCACACAGCTTTCTCTGCTGCTGCAGTCTCAGTTACCACTTGTCTTCTCTGAGTTTAACAAAACTCCTGTTTTTCAGAGATGGACAGATGGTCACATGGCTCTCCCAATCCCCTTTGTTTTTATGAGATACAAGGTTCAGAATTGGCTCCACAGGTTCTAGGAAGCCAAAACGGATGAGTTAAGGGCAAGGATTGACAAGTGGAATTGTGATATAGTAGCCATCATGGAGACATGGTTGAGGTAGGGGCAGGATTGGCAGCTCAATATCCCGGGATACAGAATCTTCAGGCGAGACAGTAGAGGGGGTAAAAGAGGAAGGGGCATTGCAGTATTAGTTAAGGAGTCAGTTACTGCAGTAAGGAGAGATGATATCTTGGAGGGGGCACCAAATGAAGCTTTATGGGTAGAGTTTAGGAATAAAAAAGGGACAGCCATATTGCTAGGTGTTTATTATCGACCCCCAGATAGTCAGCGGGAAATTGAGGAGCAAATATATGCGCAATTTGCAGAAGTGTGTAAAAATAATAGGTGATTTCAACTTTCCCAACATTAATTGGGATAGTCATCGTGTTAAGGGCTTAGATGGAGTGGAGTTCTTAAAATGTATACAGGAGAACTTTTTAGCTCAATATGTAGAGGATCCAACAAGGGAGGGTGCTGTGCTGGACCTAATTCTGGTGAATGAAGCCGGACAGGTGGTTGATGTGTTGGTGGGGGCGCATTTTGGTGATAGTGACCACAACATGGTACAATTTAAGCTTGTTATGGAGAAAGAAATAGACAAGTTGCAAAAAAACATTTTGGATTGGGGGAGAGCGAATTTTAGTAAAATAAGGCAGGATCTGGCCAAGGTAGACTGGAAAGAGTTACTTGTCGGGAAATCTACAGAAGAGCAGTGGGGGGCATTCAAAAAGGAAATGGGGAGGGTACAGGCCCAACATGTTCCCTCCAGGCTAATAGGTAGGAGCAACAAGCCCAGAGAACCATGGATGACCAGAAACATTCAGGGTACGATGAGAAGGAAAAGAGAGGCTTTTAGCAAATACAAGGAAAGCAAATCAATGGAAGCATTAGTGGAGTACAAAACATGTAGGATGGAGCTTAAGAAAGCAATTAGGAGAGCAAAGAGGGGATATGAGAAAGTTCTGGCTGGTAAAAGTAGGGAAAATCCCAAGATATTCCATAAGTATATCAATGGGAAGAGGATAACCAGGGAAAGAGTAGGACCCATTAGGGACCAAGGGGGAAATTTGTGGGTGGAGCGAGAGGACATTGGTAGGGTGTTGAACAGATACTTCACATCTGTCTTCACCCAAGAGAATGAGGATGTAGATATGGAACTCAGAGAGAGAGACTGTGAGGTTCTTGAGCAAATTGTCATAGGGAGTGACAAGGTATTGGAGGTTTTGGAAGGCTTAAAAGTGGACAAATCTCCAGGTCTGGACGATTTGAGTCCCAGGATGCTGTGGGAGGCGAGGGTGGAGATTGCAGGGGCTCTGACCCTAATTTTTAATTCCTCTCAGGCCACAGGGGAGGTGCCACAGGACTGGAGAACAGCTAATGTGGTCCCACTATTTAAGAAAGGTTGTAGAGATAAGCCAGGGAACTACAGACCAGTGAGTCTCACGTCAGTGGTAGGGAAACTATTGGAGAAAATTCTGAAGGAGAGAATCTATCTCCACTTGGAGAGGCAAAATTTGATTTGGAATAGTCAGCGTGGCTTTGTCAGAGGGAGGTCATGCCTAACAAATTTGATTGAATTTTTTGAGCATGTGACTAGGTGTGTAGATGAGGGCAGTGCAGTTGATGTAGTTGACATGGATTTCAGCAAAGCCTTTGACAAGGTCCCACATGGGACACTTATCAAGAAAGCAAATGCACATGGGATACAGGGTAACTTGATAAGGTGGATTCAAAATTGGCTTAGCTGTAGGAGACAGAGAGTGATAACAGATGGCTGTTTTAGTGACTGAAAGCCAGTGTCCAGTGGCATACCAGAGGAATCTGTGCTGGGTCCCCTGTTGTTTGTCATTTATATAAACGACATAGATGACTAAGTGCGGGGGGTAGGATCAGTAAGTTCGCGGATGACACAAAGATTGGCCGAGTGGTTAACAGTGAGGTGGAGTGTCTTAGGTTACAGGAAGATATAGACGGGATGGTCAAATGGGCAGAAAAGTGGCAGATGGAATTTAACGCTGAAAGGTGTGAGGTGATGCATTTTGGAAGGAGTAATGTGACACGGAAGTATTCAATGAATGGCCTGACACTGGGAAGTTCCGAGGAACAAAGGGACCTTGGCGTGTTTGTCCATAGATCTCTGAAGGCAGAAGGGTAGGTTAATAGGGTGGTGAAAAGGCATATGGGACGCTTGCCTTTATCAATCGAGGCATAGATGACAAAAGCAGGGAGGTCATGCTGGAGTTGTACAGAACTTTGGTAAGGCCACAGCTGGAGTACTGTGTGCAATTCTGGTCGCCACATTATAGTAAGGATGTGATTGCATTGGAGGGGGTGCAGAGACGATTCACCAGGATGTTGTCTGGGATGGAACATTTAAGCTATGAAGAGAGGTTGGATAGGCTTGGGTTGTTTTCGCTGGAGCAGAGAAGACTGAGGGGTGCCCTGATCGAGGTGTACAAGATTAGAGGGGCATGGACAGGGTGGATAGGGAGCAGCTGTTTCCCTTAGTTGAAGGGTCAGTTACGAGGGGTCACAGTTTAAGGTGAGGGGTGGGAGGTTTAAGGGGGATTTGAGGAAGAACTTTTTTACCCAGAGGGTGGTGACGGTCTGGAATGCCCTGCCTGGGAGGGTGGTAGAGGCGGGTTGCCTCACATCCTTTAAAAAGTACCTGGATGAGCACTTGGCATGTCATAACATTCAAGGCTATGGGCCAAGTGCTGGCAAATGGGATTAGGTAGACAGGTCAGGTGTCTTTAATGCATCAGTGCAGACTCGATGGGCCGAGGGGCCTCTTCTGCAGTGTATTATTCTGTGATTCTGATTCTGTGAATATTTACGCTGAGAGGGGTTTGCTCTTTCAAAGTCAATGTGTCAGGATGGTCTCGACTGTTGTGCTAATGAAGCATTCCTAGGTAATTCAATTCCTTAGAGCAAGCCATTGCTCTGAGTCCAGGGCTTCTCAGACTTCTGTCTGCAGTTGGGCCTTTGAATTGTGCAAAGGAGTTTCAGATGCAAATTGTGGTGGCCATCTTGGCTGACAGTTTTTTTTTAAGTCACTGAGAGCAGCTTCTTGTAGGAAAGTCTACATCAGACCAGTGGGAGTCATTCAGAAAGGAAATAGTGAGAGTTCAGGTTCAACATGTTCCCGTAAAGGTGAAGAGTGGGACCAACAAGTCCAGGGAACCCTGGATGTCATGGGATATAGAGGATTGGATAAGCAAAAAAAAAAGAAAGCTTATGGCAGATTCAGAGCACTGAAAATAGTGGAGGCCCGAGAGGAGTATAGAAAGTGTAGGGGGGTACTTAAAAAAGTCATTAGGAGAGCAAAGAGAGGGCATGAAAAAACACTGGCAGACAAGATAAAGGAAAATCCCAAGGCATTTTATAAGCATATTAAGGGAAAGAGGATAACCAGGGAAAATGTAGGGCCCATTAGGGACCAAAGTGGCAATCTGTGTGTGGAGCCGGAGGATACAGGTGTGGTTTTAAATGATTACTTTTCATCTGTGTTCACTATGGAGAAGGACGATGTAGGTGTAGAGATTAGGGAGGGGGATTGTAATATACTTGAACAAATTAGCATTGAAAGGGAGAAAGTATTAGATGTTTTCGTGGGCTTAAAAGTGGATAAATCCCCAGGCCCAGATGTGATGTATCCCGGGCTGCTATGCGAGGCAAGGGAGGAGATAGCAGGGACTCTGACTCAGATTTTCAAATTCTCTCTGGCCACAGGAGAGGTACCAGAGGACTGGAGGACAGCGAATGCGGTACCATTATTAAAGAAAGGTAGCAGGGATAAACCAGGTAATTATAGGCCAGTGAGTCTAACATCAGTGGTAGGCAAACTATTGGAAACAATTCTGAGGGACAGGATTAATCTCCACTTGGAGAGGCAGGGATTAATCAAGGATAGTCAGCATGGCTTTGTCAGGGGGAGATCGTGTCTAACAAACTTGATTGAATCTTTCGAGGAAGTGACGAGATGTGTAGATGAGGGTAAAGCAGTTGATGCAGTCCACATGGACTTCAGTAAGGCTTTTGATAAGGTCCCGCATGGGAGATTGGTTAAGAAGGTAAGAGCCCATGGGATCCAGGGCAATTTGTCAAACTGGATCCAAAATTGGTTGAGTGGAAGAAGGCAGAGGGTGATGATCGAGGGTTGTTTTTGCAAATGGAGGCCTGTGACCAGTGGTGTACCATGGGGACCGGTGCTGGGACCCTTTCTGTTTGTAGTGTATGTTAATGATTTAGATGTGAATATAGGAGGCATGATCAGTAAGTTTGCTGATGACACGAAAATTGTTGGTGTCGTAAATAGTGAGGAGGAAAGCCTTAGATTACAGGACGATATAGTTGGGCTGGTAAGATGGGTGGAGCAGTGGCAGATGGAACTTAATCCTGAGAAAGGTGAGGTGATGCATTTTGGGAGGACTAACAAGGCAAGGAACTATGCAATGGATGGTAGGACCCTCGGAAGCACAGAGTAAAGGCCTCCTACCCAACCTGAACTCGAGGAGACCCGACGACATGTGTTGGCTTCGGGTCAGGTCTGGCCCCTTTTCAGGGTCTGGCTTTCGGGCTCGGGTCGAGTCGGGTTGAGTCTGGGTCGGGCTGGATCCGGGTTGGGCCGGAAACACATGCTCAGTGCTCCGCTGGTAAGTATTGAAATTTAAAATCTCACCTGAGCTGGGAGTCTGGGAAGAAACTGAGGCTGCGCGGTGATTGAGTGACGTCACTATGACGTCATCACGCATGCGCTGCAGCTTCCTGCAGGTTCGGTGTCAGAAAGGTAAGTAAAGGGATGGTCAGTTCGGGATCAGGTCGAGTCGGGGTCAGGCTCAGGTCATGTGTACTTGTCCATAGATCATGGAAGGCAGCAGCACAGGTAGATAAGGTGGTTAGGAAGGCATATAGGATACTTGCCTTTATTAGCCGAGGCATAGAATATAAGAGCAGGGAGGTTATGATGGAGCTGTATAAAACGCTTGTTAGGCCACATCTGGAGTACTGTGTACAGTTCTGGGCACCACATTGTAGGAAGGATGTGATTGCACTGCAGAGGGTGCAGACGAGATTCATCAGGATGATGCCTGGCTGGAGCATATCAGCTACAAAGAGAGACTGGATAGGCTAGAGTTGTTTTCCTTAGAGCAGAGAAGGCTGAGGGGGGACCTGATTGAGGTATACAAAATTGTGAGGAGCATTGATAGGACAGATAGGAAGAAACTTTTTCTTTTAGCAGAGAGGTCAATAACCAGGGGGCACAGATTTAAGGTAAGGAGCAGAAGTTTTGGAAGGGATTTGAGGAAAAAAAAATTTCACCCAGAATTGGTGGTTGGAATCTGGAACACACTGCCTGAAGGACTGGTAGAGGCAGGAACCTTCACAACATTTAAGAAGTATTTAGATGAGAACTTGAATACAAGCATACAAGGCTATGGACCAAGTGCGGGAAAATGGGATTAGATTGGACGGGTACTTCATGGTCAGTGCAGACGCGATGGGCTAAAGGGCCTGTTTCTGTGCTATGTAACTCTATGACTCCATGACAAGTCTAATCTATGTTTCTGACCAATGAATTAATATTTCTCATTTGGCATATTGTGTTTTCCTGATAATATGCAAAAGGGTCAAGAGAATCAGAGGACTGAGGTAGAGGAGACAGAAGACATCAAGTTCATGAAACTATGTTGTAGGATACTTATTTTAAATGGGTTAATGCCTCTATTAGAGAATTTCAGATGAATATTACATGAATATCTCAGTTTCAGGGGAAAAAGGTTGGAATCTCACAAAGAATGGGTAGCTGCTATCCATCAAAACTTGCAAGCTAAGAGTATATGGACAAATAACCCTTCATACACTGATTCAACCATTGCAGACAGCAAGTACACAGTAATCAGAAACATCCTACTGGTTAAAGTGTGAAAACCAGCTGACAAATGAGTAGCATAAATCCAGGATGAGATGGCTTGTCATTTTTCTGATTAAATAATCACATGTTTTGTTCTGAGGGCGAATTCACTGAATGCCCCTCAGATTGGTTGCAGTACAATATGTATTCATGATCCGTTATATGGCTGGACAACTGACCTGAAAATTACAGAATATTTTTAACAGAAATGCAAAAATGAAATACTGTGGATTGCTGGAAATCTGAAATAAAAACAGAAAATGCTGGAACTACTCACTACGTCTGGCAGCATCTATGGAGACAGAAACCGAGTTAACGTTTCAAGGTAAGCTATCACTGCGGTGTCAGTGTACTCCAATTTCATTTAACCTGAGTGTACTGTAAATGTTATGCTTCTCCAATCAGATGAGCTATCCTTCAAGGTCAAATGTCAGCAAGGCCATTTGAAAGTTGATAGATCACTTAAAATTACAAATACAAATTAGTTTGAATTATGAATTCAAATTGTGATTGCAAAGTATGAATAATAATGATCACCTAATTTCAATCATATTTAGAAGTATTATCTACTTAAAATTAAAAAGTCAATTTGTTAGATCTCAATGCATATGCTGATTTGCTAAAATGTGATTTGCCACTTTCTTTCCTACACCTTTTAACCATTTGTACAAAGTTTACCGAAAAACATTGCCAGGTTTGAAGAAAGGATGGAATGCTATATTTCAAAAGTTTTAAAAAGCTGTGGATTAAAGATAATTTGTAAATTTCTTTTCCGAACATTAAAGAACAAGGACACATGCTGCGCTGATCCTTCTGCCTGCATGTTCAGGGAAGCAGCATTTACATATTGACATGAGTTGTAAATTGAAAATTTACAGAGTATGAATTGCAATGTGCAAAGTAATGGTTGGTGCTCATGGAAATGTTCTGGATTATTTGATTTAGAGCAATGAAAGCATGTATTCTAATTTTAGCTTTATGTCTGATTGGGATCAAAGTAGGTGTTTACAACTCTGAGCATGATTTTAAGGAGTGGAAGTTTAACTTCAGATCAGGTCATCTAATTTATCATGAATTACTTTTCCTTCTCTAAGTCCTTGTTTGATGAATCACACAGAAATTTTCTTTTTTTCTGCATCTCTGAATTATCAAGAGTATTTAATTTAATTTGTCAGCTATTTTCGTACTTAATTATTCTGTCAATCTTAATTTTCCAACCATGTTGACAATAGAGTATTTTAAAAATCTTTGTATTCATCTTATAAACAGAAAAGAAATTGCTTTCACAATCCGGTTAAGTATTGAGTTCAAAAATTATATGATGATGCATATTTTGTGTAAGCAACTGTTTCTTTTTAATTTTCTTCATCAAGTGTCATTCTAAAGCCAATCTGTCTGAATCCATAACATATATTGAACCATTTTGCATGTGGTTCTGATTAAACTCAGTTTACATTTCAGGAAGCCATTCAAGCGAGGGGAGTAAATAGGACTGTCAATGTCATAGATAGGACTAGGAAAGAGGTTCTGCGTACAGAGTATGAACAGTTAGGGGCTAAATTAAAAAGCACAACCTCAAAGGTAATAATCTCTAGATTATCTTAATCTATCTCTAGATCTCTAAACCATGAGCAAATTGAAGTGGGGTAAATAAGATTAGAGAGTTAAATGCACGGCTCAAAGATTGTTGTGGGAGAAATGGGTTTCAATTCATGGGGCACTGGCACCAGTACTGGAGAAAATGGGAGCTGGACTGTTGGGACAGTCTTCATCTGAGCCATGTTGGGATCAGTGTTCTGGTGAGTGTTATAACGAAGGTGGTAGAGAGGGCTTTAAACTAAATAGTGGGGGAAAGGGATCAAGTGATAAAGATGTGATAATTTAGAGAGAGAGGAGAAGGCAGGAGAGCAAGGTAGCAATAAAGGAATTGGTAATCTGAGTGTGGCAGGAAGGGAAGATTGGATGGGATCAAAACTGGCAACAGGAAGTAGAAACGTAGTAAGCCAAATTAGAAGACAGACGAAGTGAAGGTAAGCATCAAAAAGGATCAGAATGTGGAATAATGTTAAAAAGACAAAGTTCTGGACACTCTATCTGAATGCACGCAGCTTTCTCACTGAGGTAGATGATTTGAAGGCACAAATAGAGGTAAAGTGGTATGATTAAATTGCCATCACAGGGACGTGGTTACAGGTTGATCAAGACTGGGAACTGAATATTCAAGGATATTCGTCATTTAGGAAGGATAGGCAAAAAAGAAAAGGAGGTGGGGTAGCGCTCTTAATAAGGGACGAGATCGGTACATTAGTGACAGTAGATCTTAGATCTAAGGGGCAAGATGTAGAATCAATTTGGGTGGAGCTAAGGAACAGCAGGGGCAACAAACATTGGTGTGAGTTGTTTATAGGCCACCAAACAGTAGTAGCAATATTGGGCACAGTCTAAATCAGGAAATTAGAGGTGCATGTAACATGGGTAATACAGTAATAATGGGCGACTTCAATTTACATAAAGATTAGGTGAACCTAATCAGCACTAATGGTGTGGAGGATGAGATGGGTTTCTGGAGCAGTATGTTGAAAAAGCAATGAGGGATCAGACTATTTTAGATTTAGTATTATGTAATGCGAAAGCTTTTAGATAGGGCTAAAATGAACTGATTTAAAGAGCCAGGGGAATTTAAACAGTTTAAGAGGGCAGATTGGGGGAGAAAACGTTAGGGATGGGAGCAGATGGCCATGGATAGAGTTGAACAGCAAGGGAGCTTCCTAGGGAGCTTCCAGCCCAGGAGCCATCTTGAACCACTCCAGGCGCTGCTTCACAAACCACTGACCACCTCCAGGCGCATATCCATTGTCTCTCGAGATAAGGAGGCCCAAAAGAAAAGAAAAGAATGCGAAAGGGCTAATAGCCTTGCTGTAAAGGAGCCTTTGGGAAATAGTGACCATAGTATGATGGAATTTTACATTAAGTTTGAAAGTGATATAGTTTATTCTGAAACTAGGGTCTTAAATCTGAACAAAGGAAACTATGAAGGTGTAAGGGGCAAGATAGAAATGGTGCATTGGGAAAATACACTAAAGGATTTGACAGTAGATAGGCAACGGCTAGTATTTAAAGAAGTATTACATGGTCTACAACAAATATACATTCCTCAAAGACACAAAAACCCAACAGGAAAGGTGAATCAACTGTGGTGAACAAAAGAAGTTAAAGATTGCATTGGATCAAAGAAAGTGGCTTACAACGTGGCCCGAAAAAGTGCTCAGTCCAATGATTTGGGAGCAATTTAAAATCCAGCAAAGGAGGACCAAGAAACTGATAAAGGAAGGGAAATGAGAATATGAATGCAAGCTAGCGAGAAACATAAAGGTGGATTATAAAAGCTTTTCTGGTATGTGAAAAGGAAAGGATTAGCAAGGACAAATGTGGGTCCATTACGGGTGGAGACAGGAGAATTTATAATGGAGAATAGGGAAATGGTGGAGAAACTAAACGATTACTTTGTGTCTGTCTTCACGGAGGAAGATACAGAAAATCTTCCAGAAATGCGAAGGAACCAAGGGACTTGTGAAAATGAGGAACTGAAAGAAATTAGTATTAATAAAGAGGTAGTACTTGAAAAATTAATTGGATTGAAGGTTGATAAATCTCCTGGACCAGATGAGCTACATCCCAGAGTGTTGAAGGAGGTGGTTATAGAGATAATGGATGCATTGGTGGTTTCCTTTCAAAATTCTATGGATTCTGAAAAAGTTCCTGCAGACTGGAAAGTAGCAAATGTAACCCCACTATTTAACAAAGGAGGGAGAGAAAATGGGGAACAACATATATGTTAGTTTGATGTCAGTAGTAGGGAAAGTGTTAGAATTTATTATAAAGGATGTGATAACTGGACACTTAGAAAATAATTATATGATTGGGCAGAGTCAACATGGATTTATGAAGGGAAATCATGTTTGACAAACTTGTTGGAATTTGTTGAAGATGTTACTTGTAGCATAGGTAAAGGAGAACCAGTGGTTGGAGAACCAGTATTTGGATTTTCAGAGATGTTTGATAAGGTCCCACACAAGAGTTTAGTAAACAAAATTAGAGCATATCGGATTGGGGGCAATATACTGGTATAGACTGAGAATTAGTTAACAGACAGAAAATAGGGAGTAGAAATAAATGGGTCATTCTCAGGATGGCAGGCTGTTACCAGTGGGGTAGCACAAAGATCAGTGCTTGGGCCACAGCTGTTCATAATCTATATAGATGAATTGGATATGGGGACCAAGTGTAATATATACAAATTTTCTGATGACACAAAACTAGTTGGGAATGTAAGTTGTGAGGGGAATTCAAGGAGGCTTTAAAGGGACTTGGACAGACTAAATAAATGGGTAAGAACATGGCAGATGGAATATAATGTGAATAAGTGTGAAGTTATCCACTTCGGTAGAAAAAACCAGAAAGACAGAGTATTTCTTAAATGGTGAGAAGTTGGGAAGTGTTGATGTCCAAAGGGACCTGGGTGTCCTTGTTCATGATTCACTAAAAGCTGGCATGCAGGTGCAGAAAGCAATTAGGACGGCAAATGGTATGTTGGCCTTCATCGCAAGGGGATTTGAGGACAGGAGTAAAGAAGTCTTGCAGCAATTGTATAGAACCTTGGTGAGGCTGCACCTGGAGTATTGTGCACAATTTTGGTCTCCTTATCTAAGAAAGGATATACTTGCCATAGAGGGAGTGCAACAGAGGTTCACCAGACAAATCTCTGGGATGGCAGGATTATCTTTTGAGGAGAGATTGAGGAAACTGGGCCTGTATTCACTAGAGTTTTGAAAAATGAGAGGTGATCTCATTGAAACTTACAAAATCCTTTCAGTGCGTGACAGGGTGGATGGCGGTAGGATGTTTTCCCTGGCTGGTGAGTCTAGAACCAGGGTACATAGTCTCAGAATAAGGGTAAGTCATTTAAAACTGAGATAAGGAGGAATTTCTTCATTCAGAGGATGGTAAATCTTTGGAATTCTCTACCCAAGAGGGCTGTGGAAGCTCAATCATTGAGTATGTTTGAGGCAGATATCGATGGGCATCAGGATACTAATGACATCAAGGGATATGGGGATCGTGCGGGAAAGTGGTGTTGAAGTAGATGATCAGCCATGATCTAATTGAATGGCAGAGCGGGCTTGATGGGCTGGATGGCCTACTCCTGTTCCTATGTTTCTTAACACAGTTTTACAAAGTCATGAGATAATCTAGACACTTTTAGTTCTGTGCTGAATTAGCTACCTTCAATGAGGACAGTTAGTAGGATTTGCAATTCAGCATTCCAGTGTTAGGAAGATGGCATTATAGCAGCTGACTCCGTGCTCTGGATCACTATCCACTGACCACTAATGGATAGTGAGGTGTGTGGGTCTTGGGTGACCGAACTGAGCTCTGCTCTGATGACCTCTGTGGTTTGATAGCCAGCTGACACTTACTGTCACTATTGGGTAGGGGTTGAGTAGTTTCCTGGCTTCCCTGGTAAATTCCTTCCATTATGTCCCTGAATGGCCCAGCTGAGACATGCCATGAGTCCCTTTGAAGCTTTCTAAAGTTCCTCCACAAGTGGTAATTTTAATATGTAAGTCTACCCAGTGAATGTAGCCAATCGTTAGATGAATGATAGCCTAGCACAATGCTGTCCTGATATGACATCCACAGATATAAACATTTCGGCAGTGGGAGGTGTTAACCTTCTTATGGCGAAGCCAAAGTAACTTCAATGTCAGATTTAAAAATGCATTCCAGCCCAGGTAAAGATCACCTGATGTGTTTAAAATGCTGGAATAAGATGTTGGAAAATGAAACCTCCTTGATAGTTTCCAATTTGAAATGGTGAAAAATTATTCAATTCTATTTGGACAGTGCAGCACTGCCCATGGTTTACCCATTATACTGGTGCTTGCTCGAGATTCAGGCATGATGAGTATTAAGGTACAGATCTCTATTGCTTATAATCATTGAAAGACATTTGGGGTTGAATTTTACGTGCCCGCCGCCGATGTTGGACGAAACAAATGGTGGCCCGCCCGTGCGGGCTGCATGTCATGGAGCCGCCGTGATCCTCAGTGCAGCGGCTTATTTAAGTAGCTGGGGCGGGCCTCCCCCAGATCAGGTGGAGGGGGTGGGCTGTCCATCCCCAGCAATGGCGTCAGCTGCCTGTGTCCACCCCGCCATGGAACCCGATGCTTGGGGAGAACAAAGTCCAGCCCTTGGTGTGCATATCAGAGGGCTTGGGTGGGTCCTACGGCTGATTGAAGGAAAAATCTATGTTTGAAAATCTTGATGAACTTCAGTACCTAATATTAGATGTTACAAAATTGATTTCTACAAAGTATAGCAGATAACGTGACCTCGCTTTCCAACAACAAAAGGCTGCTAATCGTTTCTTCAAAGTAATTAATTACTGTTTCCAGATAAATAAAAAACATTCACTTTGAAATTTGCTTTTCCTGTATAGATGAAACAATAAAAATAAGTTGTATGTGGACTTAGATCTTGGAGAAATGCCTTTTTAAATTAAATCCTAAATTGTTTGAAGCCTGGCGTTCTTTTTAGTCAAATGAACTTGTGAATTTAAAATTAGTAGATTAATAAAGATCATGCTTGCATTAACTAAGAGCTTATTGCCATTTTACATTTAGTACTAAGAATCAGGACAGGAAAAACCTTAGAACATAGTGGGCCAGATTTTCAAACCCCACTGAGAGCGGGAATGGCAGCGAGCGCGATTTGAAGATCACATTCTTGGAGGTCGGCACTGGGTCCCGCTGTCTCAGGGATGCAATGAAAGTTTCAAAATGTTGCCGGCAGGGAGGGAATGGATTAGGGGTTTGCTTCCAATTGAGTACCTGTTGAGCTCATTAAAGAGCTCATTAACAGGCTTGTCACGAGCAGGGAGCTATTTTTAAAGGCTGCAAACAGGGTAACCATGGGGGGAACATAGTTGACTCTGCTGCACAGGAGAGGAGTAAAAAGTGTGGGAATGCAATAGTTATAGGGGATTCAATTGTAAGGGGAATAGATAGGCATTTCTGTGGCTGCAAATGAGACTCCAGTGGTGCTAGGGTCAAGGATGTCTCAGAGCGGTTACAGGACATTCTGAAGGGGGAGGGTGAACAGCCAGTGGTTGTGGTGCATATCGGTACAAACGACATAGGTAAAAAAAGGATGATGTCCTAAAAGCAGAATATAGGGAGTTAGGAAGTAAGTTGAAAAATAGGACCTCAAAGATAGTGATCTCAGGATTACTACCAGTGCCACGTGCTAGTCAGAGTAGAAATAGCAGGATATATCGGATAAATATGTGACTGAAGAGATGGTGTGAGGGGGAAGGTTTTAGATTCCTGGGGCATTGGGGCTGGTTCTGGTGGAGGTGGGACCAGTACAAACTGGATGGGTTACACCTGGGCAGGATCAGGACTGATGTCCTAGGGGGGGGAAATGGCAGGAGGATGGGAACCTTTGCAAGGAGTCAGAGGAGGGGTGGGGGGGGGGGGGGGGATCAAGACAAGAACAAAAGACAGTAAGTGGAATAAGAAAGGTGATAGGTGGAGAAATGAAGGGCCAGAATCAAACAGGGCCACAGGGAAAAATAGTGGGAAGGGGTCAAGTAATGTCAAAAAGACAAGCCTTAAGGCTTTGTGCCTTAACACGCGGAGCATTCGCAATAAAGTGGATGAATTAATCGCGCAAATAGATGTAAACGGGTATGATATAGTCAGGATTACGGAGACATGGCTGCAAGGTGACCAGGGATGGGAAATGAACATCCAGGAGTATTCAGTATTTAGGAAAGACAGACAAAAAGCAAAAGGCGGTGGAGTTGCATTGCTGGTTAAAGAGGAAATTAACGCAATAGTGAGGAAAGATATTAGCTCTGACGATGTGGAATCTGTATGGGTAGAGCTGAGAAACCCTAAGGGGCAAAAAACATTAGTGGGGGTTATATATAGACCCCCAAACTGTAGAGGTGATGTTGGGAATGGCATGAAACAGGAAATTAAAGCCGCATGCGATACAGGAACATCTGTAATTATGGGTGACTCTAATCTGCATATAGATTGGGCAAATCAAATTAGTCACAATATGGGATGGTTTTCTGGACCAATACGTTGAGGAACCAACTAGAGAACAAGCCATCCTAGACTGGGTATTGTGTAATGAGAGAGGAATAATTGACCATCTAGTGGTACGAGACCCCTTGGGGATGAGCGACCATAATATGATAGAATTCTTCATCAAGATGGAGAGTGACGTAGTTGATTCTGAGACTGGGGTCCTGAATCTTAGTAAAGGAAACTACGAAGGTATGAGGCACGAGTTGGCTATGACGGATTGGGAAACGTTACTTAAAGGGATGACGGTGGATAGGCAATGGCAAACATTTAAAGAGCGCATGGATGAACTGCGACAATTGTTTATCCCTGTCTGGTGCAAAAGTAAAATGGGAAAAGTAGCCAAACCATGGCTTACAAGGGAAATAAGAGATAGCATTAGATCCAAGGAAGAGGCATATAAATTTGCCAGAAAAAACTACAGACCTGAGGATTGGGAGCAGTTTAGAATTCAGCAAAGGAGGACCAAGGGATTGATTAAGAAGGGGAAAATAGAGTATGAGAGCAAGCTTGCAAGGAACATAAAAACTGACTGTAAAAGTTTCTAGAGGTATGTGAAGAGAAAAAGATTGGTGAAAACATATGTCGGTCCCTTACAGTCAGAAACAGGGGAATTTATTATGGGGAACAAAGAAATGGCCTACCAACTAAATGCACACTTTGGTTCTGTCTTCACAAAGGAGGACACAAATATCATACCAGAAATGTTGGGGAACACAGGACTTGGTGAGAAAGAGGAACTGAAGGAAATCAGTATTAGTAGAGAAATGGTGTTGGGGAAATTGATGGGATTAAAGGCCGATAAATCCCCAGGGCCTGATGGTATGCATCCCAGAGTACTTAAGGAAGTGGCCCTAGAAATAATGGATGCATTGGTGGTCATCTTCCAAGACTCTATAGACTCTGGACCAGTTCCTACAGATTGGAGGGTAGCTAATGTAACCCCACTGTTTAAAAAGGGAGGTAGAGAGAAAGCAGGGAATTATAGACTAGTCAGCCTGACATCGGTAGTGGGGAAGATTCTAGAGTCCATTATCAAAGATTTTATAGCAGAGCACTTAGAGAACAGTGATAGAATCGGGCAGAGTCAGCATGGATTTACGAAAGGGAAACCATGCTGGACAAATCTACTAGAATTCTTCAAGGATGTAACCAGTAGAGTTGATGAGGGGGAGCCAGTGGATGTGGTTTATTTGGACTTTCAGAAGGCTTTCGACAAAGTCCCAAATAAGAGACTAGCATGTAAAATTAATGCGCATGGGATTGGGGGTAGTGTATTGCGATGGATAGAAAATTCGTTGACAGATAGGAAACAAAGGGTAGGGATAAATGGGTCTTTCTCCAAATGGCAGGCAGTGACTAGTGGGGTACCACAGGGACCGGTGCTAGGACCCCAGCTATTCACAATATATATTAATGATTTAGAAGAGGGAACTAAATGTAATATGTACAAATTTGCAGATGACAGAAAACTGGGTGGGAGGTTGAGTTGTGAGGAGGCTGCAGAGAGGTTTCAGGGTGATTTGGACATGTTGAGTGAGTGGGCTAATGCATGGCAGATGCAGTATAATGTGGATAAATGTGAGGTTATCCACTTTGGTAGCAAAAACAGGAAGGCAGATTATTATCTGAACGGCTATAAACTGAGAGAGGGGAATATGCAGCGAGACCTGGGTGTTCTCGTACACAAGTCGCTGAAGGTAAGCATGCAGGTGCAACAGGCAGTAAAAAAGGCAAATGGTATGTTGGCCTTCATAAAGAGAGGATTCGAGTACAGGAGCAGGGATGTCTTGCTGCAATTATACAGGGCCTTGGTGAGGCCACACCTGGAATTTTGTGTGCAGTTTTGGTCTCCTTATCTGAGGAAGGATGTTCTTGCTATAGAGGGAGTGCAGCGAAGGTTTACCAGACTGATTCCTGGGATGGCCGGTCTGACGGATGAGGAGGGATTGAGTCGGTTGGGATTATATTCGCTGGAGTTCAGAAGAGTGAGGGGGGATCTCATCGAAACCTATAAAATTCTAACCGGACTTGACAGGGTAGATGCAGGAAGGATGTTCCCGATGGTGGGGGAGTGCAGAACCAGGTTTCATAGTCTAAGGATATGGGGTAAACCTTTCAGGACTGAGATGAGGAGAAATTTCTTCACCCAGAGAGTGCTGAGCCTGTGGAATTCGTTACCACAGAAAGCAGTTGAGGCCAAAACATTGTATGCTTTCAAAAAGGAGTTAGATATAGCTCTTGGGTCTAAAGGGATCAAAGGGTATGGGGCAAAAGCGGGATCAGGTTACTGAGTTGGATGATCAGCCATGATCATAATGAATAGCGGAGCAGGCTCGAAGGGCCGAATTGCCTACTCCTGCTCCTATTGTCTATGTTTCTATGCTTAACACGACAGGGTTGAGAAGATGTGAACATTGTGGATGGATATGAGGGCTATGGGATGTCCTGATTAAATTAAAGCAAAAGCAGAAAATAAAGTTTAGCTACCTCAAATTTGTCTCAGTGTGGATATTGTTGAAGCTGGAAGCATTACATGTTACATTGGAGAGTGCCATGAAACTGGATAGGGGAGTGAGCCCACTGGAATCACAGTGGCAGCTTGGGTTGGGAGAGGAAGGGCTGGTGAGTGTTCAAGGACCAGCTCAAGGAGGTCAGATAGGAACAGGCTACTCTGACATTAGGCAGAGCAGCCAGGATGAATTGCAGCAGATGCAACCTCCTGGAGAGCTGGAGGCCAGAGGAAGACAGCGGGATCTGCAAGGGGAAGAAGGCCCTACTCAAGACATCAGGGGCACAGCCTAAGAATCAGCTGCCTGCAAATGACGGAGCACCAGTGCCGTAGGCAGATGATCTCGGTCCTGTGTGCTGTGATTCACAATGGTCTGAGGCCTCACAGTCCCCATGGCAGTCCCCTGCCTGCAGCCTCAAGGTCAGCATTTACATACTAACAGACATCGAAGGTGAGGAAGCGCATTCCAGGGCCTGCTAAGGGCCAGGACTGGTTAGACCAGCTGGTCACATGACTACGTGGCTGTTCCAGGGTTTTCTTTTGAACTGGCCACAGAGAGTTTGAACTCAGAGTGACTGTTTGCTCATAGACTGAGAAGATCTCTCTCCTGTCTGCTCCCATCTCTTTCTCGCAAGCCTCTGAATCCACTGAAGACACATGAACCCCAAGAGAGAAAAGTCTCCTGCAGCGAACAAGGTTTAAGAAGAATACTGGGCCCCAATGAAAAGCGAGATCTACCGACAATCAAGGATTCTATAGTCAGCTCGAAAAACCGCAACAACAACTCTTCAGATATTGCTTCAAACTTTTCCACTTTATTTTTTTTCAGCTCTTTTGTGTCTCTGTTTGCATGTGTGTATCGTGTATGCATGCTAACTTGGGGCACGTTGTGTATCCGTAGGCGTTAACCGAATTAGAGTTTAAGTTTAATAAATTTCAACTTTTCTTCTTTAAACCTAAGAAAGCTTGTTTGTGCTGGTTTCTTTGCTTTATAATTGGAAAGCGGTGAACAAGGATTCACCAAGGGGGAGATAAAACACAGTGTGTTTAAAATTAAACCCTGTTACAGTAAGACCAGGTGAAGGCAGAAAGTGACCCCTGGACACCTTTCTCACCTGGTCTTACTGTAACAGGGTTTAATTTTAAACACACTGTGTTTTATCTCCCCCTTGGTGAATCCTTGTTCACCGCTTTCCAATTATAAAGCAAAGAAACCAGCACAAACAAGCTTTCTAGGACCAGGTGAAGGCAGAAAGTGACCCCTAGACACCTTTCTCACCTGGTCGTAACAAGGTGATTGACCAATAGCCATTATAAGCTCAGGGACTCTCACAGCCACCTTGTCTAAACTTCCTCAGAGCCTGTTTCCTGTACGTATTCAATTCCATTCTCCTAGTTTCTCCCTCTCCTTCGCATCTGTTCTGATAATGCAACCTTCCATACCAGTGCTTCTGATATGTCTTCCTTTTTCTCAACCAAAGATTTCCCCTCCCCCTCACCCCACCATGGTTAACATGGCCCTCAACTGTGTCTGATACATTTCCCAGACCTCTGCTGTCACCCCTTCCTCTCACTCCCAGAACCACGATAGGGTTCCCCTTGTCTTCAACTTCCACACCACCAGCCTTCACATTCAACGGAGCATCTTTGCCATTTCTGCCACCTCCAGCCTGATGCTACCACAAACCACATCTTACCCTCCCCTTCAGCATTCTAAAGGGACTCTTCCCTCTGTGACACTCTGGTTCACTCCTCCATCACCCCCAATACACCCTGCCCTTCCCACGCAAGCGCAGGAGATGCAACACCTACCCCTTTACCTCTTCTCTTATCACCATCAGGGCCCCAAACACTCATTCCAGGTGAAACAACAATTTATTCGTAAGTCTTTCAATTTAGTATATTGCAGAGGTTCCCATACTGTGCAACACGTATCCCTTAGGATACAGGAGACATCTCTGGGGGCATGCGGGAGAAATTGTCTCACAGTGAATTTCTGTTTTAATGCAAATGATGAACCAGATTTTTCCTCATTTTTTAAAATTCATTGTTTCTTCATTGTGTTTGTTGTGTGTGCAATGAAATAACATGATATTTCCTGGTGGATGTTTGTGCTGGTTCTGTGTCACTTGATCGTCAGCAACCAGTCAGCTGCTCTTTGAGCTTCCTAGTGCAAGTTGCAGGTCTCCACGGAGAACCCGAGCTCTTCCAAACTGCTTGGAATTGGCAGGGTTACCTGGAGCAATGCACCATCCAGGAGGAGGAGACCACTACCTGCAATTACCCAGCCTTTTGCCTGGAGAAGGGAGACAAGCTGTTGACTGCTGGGAGTTTCCTGACAGCGTGTGACACCTGCTGGAGATGCAGAGTCTGGAGGAAAAGGGGGTGGAGGGGGGGGGGGTGCTGATGTTAACTGCTCCAGACCGCTGACCTCAACTGCCCACCATAGGGTCTGGGAGACCCTCGAGCCTCCAGCTGACTCCTCCTGGGAAATAGGAGCGTATCGTCTGTCCCCTTGAGGAACCTGGTTCCTCTGCATCACATCACTGATTGGAGTTAAGGAGCTAGCAAGAGCTCATGAGGCTGAACGGTTTCCAGTACCATATGATGGGCTGAATTTTACTAGCTTGCTGCTGTTCTCGGTGGCAAGCTTCAAAAAGTGCGCGATGTACGCGTGAGACGTGCATGGCGGCTCATTAGCATGGAGGGGGCGGAGCGCCCACCCCCGATGACATAGAGGGGGCTGGCGTACCATCCCTGGCAATGGTGTCCGGTGAATCCGCACAGGCGCAGGCGCCGGCACCATTTTTAAAGCCCTTCAGTAACATCTAAATTTTTAAAGTCACAGGATGTTCAAAAATAATGTTACACATTTATGAACATTTTCAATCCTCTCTCCCATACCCCCAAAGACTAATCAATTCATTGATTGCCCTTCCCCCAGAAAAACTTTTATTCCAATCCCGACCTTTCCCCACCCGAACTTTATTAACTTAAACCCTCAACCCCTTCCCATGATTCGCCCCCACCGATCGGAACAGTTTTCCCCGTCCCCCTCCCACCCTCAAAATTTCACTCCTCCCCCTTCCCCACCAGCGGTCTGCCATGGATCTCCGTATGGAGATCCGAAGGCGCGGGAGGTCCGGCAGCTGGCCAGAATATCGGCGGGGGATGGCCGTTGCTACAAGGTAAGTCATTAGTCTTTCATTTACATTTAATTAACATATTTAGACAAAGTTTCTGTTGCTGTGCAGCAGGATGGCCGCCCGGAAGGATTTTCCAGGCCCCCTCACTGCGGTCCCTGGCGTTGGGGGGCTAGTAAAATTCAGCCCAATGTGTGGAGAGAAACTCTGCTAACAATTTCACCAATTTAGATAAGAAGTCAGAGTTTTCATACTTCTTTTAAAAAAATCTACCTCTTGATATCACAGAATCAGAAAATTTGAACGTCATTTTACACTCCATTAACAAAATAAATCACTTATAAATGTGTGCATGATGGCAACAAAATTTAAAGGGGTATTGTCCTGATGAAAAAACTTCAATTGATTTGTGTACAGGTACAACACAATAACCTGAATAGCAAATTCAGACTAAAAGCTTGCATTCATTTGGCACCTTTAACATAAAGAAAAGCATCCTAAAAGATTTCACAAATGGAAGTTGGGAGGGAAAGGAATGACAGCCTTAGAGTAGTAGTGGATGACCAAATCCTGGCCAAAAAAATGGGTTTTGAAAAGACTTTTAAAGGAGCAGGGACTGGTGGACAGGTGGAGGAAGTTAAGAGGAGTGTAGAGTCAATATGTCGAAAACAACTTATGATTTAAGCTATCACCTATCACGTCAAACATTATGCGCCCATGCTTGAACAAACTGTTGTGTTTGATTGCTCAGTGATTGATGCTCTGTGCTGTGTTTGTAAGACAGCTCACTCTGCTATCAGTCAGTCCTGAGAGGGCATGGTTCCAAAAGTGAAACTAAGACAGATCCAGGCAGCCATCTGGAATAAAAGCCTACACACACAGAAATAATGGGCTGAATTTTACCAGCCCTCCGATGTCGGGGGTCGTGGTGGGGGGGGCTCGGAAAATTCTTTAGGGAGAGGTCTGCCTCTACCCCCGACGCCGAGAAGGCCCCACTGCATTTTACTGGCGGCATCAAGGCCTCGGTGCTGCCCCCCCCCCCCCCGCCACATGGTGGTGGACCCTTTCTTTGCGTAATAAAATTAATGCAAATAAATGTTAATTAACTGGACCAGGCAGCCATCCCACGCTGATATTCTGGCTGGTGACTGGAAGTCCTGTGCCTTTGGATCCCTGTTTGGGGATCCAAGGCGAGACACTGGTGGGGAGAAGGGAGGAGTGTAATTCTCAGGGCGGAAGAGAGGGGAGCAGGGAAAACCCTTTTGATTGGTGGGGGGGATGGTGGGAAGGGGTTAAGGTTTAAAGTTGTTAAATATTCTGGGGTCAAGGTCAGGATCTGCAGAAAATCTTTTTGAGGGGGAATGTCCAATTAATGAATTGATTCTTCCTTGGGGGTGTGAGTGAGGGGAGTGAAAATGTAATTCCATGTGTAACTGCACTTTTCCAAATTCTTTGTCTTAAAAAATGCAAATGCACCTAAAGGGCTTGAAGCCCTTCCAAAATGGCACCGGTATCTGCTTGGTGGTACCGGACGCCAATGCCGGGGATGGAGTGGCCGCCCCCTCTACATCATCGGGGGCAGCAGCTTGGCCCCCTCCATTTAATTAGCCATATCGCAAAATATCATGGGGGCTCAGTGGCACACAAATTGCGCATGCGCTGTGCCTTCTACAAAGCTTGCCACTGAGAACGACGGCGAACTTAGAACATTCAGCCCTATGAGTCTACTTCCTTCGTACTTGGGGTACAATATATAACATCTAGTGAAGATGGCAAGTAATTTAAATATACTGGCCACAACGCCTTTCCCGTCATCTCCGGGACATCCTCCCATTCTGTGGGACAGATGGATTTCTGGGTTTGAAACCTCCTTGCTCACTATGGGTATGGACAGTACGAATGTTGCAGTGACCTGCAAGAAGGCAATACTCGTGCATTGTCTCAGAGCAGAAGGCCAGTGTATATTCAAGCAGTTAATGGTTGATACATCTATGTTAAATAAGATGGTAAGTGCTCTTGAGAAATACATTGGCTAGAAGAAAAGTGTGATGATTGAATGATGCACAATACACCAGAGATGCCAGGGAAATAGTGAAATCATATAACAATATGTGGCAGTGTTGAGTCAGTTGGCTTCTTCGTGCAAATTTGGCACACTAACTAATGAACTAATTTGTGACCAATTAATTGAAAAAACATCAATCCCACGAATTAGGGAATGCCCACTCATGGATGATGATGGTTTGACTTTAGAAAAGGCCCCAACTTTCACCGTCCAAACTGAATCCACCATGTTGGATTTGAAGATGTGACACAAAAATGCACCCTCAGGCTCAGGGTCGCAGACGCAGCTTGCCCAATCAGCTCAAGTGCAAGGGTTACAAAGAGACCTCAGCATGTTCATCAACACTTGTCCTATCATAGTCAGGCACCCTCAAAAACATGAACAAATTGTGGGAGCACCCATGGATTCAAAACACCATGTCTGGCACGAGGAAAAAAGTGCAACTCATGCTCAAAGATGAATCATTTCGCAGAAGTATGCAGGTCATCGAAGAAGAAAACTTTGTCAGTTCGATGCGTGGAGGAAGCTATTCCAACCTAATATGGTATGTGTATACTTGAGTTGGTCAACAAAGCAATTATTCCAGACAGGTACCTGCTCCCTATGATCCAAGAACTATCAGCATAATTTCATGACTCCACAGTTTTCACAAAGCTCGACATGCGACAGAGCTATCTTCAAATACCACTAGCACTACCACGGTGGTAAATGGGATAGATTTTGAACAGATCCAGCAACTCAAAACTGGGCATTCATGAGGTGCTGTGGGCCATCAGTAGCAGAATTGTATTCAACCACAATCTGTAACCTCATGGCCAGGCATATTCCCCACTCTACTATTACCATCAAGCCAGGGGACCAACCTTGGTTCAACGAAGAGTGCAGGAGGGCATGCTAGGAGCAGCACCATGCATACCTAAGAATGAGGTGTCAGCCTGGTGAAGCTACAACACAGGCCGACTTTGCATAATGAAGAGCAGAAGCAGCATGCGATAGACAGGGCTAAGTGATCCCACAACCAACGGATCTGATCCAAGCTCTGCAGTCCTGCCACATCCAGTCATGAATGATGGTGGACAATTAAACAACTGACAGGAGGAGGAGGCTCCATAAATATCCCCATCCTCAACAATGGAGGAGCCCAGAACATCAGTGCAAAAGACAAGGCTGAAGCACTTGCATCCATCTTCAGCCAGAAGGGCCAAGTGATGATCCATCTTGGCCTCCTCCTGACGTCCCCAGCATCACAGATGTCAGTCTTCAGCCAATCTGATTCACTCCAAGTGATATCAAAGAAATGGCTGAAGGCACTGGATACTGCAAAGGCTATGGGCCCTGACAATATTCAGGCAATAGTACTGACGATTTGTGTTCCAGAGCTAGCCACGCCCCTAGCCAAGTTGTTCCAGTACATCTTGAACACTGGCATCTACCCGGCAATGTGGAAAATTGCCCAATATGTCCTGTGGACAAAAATCAGGACAAATCCAACCCGGCCAATTACCACCCTATCAGTCTACTGTCGATCATCAGCAAAGTGATGGAAGGGGTTATCAAGCGGCACTTGCTTAGCAATAAACTGCTCACTTCTGCCAGGGCCACTCAGCTCCTGACCTCATTACAGCCTTGGTCCAAACATAGACAAAAGAGTTGAACTCCAGAGATGAGGTGAGAGTGACTGCCCTTGACATAAAGGCAGCATTTGACTGAGTATGGCATCAAGGAACCCTAGCAAAACTGGAGTCAATGGGAATCAGGGGAAAAACTCTCCACTGGTTGGAGTCATACCTAGCACAAAGGAAGATGATTGTGTTTGTTGGAGATCAATCATTTCATTCCAGGACATCACTGCAAGAGTTCCTCAGGGTAGTGCCTTGGGCACAACCATCTTCAGCTGCTTCATCAATGACCTTCCCTCCATCATAAGGTCAGAAGTGGGGATGTTCGTTGATGATTGCACAATGCTCAGCACCATTCGCGACTCCTCAGATACAGAAGCAGTCCGTGTCCAGCTGCAGTAAGACCTGGACAATATCCAGGCTTGGGATGATAAGTGGCAAGTAACATTCGTGCCACACAAGTGCCAGATAATGACCATCTCAAACAAGAGAGAATCTAACCATATCCCCTTGATGTTCAATGGCATTACCATCGCTGAAACCCCGACTGTCAACATGCTGTGTGTTACCATTGACGAGAAACTGAACTGGACAGTCACATAAATACTGTGGCTACAAAAGCAGGTCAGAGGCTGGGAATTCTGCGATGAATAACTCACCTCCTGACTCTCCTGTGTCTGTCCACCATCTATAAGGCACAAGTCAAGAGTGTGCTGGAATACTCTCCACTTGCCTGGTTGGGTGCAGCTCCAAGAACACTCAAGAAGCTTGACACCATCCAGAAGAAAGCAGCCCGCTTGATTGGCACCCCATCCACCACCTTCAACATTCACTCCCTTCACCACCGATGCACAGTAGCAGCAGTGTGTACCATATACAAGATGCACTGCAGCAACTCTCCAAGACTCCTTCCACAACACCTTCCAAACCCGTGACCTCTACAGCCTGGAAGGACAAGGGTAGCAGAAGCATGAGAACACCACCACCTGCAAGTTCCCCTCCAAGCCACACACCATCCTGACTTGGAACTATATCGACAATACTTTACTGTCCACTGGGTCACTATTCTGGAACTCCCTTCCTAACAGCACTGTGGGTGCGCCTACACCCCAAGGACTGCAGCAGTTCAAGAAGGCACCTCAACACCACTTTCTCAAGGGCAATTAGGGATGGGCCATAACTTCTGGCCTAGCCAGCGACACCCACATCCCACGAACGAATAAAAAATAGTAGAGCGAAGCAGACATCTTACAACCTTTGTTACACACGACGGTGTGTTTCAGTACAGCAGAATGCCTATGGACTAAGTTCAGCACCTATCCCGGGCTAGAAGATTGTTTCTTCAGTCTTGTCAGACATCGAAGGGATACTCAACCTTGTCGATGGCGTCACCGTCCATGGAAGGGACAAAGCCGAGCACGAACAATGCTTATCCATGGTGCTCGGTCAACTCGCACAGCACAATTTGATGCTTAACAAGGACAAATACACATTGATTGGCTTTCTTGGGTACAAAGTGACAGCAGCTGGAGTGAAGTCTACATATGACAATGTCAAATCCATTTCTGACCCCATCTAACCCATCGTTCCTTGGCACTACCTACTTTTATGGAAATTTGTGCCCTGTAATGTGGAAATCATGGAGCCTCTTCGAAAGCTACTGCGCAAAGATACACAATGAGAATGTCAATCCATGGCAAACAGCGTTTGACACATTAAAGGCGAAGATAGCATCTCCGCCAGTCCTCGCGCATTTCAACCCACATGTGGAAATGTACATCACAACAGATGCATCAGGAAATGTGATAGGGGCTGTACTCTCACTGTTCATTGCAGGAAACAAACAACAGAGTCGCATATTCGTCACGCCTGTTGTCGGAAATACTCCACTATAGAGCGGGAAGCATAGCCTGCACCTTGTTAGTGAACATTGGCAGATGTATTTCTATGATAGTAAGTTCACCCCCCCGCTCCAATCACGAAGCGCTGACTACATTGTTACCCACATCAGGATCTGGTCATCGACCTTTACACATCTACCAATGGTCTGATCACCTTCATCAGTACAACTTCGAGGTTGAGTATCTGACAAGTTCACGCAACCCAGTGGCTGACATGCTCAGCCACACTACTACTGCAGACTGCGTTAGTGATAGCAAAGCGACTTGCGACATAGAAGACTATGTAGTCGCAGTGATTTTGCATGCGACCGCAAATCTTATGACACGAGAGGAGTTGAAGGCACAGTCAGCAGCATACAGCGTACAGAAGAAAATAAGCCAGTACTTAGAAACTGACTGGCCTCACGAAATAGAGGAAGAACTGATCCCGTACTACAGAGTAGGCAATGAGCTCATATTGTTTGATGATAACTGTACCACACACAGAACTCGAGCAGTTATCCTGAAAGTGCTACAGCAACAGATGTTGCATCTTGTCCATGAAAGACATCCGGGTGTCGTTAAGATGAAACAATTATCCCCTGAAGCAGTCTGGTGGCCAACAATAGATTGCCACATAGAAGAGTTCATCAGAAACTGCATAGCTTGTACACTCAGTGAAAAATCTACTAAACTGTCTTCCACACCTCGACAACCAACCCCATGGCCAACAAAATCATGGCAACAACTCCACATAGATATTTTCAGAGAAGTGCATACAACACCTAGCAATCACGTTTTTTACTTCTTGTTCATGATCTACATAGCAAGTGGTCAGAAACCGCTACAACAAAGTCCACAACCACCACTTCGGTTATTGACATTCTAGACAAGTTGTTTACAAAGTGGGTTTACTGGTGGCGATCACTATGGCCAACAGACCACAATTTGTTTCCAGTC
Source organism: Heterodontus francisci (assembly GCF_036365525.1). Classification (NCBI taxonomy): domain Eukaryota; kingdom Metazoa; phylum Chordata; class Chondrichthyes; order Heterodontiformes; family Heterodontidae; genus Heterodontus; species Heterodontus francisci. Next base: position 87,205,765 of record NC_090377.1, read on the forward strand.
AGTTCACAGAGTTCACGGAGTTCCTATGGAATTCACCAGCATCTAAAATCGCGATACAACGAGGACAGTTTGAGAGCTAGCATGTTGGAGGGGAACATGTTTGAACAATCCATTCATATCCTACTTTGCAACTATTGATCCACCTCACATTCTCTGACCAAAAAGACACTGACCAAACTTATGCTTGGTCGCAACATTCGCACACCACTGACCATTCTGCAGCCTTCACTGCCATCCAACATGAATGTCAGAGTGAAAGCAGAAGAAATTGCAAAGTGACAGGGCAAAATAAAAGTGTGCTCCAATAAGTGAACTCGTGCAAGGAAACCACGATTCACAGCTGGAGATTGGATGCGCATCAAATATCCAAATTGCAACCACAAGCTTGTGTCGTCTCTATCGTGACCGAAGAGATCAAGCGGATGCTTAGTACCAACGCTTATCTCTTGGATGACAACACCAAGTGGAATGCAAGATGCTTGATTGCAAGCAGACCTGGAGATTTCGATGATTGTGACAATTCCTTTTCTGATTCGTGATCGTGATGTTGATCATCTACTTCATCAAGCTGATTGCACTGAACCACAACCACGTTTTCATCGATCTTAGCACCATTATAGAAGATCTCCATATCTCTAAGATTATTTGGGTATTTAGAGGAGCAAACAGACTGTAAGAAATGACTCAATATATATCTGTTTGGTGCTTATGAACGTTTCATTCAAAATAAGCTCCTTCATGTACAAAGGGGAAAATATGTTATGTTTGCTCAGTGATTGATTGCTCTGTGTTGTGCTTCTAAGACTGCTCACTCTGCTCTCAGTCAACCCTGAGGGGGTATGATTCCAAAAGTGACACTAAGCCAGATCCAGGCAACCATCTGAATAAAGCCTACATACACAGAAATCATGGGCTGAATTTTACCGGCCCCTTGACACCGTGGGTCGTGGCTCGGGGGCCGGTAAAATGCAGCGGGAAGAGGGCCGCCGTGACCCGCGATGTCAAGAAGGCCCGCCACATAGTACCGATGATGGGGGGACCTCAGTGTGGCCCCCCACGCTGCCTGGCAGCAGGCCCTTTATCTTAATATTCAAATTGACAATAAAGAGATATAAATGAACTTACCTGCAGGCGGCAGCCGTCCCATGCCAATTTTACGGCCGCCGTTCGTGCTCCGCGCACCTTCGGAACTCAGAGTTCCAAGGCGAAAACTTGGTGGGAAAGGGGGAGGAATAGAATTTTCAGGGCGGGAGGGGTGGAGGAGTGGGGTAAACAATATTTACTGGCTAATGGGATGATGGGAAGGGGTTGAGGGTCAAAGGGAACAAATTTTGGGGGGAAAAGTTCGGAATACTATTAAAGGTTTATTATGGGGTAAGAGTGCGATTAATGTATAATCTACCCATGGGGAGGGGGGGTGGTGGGAGAAGTGATTTATGTGTTTGAAATGACATTTATTGTGACATCCCAGAGATCGGGACCTTTAAATTTAAAAATGCTACTGAACGGCTTAAAGCCCTTTGAAAATGGCGCCAGCGCGCCGGACACCGTTGCCAGGGAAGCGGTGGCCGTCCCCTAACGTCATCGGGGGTGGCCGCTCTGCTACTTGTATCTAAATGAGCCCCAGCGCGTAATATCGCGGCGGCCCAGGGACAGCTCATCCGCACGGGATACTTGCCGTTTTTAGAGTGCACCACCGCGAAGTGCGCGCACTCGTAAAATTCAGCCCCATGAGTCTAGTTTCTTCATGCTTGGGGTATGAAACATAAAACAAGCAAGCTAATTCATCACTTTAATAGTAAGTAGTACTTGTTACAAACAGGCAGTTAATTTAATTTTTTCCCTCTGATTAAATTTCCCTGATTTTTCTACCACCTGTCCAGAACTAGATTAGTGATTGAATTTCTTTCCCTTCCTAAACCCTAATAATAAATGATCATTTCAACAACATGAATTTTAAAGTTAAAACAAAGAAGTAGGGTTTATTAACACACTCTTAAACTTGGGAAAGGTTTTAACTTTGCCACACACACTTACAAACATTCAGGGAAAGGTTAAAGGCATAAAAAAAGGCAAGGACATTTATTGAATAGAAATTTATCTTAACTACTAGCTAATATGGATTTCAGTTAAAACTAATCTCCATGAATATCAAAAAAAGTGTCCAAAAGTTGGAGATAACCGATTATAAGTGCCGAATAGGGGAGGACCTGTTGGAGATATCTCTTCTCATGCAAATTCCTTTTTCTTTGCACTCTCAAAGGTAATAATGGAGACAGCTTAATTACTGAAGTCACCTTATTTTAGACGGAGAGGGAACTGGTAGAAATCATACTTTTCTGTTACTTGCAGCTTGTCTTTGGGATGGTTTGTTTCTTGCTGGATTTTTCAAAGTGTGGCTTCTCTTGAATTTTTTCTTGTTGAAAAGGCCTTAGACAGAAGTCTATGCAGCTTCAGGCAGGCTGTAGCTTCTTGCAGGGAGATGTGTCTCTGGCACACGGCAGCTGTATAATGGAGGACAGGCTGTCCTCATAAGCGGTTACAGTTTCGTGTCCACACAGGTTGGATAGGGAACTCCCAGGTCCTAAAGTTAGACTATTTTCAAGTGGCTGTCCCACCTGACCTCTCTCCTCCATTTTGATAATCAGAACACAGAAGTGCAAACTTCAAACATGCTGTATAAAAATGGCAGTTGACATTAATACTCAAATGCACAACATAATTTACAAGGGGGTTCGCATCCATTCATGCAGTACTATTAAGGCATTGTTTACGTCATGTATATGTATTATAATTTGTACATTTTGTACAATGCTTGGGCATTAACAGTGTAGAAATATTAAAGTGGTATGCTGGTAGAGGTAAGTGGGAAGCTGGTAGATCCGGAAGAGGGTACGCAAGAAGTACAGTTTAGGAAACTTTGGTATTCTGTATTCGTTGCTCAAGATGTTGTCTTCTCTACATTGGGAACACAAAACGCAGATTGGCTGATTGCTTTGAGGAACACCTTCATTCAGTTCACCAGTGTCACACCGAGTTTCTGGTCACCTGATAATTTATTCCCCACCCACTCCTACTCTGACCTCTCTGTCCTTGGCCTCCTACACTGTTCCAATAAAGTTCAATGTAAGCTCTGGAAACAGTATTTCACCTTTCGATTTGGCACTTTACAGCCTTCCGGATGCAACATTGAGTTCAACAATTTCATATCATAACTACTGCCCCCATTTCTTCAGCAGCTGTTGGTAATGATTCAACTATCCCAATTTACATCTCCTTCTGTTTCTTTATTTGTCCAACTACCATCTCCTTTTGCCTCACAGCATCATTCCTTTTGTCATTTAATCTCTCCTGTCTTCCACCCTATATCAGATCTTCCTTTTCGTTCTTTTCCCTTCCCCTTTTCCCTGCCTATGTATTTGCTTCAAGCCTGTTACATCTCTAACTTTTTCCAGTTCTGACAAAACTTGAAACATTGGGCTGGATTTTATAGAGGCCTCAACATCGGGATCTGTGGCTGGGGGGCATGAAGATTGCCCTGATGTGGCCTGCCACAAACCTCGATGCCGGCAGGGCCCGTCCTGATCTTGCCGGCGGTGGCGAGGCCTCATGCGGCCACCCCCGCCCGCCGCTCGGCGATGGGGCCATCATTTAAATATTGAATATCATTAACATACCTTAGCCAATGACATTCCCATTGCCTCCTGAAGAGCTCTCGCGATCTTCATCCCGGCGGCTGGCACTGATGCGCCTTCGGATTCCCGTCTAGGAAAATGAGGCATAACACCTATGGGGTGGGGGTAGTTTCTCAGTGCGGGAGTGGGGTGAGCAGGGTCAAACTATTCTGATTTGTGGACGGGATGGTGGGAAGAGGTAAAGTTAAAAGTTTGTGAACTTTGGGTGGGGGGGAGGGAAGGTCAGGTACACAAGGTAAGTATTTTTGGAGGGAAGGGCAAGGAATGAGTGTATTTTTAATGGGGGGGGGGCTGGGAGAATTATTTAAAACTGGTTTTATTAAACGGCCACTTTAAAAATTTAAATTGAATGTAAGGGTGGGAAGCCCTTTAGAAATTGCGCCAGCACCTGCGCAGTGGCACCAAACGCTGTTGCCGGGATAGCTCCCCCGCCCCCTCCAGGTCATCGGGGCCCTGACCATGTTAATGAGCAGCTGCATATAATATCGTGGCAGCTCTGCACAGTAAAATCCCTGCGTGTGGGCTGCCATCTTTTACAGCCGCTGTTGTACTTGGCGGTGGCAACACAGAATCCAGCCCATTAACTCTGTTTCTCTCCACAAATGCTGCCAGACCTACTGAATATTTCCAGGAGTTTCTGTTTTTATTTCAGATTTCCAGCACCTGCAGTATTTTTCTTTTGTGCTGCTGAAGTTTATTATGCTCCATCTACTGGTAGAAGTATACAGTTGGAGGCATGACAGTAAGTCACAGATTGGTGATACCCAAATAAGGAGTGTATGACATCCACAAATTTAACATTTTGTAGACTCGGTACCATGAATGCAAAAACCAGGTCATTTATAGACTATGACTGCTTCGTTGATTCCATTCAATTTTTCTTGCTGGTCAATCTTAAGTGTCTTAATATGAGAATAGTTGCCATCACTGAGCTAGATTTTTCTTTAATAAAATTCTTCAAATCTTAAAATATGTTGTAAATCTCCCTTTTTTTGAAAATGCCTGACAACTACAACTATCGTCTTTCACAGGCAAGAACTTTCTTCCCCTTCTGTAATTAGAATATTGCTATTTCCTGCAAAAGTTGTTGCTAATTGGATCTTTGTGGCCTTTTCTTGATATTGCCTAAGCTAACATGCCTTTATAATTAATTGTCTTCTTTGTCTCTCATGTTTAACTCTCATGTTTGTTTTATTAAACTAAAATTAAAAGCAAAAATATAAAGGTTCCATAAAAGCTAGAAATAATTGAGTTGGCAGACAATATCGAGGAAGTTTATTTTAGGCTTTCCATGCACTTGTATATTAGGCATATGAAAAATAAAGAAATTGGTTAAATTTATAAGTAGTCTAAGCATTTGCAGCATTTTATGAATCCAAATTCTCTCAGTGACAAACAGAAAGAGAAATAATATGGGGAAGTCCCCAATCATCGGTTTAGGTTATTTCCAAGGTTTCTGTGAGTTTTCCACTGAATTTAGGGCAGATGATTAGGAAAGGCCTCAGGGAAATTCAACCCCATGTCTTCATATAACCCGTTATTATGTTTCTCATAATGTCCCGATCTGCATCATGCCAATTAGTTGTTTTTTGAAGTGCATTCACTGTTGTTGTGTGGGTAATGTAATGACCCTTTGTATTTTTTAATTTTTAATTTAGAGATACAGCACTGAAACAGGCCCCTCGGCCCACCGAGTCTGTGCCGACCAACAATCACCCATTTATACTACCCCTACAGTAATCCCATATTCCCTACCACCTACCTACACTAGGGGCAATTTACAACGGTCAATTTACCTTTCAACCTGCAAGTCTTTGGCTGTGGGAGGAAACCGGAGCACCTGGCAGAAACCCACGCAGTCACAGGGAGAACTTGCAAACACCGCAGAGGCGGTACCCAGAACTGAACCCGGGTTGCTGGAGCTGTGAGGCTGCGGTGCTAATCACTGTGCCACTGTGCCGCCTTTGATTGGATAACTGCTTTGAATCCTAACATTAGTTCAAATGGAAGCAAGAAAGCTCGATGTTGTATAAGTTCTTAGTAAGTGATTCAGTTGGAGATAAGTAATTGAGCTGTTGTGGATTTAGAGCATATAAATACAGTATTTCATGAGGATCTGCTTAAATTGCAGGCAACTAATGTCTACAACCTTTTTAATTAGTATTTTGTCTGCATTATGTAAAGGTTTTTTAAAAATGATGCATCATGTTTGTCATTTTAACGCAATTTAATGTAGTCTAATTCCATTAATTTTGACTTCCTAGCAATATTATGGATGAATGCAGCCTTGGGTTGCTTCCGGACCATGTTAGCTGACAGCCAATCAGAAGAAATTTTTACTTCCGCACAGTGACCTCGTTCAACTCACCTGCAATGACTTGAAAATGTTGAATCATGGGTGTCCATTTCCATTGGACATCCAGCTCCTAATCTACTTAATTTCTTTTTTGACTTGTATTTGGCACATTTCCGAGGACCTTGTCAATAATGTTCAAATTCATCTCAGGCTTCATGTCCAGATGCGTCTGAGACACATCAATAATTCATATCAGAAAGATAAAGGAGAGTTTAAGGACCAAAGTACTCTTTTTAACTCATTCACTGGTTAGCTCTCATTAAACAGATGTCCTCAAATGGGAATGAGCTCTAATTCCTGGAAGTTAATCCAGATATTACAGGTTTGTATTTGATATGTTTAGTCTTTATTGATACACAAAAGCATTGGACAGAATCCTGAGAAGAACTGTCCTTAAGTTCAGATGCTTAGACAAGTATTCGCATCATAAATAAGGTAATTAGTTGTGTTCGACCACCTGACCACCTTTGACCTTGTATTTTCAGATGTGGTTCAAGCCCCACTTCAGACATTTGAGCATATAATCTAGACAGGTCCTTCAGTCCAGAACTGAGGGAGTCTGGCACTGTTAGAGGTATTATATTTTGGATGAAATGGTCAACTGAGGCTCTGCCTGCCCCCACAGAAGGATGGCAAAATTCCATGACGCTATTCAAAGAACATCAGCAGAGTGCTCTTAGTGGCCTGGCCAAAATTATCTTTTGAGCACCATCAATAAATAGGTTCTAATGAAAGGTCATCCATCTGAAATGTTAACTCTGTTTCTCACCTCACAGATGCTACCTGACCAGCTGAGTTAAAGCCTGGCTACCTGACCCAAACCCGACTACATGTGTCGGGTTTGGGTTGGGTCAGGTCGAAATTCCAAGTCCCTCATTCGGGCTTGGGTCGGGTCGGCCTGGACACTGCTTCTGGGAGGTCATGGGATCAGGTTTACCCATGATTCCCCACAACTCCAGCTGCAGGAATAGCCTGCTGCCGGAACAGATGAAGGAGATTTGTGTCGGGTTGGGCCCGAGAAAATATTAAAGGGCTCGGGCTCGGGTCGGGTTCGGGTTGGCTGTGGTCGGGTTGGGCCCGGGTTGGGTTTTAATTTTATACCCGAGCCAGGCTTTAAGCTGAGTATTTCTGACTTTTTTTTTCAGATTTCCAGCATCTGCAGTATTTTGCTTTTGTTTCACTAAATAAATTATCAGTCATTTATCTCATTGCTGCTTGTGGGACCGTGTACAACAAATTGGCTGCTGTGTTTCCCTACATTAAAACAGTGACTTCAAATCAAAAATACTTCATTTGCTGTGCCGTGTTTTGGAACCTCCCAAGATTGTAACAATTTATGCCATATAATCACCAGTTCACTAATGAATGGAAATATTTTTCCCTATTTACCTTTTCAAAATCTTTTGTCATTTTGAATGCATCCACCAGAGATCTTCTTAACATTTTCTGCTCCAATTTCTTAGTGTCTCCTCATAACTAAAATCTCCCATGGCTGGTGTCATCTTAGTTTATCTCTTCTGCTTCATCTCCATGGCATAGGGATTTTTTTAAAGTAATAAAGCATATAGGATCCTGGGCTTTATAAATAGAGCCATAGAATACAAAAGCGAGGAAGTTATGCTAAACTTATATAAAACACTAGGTCGGCCCCAGGTGGAGTATTGTGTCCAATTTTGGCACTACACTTCAGGAAGAATGAGGGCTTTGGAGAGGATACAGAAGAGTTTTACTAGAATGTTCCATGGATGAGGGATTACAGATATGTGGTTAGGCTGGAGAAGCTTTACTTCACTTTAGAGCAAAGAAAGCTGAGTAAATTTGATAGTGGCGTTTTTAATCATGAACGCTTTAGATAGAGTAAATAAGGAGAAACTGTTTTCAATGTTTGAAGTGTCAACGGCCAGGTTGGCAACACATGATGTATTTGGTAATGGCAAGAGGGGAGTCCGTCCGAGACAGGGTAAAAAAACTGAACATTTTCAGGTAACGGAGGTGGAGCTCTCTCCTCCCTGATTTCCTTCATGCCAAAGTAATGGTTCGAAGGGCCTGCTTCAGCTATGCAGATGCAGGTAATGACAGAGGCAATGTAGCATAACCACCTTATTATGTCTCCCAAAGGGCCAGGTGGGGTGGGGGAGGAAACGTAGGCCAGAGTGACAACATCGGTGTTGATTGAAAGGGAGGAAGATGCGAGCGAGCCAGCACTGTCACACCAGTCATGCGCACCCTTTACCAGCACAGACACACTCACTTTGGTAGGACCTCAAACATAGAATGGGTAGCACAGGATGAGGAACACATCACGGAGGAGGTGGTGAAGATAAAGGCAGCTGTAGGCAGACCCCTCAGAGGATGGAGGACAGACACAGCCATGCTCAGAAGAACAGAGATGCTGAGCCTTGACTGTCACACACAATGGCTGGAATTTTACGTTGGGCTGGATGTCCTGCCCACTGGCCAAAAATGTCGGCGGTGAGCTCGCCTCTGCCAGGCGTGGAAGCCACACTATGATTTTACGTGGCCCAGGCCCTTAATTGGTCCCGCCTCCAAGTGCTGCTGGCCATTCAGTGGGCTGGCAGCTCTCAGTCCCAGCAGCAACACTGGGAGTGGTGGCCACTGCTGGAGCTGCAGCCAGTGAGAGGAGCAAGAGGGACGCCGGCCTCGGGATGATGGTAAGTGTCTGGGGCCACACCAGGGACAATCGGCCTGGCGAAGAAAGTGGGGGTCGGTTGCGGGGGGCTAATGCAATGCATTTGGGGTGGCTTGTGCCATGGGGGGCCCTCCGTGGGGCACAGGGTGCCCGATCAGAAGGACCCCCCCCCTCCCCCCTGAGCCTGCAAGGAGGCCATCAGCTTTTACTGAGCAGCCTCCTGAGGCCTTGAGCAGCATAATATACCAGCAGCAGCAGGAGGAGGCCCTTAAGTGGCAGTTAATTGGCCATTTAAGGGCTTAATTGGGTTGGGGCAGGTGGGCCACTTCTCGCCGTTGCTACTGCTCGTAAAATGGCAGCGGGGGCGGGAAGATGACGGGAATGGCACCCCCCGCCTTCCACTCAATTTTATGCCTTCCCCCCTTTTTTGAGGCTTTGTGGAATCATGGGCAGAGAATGGAGGAGTACATCCAAGACATGTGTACTGCCATGTCTCAGGCATATGAGCAGATGAGCTGATCTATTGAGACAGTGGCCAACTTCTTGGAGAGGCATATATGGCATCAAACTGAGTGAACACAGGATTAGTGCACTGACTGCCAGGCAATTATTGCCACTTTATGTAGCATCGACTGTTCAATGGCACTGATGGTGCAACAATGTACAGAGTAGATGCCAGGTCCACCCAGCTGGTCGTGTACTCCGACATTTAAGCGGGCCATGAAAGGGCTGAAGCAGGTGATGAAGAGTGTGAGGGAACCACCCCTCTCAGGGAGAATCCTCATTATCTGATGCTCCCTTGGTGCCTCCGACTGAGCCACCATCAATGCAGTGTTACAAAAGTGCTTCTATTTTTTAATATTTTATTTTTTTGAGGACTTGTGTTAAAACTGAAAAGATTCCATTGATACATTTTTTTTACCAAGTTCACTGAAAGAACACTTGAGGTGTTGTTTGAAAACAACCTGTGATGGAAATCATGTACTTTACTCTCAATAAATAACAGAAACCTTGGTGACCTGGGGAAGATGTTTACAGCGAAGCCACATGTCAAGGTTTATGGAGGTCAGGAGGTTGACTTTCTGTTTGGGTTGTGGACTGTTTTGGTGCTGCATCTCTCCTGAGAAGCTGGAAAAACCTGAAAGATTAATTCTCAACATCATCTGAAAAGAACTGCTTTAGAAACAATCCTAGTGACTTGTCTCCGTATACCCGGATGCCAGACCAAAAGGGACAACTGACTTCCTTCCATATCTTCTCTTTTTTCTTCAAGAATTAGCACGTATTTGGCCAAAGTGTTCTATTTTTGTTTTTTTTTGTAACAGACCACTGTAGGGAGAATTGCTGTATTTTTTTCAGTGTGTGTGTGGAAATTTAAAAAGGGAACTTTCATATTTCAATCTGTGTGTTAATGCTTTGCTTCGTTACTGGATTAGTCTTGTTTGATAATAAACTGATAATTTTGTTATTTATTAAAGAAACCTGGTTGGTGTATTTTATTCTGGGATATAAAAAATAGAGTATATGGTTGACTGCATCAGTAACTGGGTAAACATTTAAATATATGTTGTGACTTGTGAAGAAGTGGAACTGGAAAAGACAGTGCACTCCTCCCACCTCGGGTTTAACAGCAGGAAGGCCCTGTGGAGGCAGCTGCCCCTGCAACAGTGCAGGTGGACAGCTTGTTGTGGTGCCCCCACTGGCACCGTGGTGCTGAGGACAACCACCATAGGCAACTCAGCCTCATTCACACACACGTGAGCAGCCTATCTCCACCTCAGACTCTTTCACGGGGGGGGGGGGGGGGTGCACCCCAAAGGAGGGCTGTGATTTTAAGCCACCACCTCAGTAATCTCATAGTTTGGCTCACTTGGGTGACATTTGTTATACTTTAGATCTGTTAGGACTGATTCAATGTATTGCAATAAACATGATTATGGAGGAGTCTCATTATTGATAGGTTAAAGGCAGATAAATTATGAGGTGGTGGAGAGACAAATGAGTGTGTTAGTTGACATGGCGTGGCAATTGGGAACTTGTCTTCCAGGCAATGTGGGACCAATGGACTCTGATTTGTTTGCTTAGTGGATTCTCACCCTCCCCTATAGAAAAGTGAGGTTGAGAGCCGCTTGCCTTCTACGTTGAGGAGCCCTCAGGAGAAACTTGCCTAAATCTGAGTGGCCTGAGCATCCCTTCGATCCTGATCGTGACTTTGAGGCCTCAACCAGACATCTGCAGGTCCTTGTGGGTCTGGGTCATCCTCCTCCTGCTCTTCCCCCTCCTCCTCTGAGGAAGTGTGCGACTCCTTCACTCCTTCATCAAGGTCCATACCTCTCTGGAGGACCATATTGTGAAGAGTGTAGCAGACCACTACAATCCGAGACACCCTTGAGGGAGTGAACTGGGGGGTGCTCCTCGACCGGTCAAGGCACTGGAACTGCATTTTCAACAGTCCAATAGCCTGCTCAAGGGTGGCCGCAGCCATCTCTTCAATGAATAGCCCTTGTTCCCTAGCAGCCAACCATGTAATCTCTCCAGTGGCATGAACAGCTGCGGCACCTGCCATTGCCCAACGATGAGGAGTCACGGCAGCTGCCCGGATGCTGTGCACAGACTTAGAGGAAATGGTTTTGTTGAACATTGGGAGAGTGGAATCTCTTCCTGTTTATGAATGCCCCTAGCTGCTTTGCTAGTGCCTTGATGGCCACATGGGTGCAATCGACAACCCAATGCATCCGAATGAGTTCAGCAATGGAAGCAAATTCCACTGCCCTCTTGCCTGTGTGACCCTATTGGTGGTGAATTCAATGTAATCCAATGCCCTCTCAAACAGGGCATCCATCACCTTCTGTATGCTGTGAAATGCCAGTGAGGTCAGATGCCACCCTTGGAAGGACCCAGAGGCAAAGAAGTTCAATGCCATGGTCACTTTGACAGCTACTCTCAGGGTGTGACCAGTGAGGAGTGAGGTGACCCTACACCAGGGCACAGAACTCTGCTTCTATCTGCCTTGATAGGTACATCCTTTGGCAAAACTGATGATCTGTTGGATTCAGGAAGCTAATTCATTGTTGGGGTACTCTATGTGCCTTTGTTCTCTCCCAGTCCCTCGTCCAAAACCTCTGCATACCTCAGCACCACTGGCCTGCGCTTGCTGTGTGAGCAGCTGTTCCTCATTGCTGCTCATCACCATATCTGAGTAGTTCAGTCCCATCTCCATGTTTGGCCTTCATTGCCTTCAGAAGCAAGTTCACAACTGCCTGGATCCCCTACTATGCCCCTGTAGGGTCTCTCCCCCCAAAGTGCTTCAGTACTTATACAGTTACCACTATGCTGCCTTTGCACACTCAATGGCCACTGTGTGCCATTGCCTGAGCAGCTCTCTGAGCCATTCCCCTTTAATTAACTGATGCTAAATGAACTCAGCTCTGTGACTGGCTCCCTGCTGGGCTGCCGCCTCCTCCTTGGGAAAGTAGTCATAATCCTTCGTGGTCCCCATGCCTGAGAATAAAAATTGCTCACAGCCCTTTGAATGGCTTTTATAGCTCATTTACATGCTCAAATGCTGAGCTGTCAGGTTCGGGCAGCTTGCTAGCAACCAATGACACTGGTATCTACCCAACAATGTGGAAAATTGCTCAGGTATGTCTTATCCACAAAAGCAGGACAATCCAATTGGCCAATTACCGCCGCCCCATCAGTCTACTCTCGATCATCACAAAGTGATGGAAGGTGTCGTCAACAGTGCTATCAAGCAACACTTAAACTGCAACAATCTGCTCACCGATGCTCAGCTTGGGTTCCGCCAGGGCCACTTGGCTCCTGATCTCATGACAGCCTTCATGGTCCAAACATGGACAAAACAGCTGCATTCAAAAGGTGAGGTGATAGTGATTGCCCTGGATATCAAGGCAGCATTTGACTGAGTGTGGCATCAAGAAGCTCTAGCCATATTGAAGTTAATGGGAATCAAGGGAAAACTCTTCACTGGTTGGAATCATACCTAGCACAAAGGAAGATGGTTATGGTTGTTGGAGGTCAATCATCTCAGCTTCAGGGCATCTCTGCAGGTGTTCTTCAGGATAGTGTCTTAGGCCCAACCATCTTTAGTTGCTGTAATGACCTTCTCTCCATCACAAAGTCAGAGGTGGGGATGTTCGCTGATGATTGTTTGATGTTCAGTACTATTCGGAACTCCTCAGATACTGACGCAGTCTATGTCCATATGCAGCAAGACCTGGACAGCAATCAGGCTTGGGATGATAAGTGGCAAGTAACATTTGCGCCACACAAGTGGCAGGCAATGACAATCTCCAATAAGAGAGAATCTAACAATCTCCCCTTGACATTAAATGGCATTACCATTGCTGAAACTCCACTATCAACATCCTGGGGGTCACCAATGACCAGAAACTGAACTGGAGTAGCCATATAAATACTGTGGCTACTAGAGCCGGTCAGAGGCTGGGAATCTGTGGCGAGTAACTCACTTCCTGACTCCCCAAAACCTGTCTGACATCTACAAGGCACAAGTCAGGAGTGTGATGGAATACTCTCCACTTGCCTGGATGGGTGCAGCTCCAACAACACTCAGGAAGCTTGACACCATCCAGGACAAAGCAGCCTGCTTGATTGGCACCCCATCCGCCACCTTCAACATTCACTCCCTCCACCATTGACACACAGTGGCAGCAGTGTGTACCATATACATGATGAACTGCAGCAACTCACCAAGGCTCCTTTGACAGCACCTTCCAAACCCATGACCTCTACCACCTAGAAGGACAAGGGCAGCAGATGCGTAGGAACAACATCACCTGCAAGTTCCCCTCCAAGTCACACACCATCCTTGGAAATATATTGCCGTTCCTTCACTGTTGCTAGATCAAAATCCTGGAACTCCTTCCCCAATAGCACTGTGGGAGTACCTGCATCAGATGGTCTGTATCAGTTCAAGAAGGCGGTTCACAACATCTTCTGAACGGCAATTAGCGATAGGCAACAAATGCTGGCCTTGCCAGCGACACCCACATTCGATGAAAGAATAAAAAGCACAAGCCCCGATGCCTCATCATAAATAACTGGGAGGCGGGACCATGTCGGAGGGCTGCGCCTATTTCTGAATTTGTATCCTGATCTGCCTCCAGTCCCGCTTCCATCAGGGATCAAAATTCAGCTTAATGAGTCAGGAGTCAGCACAGTATTAGGTTACAAACTTTGGTGCAGTGATGATCTCAGCAGTTTTGAATGGCCAAACTTTTGGCATCACATCAAAGGTTTGACTGGTGTCATCTGCAGCACATCGCACTAGTCAAACAGTAGGACCATGTTACCAACTCTGAGCATGGCATATTATTAAGATGGATGGCAGACTTACCAAGTGTGTTCTGTACAGCAAGATCAAATATAGCAAGTGTTCATAGGATGGGCAGAGGAAGTGCTTCTAAGAGTTTTTAAAAGCAGCCTGACGTTCTGAGGCAAAATCCAAAATGCTCCAAGTGCTGGAAATCTGTGACAAAACAGAAAATGTTGGAAACACTCATTGTGTCATGTACAGCATTTGTGGAGAGGTGATGTTTGGACAGTTTTCTTCACCTCCTTGAATGCCCTGAACTTGCTGATTGTTGCTGGCATTTTCTGTTTTTGAAACCCTGTGGCATTGATGCAAACAACCGGGAAATGTTTGTGCCAATCTATCAGTATGACATTTAATACTATGGTATAAGTAGGTGCAATTTTGACCAGCAGCACTGGCAGCTGCATGAAGGAAAGCAGTTATTGCAGAAACAGCATGAAGTGTGCTGGAGAGCTAGATTGACTGTTAATCTTTTGGGTCACAGGCCATCTGGAAGGGCAGACCAGCTAAAAATGTACGATCTTTGGTTCATGGGAGATAAGGCCTGTTTACAAGTATTGCTGTGAAACTGTTGAAAGATAAATCACTACTTTAAAATGGACATTTTTGTTTCTTGATTCTGTAATTGAGTCTTTGCCAATATGATTTTTCACTTGGAAATGACACCTCTAGTGATTCCTTTCAATTCCTTTCAGTGTCATGCTACAATAACTTAATAACTTACATCGCTCACTATTGACACATCAGAAATAAATTTCTAATATACATGTTATCACTCTCATGAGTCTAGCCACCTCATTATTTGATTCTGGTTTTGATGTCTCCCCTGATGTCTCTGCTTGTTTTAATTTATCCAGTTACAATCCTTAATTTTATATATGCATACCGTACATTTGCCCGTTTTTAATTTTAATTCTCCCCTGCTATTGAGGTCAAAGACCTGCGTCAATTTATTGAAATGCTGGTATACTCCAAGTATATACTACAAGTATATAATTTATATAATTCTTTCTTTCTTTTTTTTTCTTTCTTTTGGGCCTCCTTATCTCGAGAGACAATGGATACGCGCCTGGAGGTGGTCAGTGGTTTGTGAAGCAGCGCCTGGAGTGGCTATAAAGGCCAATTCTGGAGTGACAGGCTCTTCCACAGGTGCTGCAGAGAAATTTGTTTGTCGGGGCTGTTGCACAGTTGGCTCTCCCCTTGCGCCTCTGTCTTTTTTCCTGCCAACTACTAAGTCTCTTCGACTCGCCACAATTTATATAATAAATCAAGGAATACAAGAGAAACTTCTTTACCCAGAGGTTGGTTGGAATGTGAAACTTGCTACCACATGTCTCAGTTGAGACAAATAGATGCATTTAAAGGGAGGCTAGATAAGAACATGAGGGAGAAAGGAATAGAAGGATATGCTGATAGAGTTAGATGAAGTAGGGTGGAGGAGGCTTGTGTGGAGCATTAACTCAGGCATGGGCCAATTGAGCTGTATGGCCTCTTTCTATGCTGTAAATTACATGTACATAGCTACTCCCAGGAATAACTTTGAATAGCTGATTCACAATCTTGCAAAAAACTTCAGGGACTTTAATTATTCCAAAAGATATTCTTAAAACTGGACACTTGGCACAAAATGTATTGAAAGTGCACCATTTATTACTCGGCCCATCAAGGTGAATTTACCAAATGCACAGCTAGCATTGTTGTGTGATCACCTCAAGAGTGATATCCTTTTAACAACTCAGTGTGCTAATGAGTTAGTACCAGGACATAGTCATGTGAGTACAAGCCAGAGGCACTCTGCAACTTGGGACATGCAGATGAAGGTTCTGTAAATAGTTTGCTCTGTACTAGTTTAGCTGTGAATAAGCCTGTTAGAGATCTTCAGCAAACTGGACTCCATGCATCTCATTTATGTTGCAGCAGACAACATAAAGAACTCATTACAAGGATCAAGGAGACTAAAGAACTTGGGGCTTAAAATTATGCTGTGAAGCAGTGGGGGAGAAATTGTTCAGATAGCACTGCTTCAAATGTTGCTACGTAGACTTACGTTGTTTCTCCAGATGCAGGCAGCACTGCAGGCTTCGCAGGTAGTGGCCCACAGCACTGCATGCCCTTGAGGTATTGATGTAATCTGCTAGAAGTCGTGCTACGCGAACAAATTTTTCCCCCAATGGCTATGCACATTTAACACATTTATCTGACATCCCTCTCTCCATTATATTAATGAAGGTGCTAACCCATTTATTTTAAACTGGTTAATGCCTGCTAAGAGAGTAGAGAGAGGAATTTCAGATGATTGTTGACACCTATTATTCCCACAATGTAATTTCAAAGCCTTACTCTCTGCTAGACTGGAAGTTATTTCAGTCCCAGTAGGCACATGGTAGCTTTGTTGTTTGATTGCATTTTTACACCTCATGTCAAGAAAAATTCGGAGTTTAATAGCTTTTCGACAATTACAATGAATTATCCTAGCCCCCAACCTATTCACTCCACTATAATTCTCATCTTTTCTATCTAATTCTGCTTTCACTTTGCTTTGGATAGCCGCAGATCACTTTCGTAGGTGAGTGAACTAACTATGAGCTTTACTTCATTGTCTATCTCAATGTGATGTCTTTTTTAATGCATCAATTCCATTAAATGCATTTACATAACCTTTTTGATGCATCTACTCAGTCTCCTGGGTCACTGCTAGCACTTATTTCACAAGGTTTAATTGCTCAGATACATTCAGTTCAATAACCAGCTTCTCAATAATAAAGGCAAGAAAACATTTTTTTCTTTGTACTGAGCAATTAAGTGACCCTTTTCTATGACTTGGAATCTTTTCTCGCTAGGCATACTTCACCTTTGCAGCAAAGTATTTTTTGTTCACTTGAACTTTTTTAAATACATTAATGGCCACAATAGTTCTTGAGCTATTTGAAGCTTATAGAATCATCATAGAATCATAAAACAGTACAACACGGAAGGAGGCCATTTGACCCATTGAATCTATGCCAGCTTTTTCAAAGAGCAATCCTGTTAATCCCACTCCTTGGCTTTTTTCCTATATCCTTGCAATTTTTTTTCTCCTTCAAGTATATATCTAATTCCATTTTGAGGGCTACTATTGAATGTGTATCTACCACCCTATCAGGCAGTGCATATCAAATCCTAACCACTCGTTGCATAAAACAGATTTTCCCATATCACTTTTGGTTCTTTTGCAAATCACTTTTTCGTGATATTGCTTGAACTGCTTGAATACTAGTTAACATACTGTTGAATATTTAAACAGTTTAGTATACATCATCACATGATGTAAGGCAACGTGTGATATAATAGTTGGAGCAATGCTAGTCAAGAGTCAGCACGAGTATCTTAGAGCTCTCTTGTATTTCAACTTACCATTCAGCCTCAGCTTGTTTGGTACGTTTGTGTGAAGAGCTCAATAACAAAACAACTTTAAATCTTTGCCCTCTGGTCATCAAGCCTTCAGCCATTGGAAAGTTTCTTTTTATTTACACTTTCGAAACCCTTCACGATTTTAAACACCCCTATCAAATCTCCTTTTAGCCTTCTGTGCTCTAAGGAGAACAACCCCATCTTCTCCAGTCTGTGCATACACCTGTAATCACTCATTCTTGGAACTATTCTAGTTTAGCTCTTCTGTACACTCTCCAAAGCCTTCATGTTCTTCCTAAAGTTTGGTGACCAATTGAACACAAACCCCAGCTGGAGCTGAACTGGTGTTTTATATAGGTTTAGCACAACGTTCTGGCTCTGTGCCTCCATTTACAAAGCCCTGGATCCTATATGCGTTATTAAATTCAGCTGTTATCTCCTGTGCATTTCCTTCAGTGGAAGTTTTGATGGGTATGATGGATTATGAAATTTTTGTCTCGTTCTTCACAAAGGAGAGGGATGATGCAGACATTGTAGTAAAAGAGGAGGAGTGTGAAATATTAGATACGATAAGCATAATAAGAGAAGTACTAGAGGGTCTGACATCCTTGAAAGTGGATAAATAGCCAGCGCTGGATGGATTGTATCCCAGATATCAAAACAAGAAATGCTGGAAATACTCAGCAGGTCTGGCAGCATCTGTGGAGAGAAGCACAGTTAACGTTTCAGGTCAGTGACCCTTCTTCAGAACTGGCAAATATTAGAAATGTGAAAAGTTTTAAGCAAGTAAAGCGGGGGTGGGGCAAGAGATAACAAAGGAGAAGGTGTAGATAGGACAAGGTCACAGAGAATAACTGACCAGAAGGTCATGGAGAAAAGGCAAACAATATGTTAACGGTGTGTTGAAAGACAAAGTATTAGTACAGATAGGGTGTTAACAGACTGAATCTGAACAGTCGCAAGTACAAACGTGAAAAAAAACAGTGGGTAAGCAAACTGAACAAACTAAGATAAAATAAAATAAACACAAAAAAAAAGAAAAAGGAAAAAAGAACTAAAAGTAAAAGTAAAATGGGGGGCCCATCATGCTCTGAAATGATTGAACTCAATGCTCAGTCTGGCAGGATTTATTTGTACTTCTTTCAATTTATTATACTGTATTCGCTGCTTATACACACTACTGAGTCAGCGGCGCTTGAGATGGCTTGGCCATGTGAGCCGCATGGAAGATGGCAGGATCCCCAAAGACACATTGTACAGCGAGCTCACCACTGGTATCAGACCTATTGGCCATCCATGTCTCCGCTTTAAAGACGTCTGCAAACGCGACATGAAATCCTGTGACATTGATCACAAGTCGTGGGAGTCAGTTCCCAGCGTTCGCCAGAGCTGGCGGACAGCCATAAAGGCGGGGCTAAAGTGTGGCGAGTCGAAGAGACTTAGCAGTTGGCAGGAAAAAAGACAGAGGCGCAAGGGAAGAGCCAACTGTGTAACAGCCCCGACAATCAAATTTTTCTGCAGCACCTGCGGAAGAGCCTGTCACTCCAGAATTGGCCACTCCAGGCGCTGCTCCACACATCACTGACCTCCTCCAGGCGCTTACCCATTGTCTCTCGAGATAAGGAGGCCAAAGTATATTCGCTGCTCACAATGTGGTCTCCTCTACATTGGGGAGACCAAACGCAGACTGGGTGACCGCTTTGCGGAACATCTCCGCTCAGTCCACAAGCAGGACCACGAGCTTCTGGTTGCTCGCCATTTCAACACTCCCCCCTGTTCTCATGCTGACATCTCTGTCCTGGGATTGCTGCAGTGTTCCAGTGAACATCAACGCAAGCTCGAGGGACAGCATCTCATTTACCGATTAGGCACACTACAGTCTGCCGGACAGAACATTGAGCTCAATAATTTCAGAGCATGACGGGCCCCCCATTTTACTTTTATTTTTAGTTCCTTTTTCTTTTTTCTTGTTATTTTATTTTATCTTAGCTTGTTCAGTTTGCTTACTCACTGTTTTTTTTTCATGTTTGTACTTGCGGCTGTTCCATTTTCAGTCCGTTAGCACCCTATTTGTACTAATGCTTTGTCTTTCAACACACCATTAACATATTGTTTGCCTTTGCTCTATGACCTTCTGGTCGGTTATTCTCTTTGACCTTGTCCTATCTACACCTTCTCCTTTGTTATCTCTTGCCCCACCCCCGCTTTACTTGCTTAAAACATTTCACATTCTCATATTTGTCAGTTCTGAAGAAGGGTCACAGACCTGAAACGTTAACTCTGCTTCTCTCTCCACAGATGCTGCCAGACCTGCTGAGTATTTCCAGCATTTCTTGCTTTTATTTCAGATTTCCGGCATCCGCAGTATTCTGCTTATATTTTAGGATTGTATCCCAGGTTGTTAAAGGGTCAGGGAGGAAATAACAGATGTGCTGAGGATGATCTTCAAATCCTCACTGGATACCGGTGAGGTGCCAGAGAATTGGAGGTCTGCAAACGTTGTACCATTGTTTAAAAAGAGTGCAAGGGATAGGCCAAATAATTATAGGCTGGTCAGACTGACCTCAGGGGTGGGTAAACGATTAGAATCAATTCTGAGAGATAGGATAAACTGCCACTTAGAAAGGCACGGTTTATCAGGGATAGTCAGCATGGATTTGTTAGGGGAAGGGTGTGTCTTACTAACTTGATCGAATTTTTTGAGGAAGTAACACGGAGGATTGATGAGGGTAGTGTAGTGGATGTGGTCTACATAGATTTTAGTAAGGCATTTGACAAGGTCCCACATGGCAGAATGGTCAGAAAAATTAAAGCCCATGGGATACCGGGGAATGTGGCAAGTTGGATCCAAAATTGACTCTGTGACAGGAAACAAAGGTTGACAGATGTTTTTGCGAATGGAAAGCAGTTTCCAATGGTGTTCCACAGGGCTCAGTGTTGGGTCCCTTGCTGTCTGTGGTATATATTATTGATTTGGACATAAATGTGGGAGGCATGATTGGGAAATTTGCTGATGACACAAAAATTGACCATATAGTTGATAGTGAAGAGGATAGCTATAGACTCCAGAATGATATCAATGGTTTGGTTGAGTGGGCGGAAAAGTGGCAAATGGAATTCAATCAAGAGAAGTGTGAGGTAATGCATTTGGGGAGGGCAAACAAAGCGAGGGAATACACAATAAACTGGAGGATATTGAGAGGGATAGAAGAAGTGAGAGACCTTGGAGTGCATATCCACAGGTCTCTGAAGGTGGTAGGACAGGTAGATAGAGTGGTGAAGAAGGCATATGAAATGCTTTCCTCTATTGGCCAAGGTATAGAATATAAAAGCAGGGATGTAATGCTGAAACTGTATAAAAATCTGGTTAGGCCCCAGCTGGAATACTGCGTACAGTTCTGGTTACCACATTATAGTAAGGACATAATTGCTCTGGAGAGAGTACAGAGGAGATTTACAAGAATGTTGCCAGGGCATGAAAGTTGCAGCTATGAGGAAAGATTGAATCGGCTAGGGTTGCTTTCCTTAGAACAGAGGAAGCTGAGGGGTGATTTAACTGAGGTGGACAAAATTATGAGGGGCCTAGATAGAGTAGACAGGAAGGTCAAATACCAGGGGGCACAGATTTAAGATGATTGGTAGGAGGATTAGAGGGGACATGAGGAAAAACTTTTTCACCCAGAGGGTGGTGGGTGTCTGGAATTCACTGCCCGGATCAGTGGTGGAGGCAGAAACCCTCAACTATTTTAAAAGGCACCTGGACCTGCACCTGAAGTGCTGTACCCTGCACGGCTACGGACCAGGTGCTGGAAGGTGGGATTAGATTGGGAGCCTAGTTTTTTCAGTCAGAGATGACACAATGGGCTGAATGGCGTCCTTCTGCGCCATTCTTCTTTTCTTTGACCTCCTTGTCTTGAGAGACAATGGGTAAGTGCCTGGAGGTGGTCAGTGGTTTGTGAAGCAGCACCTGGAATGGCTATAAATGCCAATTCTAGAGTGAGAGACTCTTCCACAGGTGCTGCAGATAAAATTGGTTGTCGGGGCTGTTACACAGTTGGCTCTCTCCTTGCACTTCTGTCTTTTTTCCTACCAACTGCTAAGTCTCTTCGGCTCGCCACTCTTTAGGCCCGCCTTTATGGCTGACCGCCAGCTCTGGCGATCACGGGCAACTGACTCCCATGACTTGTGGTCAATGTCACAGGACTTCATGTAGCGTTTGCAGATGTCTTTAAAGTGGAGACATGGACGGCCGGTGGGTCTGATACCAGTGACGAGCTTGCTGTACAATGAGTCCTTGGGGATCCTGCCATCTTCCATGCGGCTCACATGGCCAAGCCATCTCAAGCACCTCTGGCTCGGTAGGGTGTTGCTGGGGATGTTGGCCATAACCTCTGTGCCATAACTTAAAGAAAAAGGGTACCTGCGAAGAAATCTTTCTCTCTCTCTCTCCCTCTATCTCTCTTTCATTGTTTACATTTTACTAAGCTTGTGCACTTTATCTGATAGGCATATTTTGGTAACATAATCTTTTGTTTTGACCTTTATCTGTTTTGCTGTGAGATGAACAGCATAATTGCAAATGTGTGCATAACATTTCAAAGAGTCCCTTCTGGCTCTTGGAGGGTCAAGTGGAAAAGTGTTATAAGCTTCCAATGCATTCTTGTCTATCGTATGAAAGTCTATTGATCTTGTTTTGCTACTAAACACAGTTCGGAATCTTGTTTCTACTGTCTGTTTCTTTTTGCCACATTCCCCTCAAAATTGATACCAGCTAGTGCTTTTGTGCTGTTTTTCAACTTCACTTTGAATATGTCACAGAATGTAAGAGGCAGTAACCATGTTGAGTTTTAACAATGAAAAGTTATTTATTTTTAAACTGTACATAAACGCAACTAAATGACATAATTATACATCCAACCTCTGTGATGGGTCAGGAAAAGTTGAAATTTATTCCAGTAAGTGCCTTAGACTAGTACGTATTTACTTTTTTTTGACCAATTCTGATAATTAAATAAGTCCTTTGGAGATGTTGCTTCTCAAATGGCAGAGCAGGCTTGAGGGGCCGAATGGCCTACACCTATTTCCTATGTTCCTAAACCCACTGCAACCAACCAAATAGGCTGAGTAGACTGCTTGTGAATTTTTACAACTCCATTAGAACATAACAAATTGATATGGTAAATGCATCATCTCTGATGATCCTTTCAACATTTTAAACTCATTCAAATCTGTTTCATAATTATGCCATTGAAATGTGGGCATCAATCACAATTTGGAAAATCTCTAAAGAGGTTCATATGTGCTGGATATGTCAATGAAAATGCACTTTTACTATAAGACCCATTGACATTTTATTGACCATAGCAGTGGAGGATGGGCCAAAGAAGATCAGAACAAGCAAGCAGTCCTGCCTTACATTGTTTGAAATCTTGAATGGTTCATCTGTTCATCATCTACCAAGCACATTTTTAAAATTTCATTTTTGGTATGTGAGCATTGTTGGCAAGGCAAAAATTTATTGCCCATCCCTAATTGCCCCCTGAGTGGTTTCCTAGGCCAGTTCAGAGGGCAGTTAAGAGTCATCTACACATGGAGTCATGTGTAGGCCAGACTGGGTAAAAACAGCAATTTCCTCCCCTGAAGGACATTCGTGAATCAAATAGGCTTTTACGACAATCAGTAGTTTAAAGAACATTATTAATAAGATAAGCATCTTATTAAAATTAATTAATTGGTTGAGTTAATTGAATGACCATCATGCAGCTGAGATATGTACATTTAATTATCAGATGGCCATGTGAGCCGCATGGAAGATGGCAGGATCCCCAAAGACACATTGTACAGCGAGCTCACCACTGGTATCAGACCCACCGGCCGTCCATGTCTCCGCTATAAAGACGTCTGCAAACGCGACATGAAATCGTGTGACATTGATCACAAGTCGTGGGAGTCAGTTGCCAGCATTCGCCAGAGCTGGCGGGCAGCCATAAAGACAGGGCTAAATTGTGGCGAGTCGAAGAGACTTAGTAGTTGGCAGGAAAAAAGACAGAGGCGCAAGGGGAGAGCCAACTGTGCAACAGCCCCGACAAACAAATTTCTCTGCAGCACCTGTGGAAGAGCCTGTCACTCCAGAATTGGCCTTTATAGCCACTCCAGGCGCTGCTTCACAAACCACTGACCACCTCCAGGCGCGTATCCATTGTCTCTCGAGATAAGGAGGCCCAAAAGAAGAAGAAGAGAAGAAATTGAGAAAATGTATTGAGGTGCATGAAAAAAAATCACATTACCTAAATTGTATTCTACAATTGTAGCTGGCTGCAATACAAAAGTACAGCCGATAAAGTATGAGAAACTTGGCTTGTACTTAGGTAATTTGTTTTAAGTGGTTGTCTAATATATCAGTTTGCACAGGGAATCCTGGTACAGGAACTTGCTGATTGTAAAGTTGATTGAAGTGGAGTTGCTAATGTTGCAGAATATGCTTCTTTAAATATGCTTCTGTGCTGCTGAGTAGTGCATACATTGATTCTTGTATCAGCTGATGTCGTACTCAATGGGCTGGATTTTACTGGGCCCCCGACGTTGGACTCCATGGCGGCCCCCCTGCCACTGGGGGACAGGACCTGAATTTCAATATGTAAATCAATAAAATGAATAAATTTAAATACACTCACCTCCAATCTTCTGGGCCTGCCGTGATCTTCAGTGCAGCGGCCAGCACTCCCGCACCTTCACTTCCGTGTCTGGGGAAAGCCGGCATGACACTGATGGGGAGGGTGGGAGTTAAGATTTTTAGTGTTGGGAGGGGGGGGTGGTGGCCAGTGGGACGGGGTCAATTAAACATAATGAGTGTAAGGGATGGTGGGAATGGGTGAACGTTAAACTTCGTACAGTCTGGGGGTGGGGTGGGAGGGAGAAGGTCAGATTTCAAAGGTAAGTGTTTTGGGGGGAAGGCAAATACTTAATGTAATTGTTATTGGGGGTAGCAAAACGGTGTTACAATTTTGTCTGGTACATTTTTGGGGGGATACTTCTTTAAAAATTCAAATTTGGCGGCAGAGCTGGCTGTCCTTTAAAAATGGTGCCAGCGCCTGTGCACAGGCAGCTGACACCATTGCTGGCAATGGACAGCCCGCCCCCTCCACATGATTAGGGGCGGAAGCAGGCGGCCCCGGCTGCGGGGAAGACTGTGGCGGCTCTGCGGCGTATGTGGGCTGCCATTTTTTTCGCCTGCCGCCAAGAGTGCTGGCGGGCTTTTAAAATCCAGTCCAACAAGTGCCCTACTAAACCCCACAGGAGTGTATAAAAAATGGAACATTCTGTAAAGGCAGCAGGTCCACAGCGTTGATCTCAGCAGCCTAGCAGTAGCACAAACTTAGAAAGACCTCAGGGGAAAAGAAAGACTTGCATTAATATAACGCCTTTCACAATTTCAGAATGTTCCAATGTGTTTCGCTGCTGATAAAGTACTTTTAAAGTGCAGTCACTGATGTAATGTAGGAACGCTACAATATAGGGAGAACTCAATAAGGGGACCTTGGGGTGAGAAGTATGAAGTATAAATGTGGTTTAACAATGGCCACTAAGCTGGTTCCCTGTAGAATTTTTTTGATTTAATCTGTTTCAAAAGATAGCTTTCATGTTGAAAAAGAGGCAGTGTTTTTGTTCTAAATGTCACTATAA
This sequence comes from Heterodontus francisci, assembly GCF_036365525.1. Taxonomy (NCBI): domain Eukaryota; kingdom Metazoa; phylum Chordata; class Chondrichthyes; order Heterodontiformes; family Heterodontidae; genus Heterodontus; species Heterodontus francisci. The sequence goes on from NC_090377.1 coordinate 87,230,895, forward strand.
ATGGTGCTGACTATAGTTTTGGCTCTCCAATGGCCACCTGAAGAGGAAATGTTGAACCGACGTTTGGCCACAATTCAATCACATATATAAGTTGTCACGAAAACATGCTATGCCGAATGCTAATTTTTTAATCTACTGGCTGGAAACCTGAATTAATTTTTTAAAAAAGAAGACACAGATAAAAGGTGACTTTGCTCGCAGCTAAGATGGCCACCACAATTTGCATCATCACTATGTCATACATACCGAAGCATCAAATTGGAGACGAATTGTCTGCCCAATCCCCTCAAGAACAATGACCTGGGAATCTGAGTAAACGACCTACCCTGCTCCCATTAGCAAGACATTAAGGCATTCATTTGGGGTATTAAACTGGTGGAGATGAGCTACTCAAACCTTATCACTTGAACAATAGGACCCTAGTTGAGGGAAGGGAATTCCTATACATGAACTGATTAAATTGCATTTGTGTAGAATCACTGTGTGGGATGGGTGTGACATTGTAATAAGATGAGGGTGAGTGTCAGTGCTGGCTGGTCAGATGGGGATGTGAGGAGGTGGCTTGAGTGAGAAGATGGGTGCACCTGCAAGGTTAGTTGGTCTGAGGACTGGTGTGCAGGAGAAGGCAGGAAAAGGCAGTGAGGGGGTCTGAATTTGAATGTGCCATGCCACTCACCTTTCCTGCCCTGGTCATGTAATTGAACCTCTTGTGACACTTTATACAGGAGTGTGATGTCACACTCCTGTTGCTGACCTCCTTGGCAACCTCCAGCCATGCCTGCTTGTTCTTTGCAGAAGGCTTCTTACAGCCAACAGCATGGTGTCCTGGGATGCATTTAAAAGGTGTAGTGCTGCTTTTCACACTCCATCTCTCAAGTTGCTGGTTCTGTTTTGTCACTTTGACAATACTTCCGTTCTGACCCACGCAGGGTCCCTTTAAATATTGGAACTGAAGCAAACTGCTGTGGGCTGTCATCACGCCTACCTACTCTAATTGGTCAGGAATGTAGAAGTCAGATGCAATTACTGTAGCTGAGTTAAAAAGCCACTGACAAACGCACTGCTGAATCTTTTGGGTTCCTGATACGTCGCTGGCTTCTCCCACTGTGAGCAGGTCTGAATGTTAAAATTCAGCCCCAGTTAAGGTCTTAGACAGTTCAGCTAATTTAGCTTTCTAATGCGAGTAACGCCATGCTGTCCTGGGTCAGCATTGTGGTTTGTTTTTAACATGGTACTGTTCAGAAAGTCAACCTGCCATTTATTTCAGCCTTCCAGTTTCCTATGATATTCTCCTTTCTGGAATAGGAATGCACCTTGTTAGCAATAAACTGAATTTTTTATGACATGTTGAGAAAATCTTTTTCTCCTTGTGAAAGTGGTGATAAAGCAATAAAAAAATTCTGCCACATGTAGAGTACACTCAACCTCTTGCATTATAAAAACATAAATTCAAAATAATGTTGACTTCAAGATACAGGAAGACAAAGTTCTTCTTTTGGGCCTCCTTATCTCGAGAGACAATGGATACGCGCCTGGAGGTGGTCAGTGGTTTGTGAAGCAGCGCCTGGAGTGGCTATACAGGCCAATTCTGGAGTGACAGGCTCTTCCACAGGTGCTGCAGAGAAATTTGTTTGTTGGGGCTGTTGCACAGTTGGCTCTCCCCTTGCGCCTCTGTCTTTTTTCCTGCCAACTACTAAGTCTCTTCGACTCGCCACAATTTAGCCCTGTCTTTATGGCTGCCCGCCAGCTCTGGCGAATGCTGGCAACTGACTCCCACGACTTGTGATCAATGTCACACGATTTCATGTCGCGTTTGCAGACGTCTTTATAACGGAGACATGGACGGCCGGTGGGTCTGATACCAGTGGCGAGCTCGCTGTACAATGTGTCTTTGGGGATCCTGCCATCTTCCATGCGGCTCACATGGCCAAGCCATCTCAAGCGCCGCTGACTCAGTAGTGTGTATAAGCTGGGGGTGTTGGCCGCTTCAAGGACTTCTGTGTTGGAGATATAGTCCTGCCACCTGATGCCAAGTATTCTCCGAAGGCAGCGAAGATGGAATGAATTGAGACGTCGCTCTTGGCTGGCATACGTTGTCCAGGCCTCGCTGCCGTAGAGCAAGGTACTGAGGACACAGGCCTGATACACTCGGACTTTTGTGTTCCGTGTCAGTGCGCCATTTTCCCACACTCTCTTGGCCAGTCTGAACATAGCAGTGGAAGCCTTACCCATGCGCTTGTTGATTTCTGCATCTAGAGACAGGTTACTGGTGATAGTTGAGCCTAGGTAGGTGAACTCTTGAACCACTTCCAGAGCGTGGTCGCCAATATTGATGGATGGAGCATTTCTGACATCCTGCCCCATGATGTTCGTTTTCTTGAGGCTGATGGTTAGGCCAAATTCATTGCAGGCAGACGCAAACCTGTCGATGAGACTCTGCAGGCATTCTTCAGTGTGAGATGTTAAAGCAGCATCGTCAGCAAAGAGGAGTTCTCTGATGAGGACTTTCCGTACTTTGGACTTCGCTCTTAGACGGGCAAGGTTGAACAACCTGCCCCCTGATCTTGTGTGGAGGAAAATTCCTTCTTCAGAGGATTTGAACGCATGTGAAAGCAGCAGGGAGAAGAAAATCCCAAAAAGTGTGGGTGCGAGAACACAGCCCTGTTTCACACCACTCAGGATAGGAAAGTTAGAAAAAGCATTTTAGGCTCATTTTACAGTGTTCTCTGCACTGTGTTCTCACAATTTTGATGAAAATCTCTGTTTATGCATTGCTTTCTTTTTGCACCATATTTGCACTTTATGCCATACAGAAATGTTGGGGTAGATTCTGCATCATGATGTTTGTCATTCAAAAAAAAAGTAAAATATTTGGAGCTGCTGACAGAATGTTCACCATTAGTGGCTGAAAAATCCAAAATAAATACAAGCTGGGCTCAATTTGCTCTATGTCTTAAGCCATTTCATCCTTCCTCCCTTAACCCCCTCTTCTCTACTTCAAAGAAAAACCACTCTCAATGTCCATTTGGCTAGCTCAACCAAACTGCTGCTTGGTGTCTGTCTTTTGTGAGATGCACTGGAACATTTATATTAAAGGTACTATGGAAGTGAAAGTTATTGGCTTATGCGTGCAATAGTATGATAGACTAGGTTCTAACTTAGCATATATTCCCAGAATCCTTTTGGAGAGTAAGTGGATGTAATTCACATTAAGTTACGAATTCAGCCTTTTTTGTTTAATTACTTATTAACAAAGCAGTGGAAGCCTTTCCCATGCGCTTGTTGATTTCTGCACCTAGAGACAGGTTACTGGTGATAGTTGAGCCTAGGTAGGTGAACTCTTGAACCACTTCCAGAGCGTGGTCGCCAATATTGATGGATGGAGCATTTCTGACGTCCTGCCCCATGATGTTCGTTTTCTTGAGGCTGATGGTTAGGCCAAATTCATTGCAGGCAGCCGCAAACCTGTCGATGAGACTCTGCAGGCACTCTTCAGTGTGAGATGTTAAAGCAGCATCGTCAGCAAAGAGGAGTTCCCTGATGAGGACTTTCCGTAATTTGGACTTCGCTCTTAGACGGGCAAGGTTGAACAACCTGCCCCTTGATCTTGTGTGGAGGAAAATTCCTTCTTCAGAGGACTTGAACGCATGTGAAAGCAGCAGGGAGAAAAAAATCCCAAAAAGTGTGGGTGCGAGAACACAGATGCAGATGTCTCTAGATGCAGAAACCAACAAGCGCATGGGAAAGGCTTCCACTGCTATGTCCAGACTGGCCAAGAGAGTGTGGGAAAATGGCGCACTAACACGGAACATAAAAGTCCGAGTGTATCAGGCCTGTGTCCTCAGTACCTTGCTCTATGGCAGCGAGGCCTGGACAACGTATGTCAGCCAAGAGTGACGTCTCAATTCATTCCATCTTCGCTGCCTCCGGAGAATACTTGGCATCAGGTGGCAGGATCGTATCTCCAACACAGAAGTCCTCGAGGCGGCCAACATCCCCAGCTTGTACACACTACTGAGTCAGCGGCGCTTGAGATGGCTTGGCCATGTGAGCCGCATGGAAGATGGCAGGATCCCCAAAGACACATTGTACAGCGAGCTCGCCACTGGTATCAGACCCACCGGCCGTCCATGTCTCTGCTTTAAAGACGTCTGCAAACGCGACATGAAATCCTGTGACATTGATCACAAGTCATGGGAGTCAGTTGCCAGCGTTCGCCAGAGCTGGCGGGCAGCCATAAAGACGGGGCTAAAATGTGGCGAGTCGAAGAGACTTAGTAGTTGGCAGGAAAAAAGACAGAGGCGCAAGGGGAGAGCCAACTGTGCAACAGCCCCGACAAACAAATTTCTCTGCAGCACCTGTGGAAGAGCCTGTCACTCTAGAATTGGCCTTTATAGCCACTCCAGGCGCTGCTTCACAAACCACTGACCACCTCCAGGCGCGTATCCATTGTCTCTCGAGATAAGGAGGCCAAAGAAGAAGACTTATTAACAAGGATTAATGGAAACCAACAAACTAATTTGCACATTGGGTTGATTTACAACTGCAGTTAAAGCAACAGAGTTTGAGGGATGAGTTGAACAGAAGATCTTTACAGAAATAGTCAAAGACAAGACTTTTAATAAATCCTGCAACACGGTATTGCAGCAAGCAGACTTGGAACAACAGGAGACCATGAAGTGGAAGTTTCAAGGTCAAGAATGAAGAACTTTTAATTCTCGTTGATGAGATGTGAGTACCACTGTCATGACATCTACCTGTACCACTGTGAGGAAGAGTATTTAAGAAGGTTGTACCTCAACAATGACGTGAGCCCAGAATCGTGTTAACAGCTGGAACTCGACCTGCAGCCAAGAAGCATAATCCAGCAGCACTTAGTGAAAGTGACTCACAACTTCTAAACAACATCTGCATGTTGAACTGCAGCCCAGTAGCAGGAGAAACCATGCAATGGAAATGCAAAACTATGCCATCTTTAATTATAATACCTCAGTACCCTTGTGACCCTACCCCTGAATTAATATCTGCCCTGGTGTCAGAAAGCCAACTGGTAGAGACTGCCCTGACAGGTGCAGCCGAGTTGCTGTGACCTGTATCATCTCATGCTTAAGCTCTTGGTGACTGATGATCTCAATCATTTCACGTAGCCACTGTCCTTCAGATGAGCAATTAAACTAAGATTGTGTCTACCCTTTCAGGTGTATGTAAAAGATCCTGTGGCACTATTTCAACGAAGTGCGGGGGAGCCAGCCCCAGTGCCCTTGCCAATATTTATCCTTCAACCAACAGCATCAAAACAGTTTATCTAGTTATTATCACATTGCTGTTTGTGGCCTTGCCATGCACAAAATGGTTGTTGCATTTCCTATATTACAACTGTGACTACAGTTCAAAAGTCCTTAATTGGCGGTTACATGCTTTGGGACATTCTGTGATCATGAAAAGCACTGTATAAATGCAAGTCTTTTCACTCAAAGGCTCCTTGGAACAGCACTAAAGTAGGTAAGAGTGCACTTCAGTCAGGAACTAGAGACTCACCAGGATGGCAAATAGAGGTCAAAATTGGTCGCCAATGCTATCGCAAAATGAGGGACAACAAATTTACATCATGTTTTACATGCTACCCGATTATCTTTTCCAGTGAAGTGAATGGCAGTTAATTCATTATTGCTTGTTTTGTGCTTTTGTCGAATAGCAATTTCACTGTCACATTGTGTAGAACTTTCTGTAAGTCAATAAAATCAAATGTTATTTAAAGACTTTGAATCTTCCTGTAGTGGCCGGTGATCTTGAAACTTGAGGTGACTTAAAGAGCAGTTTTGGTGGTTAGACAGATGTTGTTGATTGTCAATTAGAAGAATTGCAACAGCAATTGGATGTGACTGTTAAGGTGGAGGAGCAGGGATTGTTCAGTTAAAAGGTTCTTCAATAGGCTGTAGCTGAACAGCTCTGGTAGCAGGTAACTGCTGGACCTGATCTACTTTGTCACCATCCTCCATGTCATTGGTGTCCTATTCCTCATAAGGCTGAAGATCATCCTCCAATGGGGCTCCACAAGTTTTCCTTTTGCAGAACAAAGTTATGCAGCATCCATCATAGGGACACTTTCCATGGAAGAGGCCACCAGACCTGTCCAGTCTTCTGAATTGGTAGCTGCTTGACAAGGGGTCTACCTTGAACCATGGATCTGATGTAGCAGAGTTCTGCTGCTGAGCATGGGTTCCTAAGAAGTGTCATAAGTCAAGTGTACAGGGGACAGCTCTTGTATCTAAGGCGCTAAGCTTTAACATGTTGTGCACTGCTGTGCACTGCCAAAGAGTAAGGGCTTGGTTCACTGATAGTATATAAAAGCATCTTCGCAGTTTCCAAGCAAGTGGGCATAAATATTAGATTTAGATTTAGATTTTAGATTTTAGATTACAATGCAGTGCTAGTCATTTATAGACTTCTAGTTGAACATTAATAGAGTTGTACCCTTTATGGTTCATGAAAGTAGCAGCAATGTGTAAAGGAACCCGCAAGGTGATGTGGGTACAGTCACTGGCAGTCCGGACTTGGGGGAATCTTGCAATCTGTGTAAACTTCAGAGCTCCATCCTACATCCTTTTTCACTCCGTCCATTGCATATTGATAAATATGTTTGTTCTGGCGAACATCGCAAGCATGAAATAAAAATTGCCTGATGTTGCTGATATCCTTTGTGGCAGGCTAGAAGGAACTAAAGGCAAGTGTTATGACCTGGTGAGAAAGGGGTCCAGGGGTTCCCTCTCAGCCTTTGCCTCTTTTAACTGTAACAGGGCTAAATTTTAAAAACACAGTGTTTAGCTCCCCCTCAGTGAATCCTTGTTCACTGCTTTCCAAGTGCAAGGCAAAGAAATCAATTAGACAGGTTTTCTTAGATTTAAACAAGAAAGGTGGAAATTTATTAACCTTAACCTGTCATTGCCCGACAAGTGGACTGTAACACCGCACCAAACAGCACGACCAAAAAAGGAAAGAAGGTACCAGCCCTTCGTTTTGCAAGCTGGAACGTCAGAACTATGTGTCCTGGCCTGTCGGAAGACCTTACACAAATCAGCAATTCTCGTAAGACCGCCATCATTAACAACGAGCTCAGTAGACTCAATGTGGACATTGCAGCACTTCAGGAGACATGCCTCCCTACGAGCGGATCTCGAAGAGAGCAAGACTACACCTTAGTCTGGCAGGGTAGGGATCCTGAAAAACCAAGACAGCATGGAGTGGGCTTTGCCATCAGAAACTTTTTGCTTAGCATGATAGAGCCACCCTCAAATGGCTCGGAACGCATTCTGTCCACCCGACTGTTCACCGCCTCTGGTCGAGTACACCTACTCAGCATCTATGCTCCAACACTCTGCTCCCCACCTGAAGCTAAAGACCAGTTCTACGAGGAACTCCATAATATCATTAGTAGCATCCCCAACACCGAACACCTGTTCCTGCTGGGGGATTTTAATGCCAGGGTTGGGGCCGACCATGACTCATGGTCCTCCTGCCTTGGGCGCTATGGCATTGGTAGGATGAATGAGAATGGACAGAGACTGCTGGAGTTGTGTATCTATCATAACCTATGCATTACCAACTTATTCTTTCACACTAAACCCTGTCACCAGGTTTCTTGGAGGCACCCAAGATCACGTCGTTGGCACCAGCTGGACCTCATCGTCACAAGGCGAGCCTCTTTAAACAGCGTTCAAATCACACGCAGCTTCCACAGTGCGGACTGCGACACCAACCACTCCCCGGTGTGCAGCAAGGTTAGCCTCAAACCAAAGAAGCTGCATCACTCCAAGCAGAAGGGCTGCCCGCGCATCAACACTAGCAGTATTTCTCATCCACAGCTGTAACATAAGTTTCTAAATTCACTTGAAAAAGCCCTTCAAAACACTCCCACAGGGGATGCAGAGACCAAGTGGGCCCACATCAGAGACACCATCTATGACTCAGCAATGACCACCTATGTCAAACGTGTGAAGCGGAATGCAGACTGGTTTCAATTTCACATTGAAGAGCTGGAACCTGTCATAGCCGCTAAGCGCATTGCACTGCTGAACTACAAGAAAGCCCCCAGCGAGTTAACATCCGTAGCACTTAAAGCAGCCAGAAGCGCTGCACAAAGAACAGCCAGGCGCTGCGCAAATGACTACTGGCAGCACCTATGCAGTCATATTCAGCTGGCCTCTGACACCGAAAATATCAGAGGAATGTATGATGGCATTAAGAGAGCTTTTGGGCCAACCATCAAGAAGATTGCCCCCCTCAAATCTAAATCAGGGGACACAATCACTGACCAACGCAAGCAAATGGACTGTTGGGTGGAACTCTACCTAGAACTGTACTCCAGGGAAAATGATGTCACTGAGACCGCCCTCAATGCAGCCCAGTCTCTGCCAGTCATGGATGAGCTGGATGTACAGCCAACAAAATCGGAACTCAGTAATGCCATTGATTCTCTAGCCAGCGGAAAAGCCCCTGGGAAGGACAGCATTACCCTTGAAATCATCAAGAGTACCAAGCCTGCTATACTTTCAGCACTGTATGAACTGCTTTGCCTGTGCTGGGACGAGGAAGCAGTACCACAGGACATGCGCGATGCCAATATCCTCTATAAGAACAAGGGTGACCGCAGTGACTGCAACAACTACCGTGGAATCTCCCTGCTCAGCATAATGGGGAAAGTCTTTGCTCGAGTCGCTTTAAACAGGCTCCAGAAGCTGGCTGAGCATGTCTATCCTGAGGCAAAATGTGGCTTTCGAGCAGAGAGATCCACCATTGAAATGCTGTTCTCCCTTCGCCAGCTACAGGAGAAATGCCGTGAACAACAGATGCCCCTCTGCGTTGCTTTCATTGATCTCACAAAAGCCTTTGACCTCATCAGCAGACATGGTCTCTTCAGACTACTAGAAAAGATTGGATGTCCACCAAAGCTACTAAGTATCATCACCTCATTCCATGACAATATGAAAGGCACAATTCAGCATAGCGGCACCTCATCAGACCCCTTTCCTATCCTGAGTGGTGTGAAACTGGGCTGTGTTCTCGCACCTACACTGTTTGGGATCTTCTTCTCCCTGCTGCTCTCACATGCGTTCAAGTCTTCAGAAGAAGGAATTTTCCTCCACACAAGATCGGGTGGCAGGTTGTTCAACCTTGCCCGTCTAAGAGCGAAGACCAAAGTACGGAAATTCCTCATCAGGGAACTCCTCTTTGCTGACGATGCTGCATTAACATCTCACACTGAAGAGTGTCTGCAGAGACTCATCGACAGGATTGCGGCTGCCTGCAACGAATTTAGCCTAATCATCAGCCTCAAGAAAATGAACATCATGGGACAGGATGTCAGAAATGCCCCATCCATAAATATCGGCGACCACACTCTGGAAGTGGTTCAAGAGTTCACCTACCTAGGCTCAACTATCACCAGTAACCTGTCTCTCGATGCAGAAATCAACAAGCGCAGCGGAAAGGCTTCCTCTGCTATGTCCAGACTGGCCAAGACAGTGTGGGAAAATGGCGCACTGAAACAGAACACAAAAGTCCGAGTGTATCAAGCCTATGTCCTCAGTACCTTGCTCTACAGCAGCGAGGTCTGGACAACGTACGTCAGCCAAGAGCGACGTCTCAATTCATTCCATCTTCGCTGCCTCTGGAGAATCCTTGGCCTCAGGTGGCAGGACTGTATCTCCAACACAGAAGTCCTCGAGGCGGCCAACATCCCCAGCATATACACCCTACTAAGCCAGCGGCGCCTGAGATGGCTTGGCCATGTGAGCCGCATGGAAGATGGCAGGATCCCCAAGGACACATTGTACAGCGAGCTCGTCACTGGTATCAGACCCACCGGCCGTCCTTGTCTCCGCTTTAAAGACGTCTGCAAACGCGACATGAAGTTCTGTGACATTGATCACAAGTCGTGGGAGTCAGTTGGCAGTGATCGCCAGAGCTGGCGGGCAACCAAAAAGGTGGGGTTAAAGCGTGGCGAGTCGAAGAGACTTAGCAGTTGGTAGGAAAAAAGACAGAAGCGCAAGGGGAGAGCCAACTGCGTAACAGCCCCAACAACCAATTTTATCTGCAGCACCTGTGGGAGACTCTGTCACTCTAGAATTGGCCTTTATAGCCACTCCAGGCGCTGCTTCACAAACCACTGACCACCTTCAGGCACTTACCCATTGTCTCTCGAGACAAGGAGGCCAAAGAGAGATTTACAGTCCTTTTAGTTCAATGTGGCATCTTTGTCTGCCGGCAAGTCTTGCTGTTCGTTGGGCCCAGTGCATGCTTTAACTTCTTTCGATGTCAGAGTCTTTTCTCTCTTGAAGTTTAAGTGACTTCAGTGGGTCCGGAGACTTTTGAGAAAGCGAGAGAACTAGCCAGGAGAGAGGCTCTCCTGTTCCAGGTTCAGTTGCAATCTGCAATATGTCTTCAAACTGTCCTCTGAGCACGTTTCAAAACTCCAAGTCGACCAGTAGGTTAGTCATGTGACTAACCCATTATTTGCGAACAACGGCTCCTGCGGTTTGTGGATTCTCCACTTTGGCAGACATCTTGGAATGCTTTGTTCTTGCACATTCAACGTCTGGTGATCAAATTCCATTTGGGTTAATTGGACCAGGGAGTAGTTGCTTTGTCTCTCCAAGCACTGTCTCTTAGTATGCAAATGTCCTCCAGCCAAACGTCTGGTAATCTCTTTAAACAAGTCATAACTTCACTCCAGCAACAGTTTAAAATTAATATTCATGTGACAAAATTAATATGCCTTGTTCTTGGCAGGTGGGGGTCTTCATGACACAAGGTTAAAGGCTACAATGACCTTTACAGCAACAGGCAGTGCTACGCTCACTCTGGCAGTTACATTCATTCATGAGACTTCTGCTTGTTTCAGTTGAGTGTTCTGGCTGCCAGGAATTCTCCCGATCTAATCTGGAGTCAGATAGGTCTATCCTCTCTCCCTTGTCTTGTTTGTTTGCTGTATTGAACCCTTTGCTGAGTCGATTAGGAAGGATGCAAGCATAAGAGGGGTGACAATCCCAGGTAGTGGAGGTACTCAGGTTAAAACCTCCCTGTACATGGATGACGTCGCCGTCTTCTGCTCGGATCCGCTGTCCGTGCGCAGACTGATGAGCATCTGCGACCAGTTCGAACTGGCCTCGGGAGCCAAAGTTAACCACGGCAAGAGCGAGGCCATGTTCTTTGGCAACTGGGCTGACCAATCCTTTGTCCCCTTCACCGTCAGGTCAGATTACCTGAAGGTGCTGGGGATATGGTTCGGAAGGGCCGGGGCGTGCACCAAAACATGGGAGGAGCGAGTAGCCAAGGTACGACAAAAGTTGGGCATGTGGGGGCAGCGATCTCTCTCCATTGTGGGTAAGAACCTGGTCATCAGGTGCGAGGCGCTCACGTTGTTGCTCTACGTGGCGCAGGTCTGGCCCATACCCCACTCCTGCGCCGTGGCAGTCACCCGAGCCATTTTCCGCTTCGTCTGGGGATCTAAAATGGACCGGGTCCGGAGGGACACGATGTTCAAATCTCTGGACAAGGGCGGGAAAAATGTACCCAACGTGGCCCTCATCCTGATGACCACCTTCGTGTGCGGCTGCATCAAGCTGTGTGTAGATCCCCAGTACGCAAACTCCAAGTGTCACTACGTGCTGAGGTTCTATCTGTCCCCGGTGTTGCGAAGGATGGGCCTGGTCACATTGCCGCGGAACGCTCCGTGCAGTTGGACGGTGCCGTACCACCTATCCTTCGTGGAGCAGTTTCTGCGGGAAAACACCTTTGACCACCGGTCCATCAGGCAGTGGTCTGCACGGAATGTCCTCAAGGCCCTACGGGAAAAGGAAACGGTGGATCCTGTCAGATGGTTCCCCGAGCAGACCGTCAAAGTCATTTGGCGGAATGCCTCATCACCAGAACTTTCAAACAAGCACCAAGACGTAGCTTGGCTGGTGGTGAGAAGGGCCCTCCCCATCAGATCCTTCATGCACACCCGAAGTCTCGCCCCCTCCGCACAGTGCCCCCGCGTTGGCTGTGGTGGGGAAGAGACGGCCGCCCACCTCCTCCTGGAATGTGCCTTTGCAAAGCAGGTGTGGAAAGAGATGCAGTGGTTTTTGTCAAGGTTCATCCCAAGCAGCTCTGTAACACAGGAGTCTGTGCTCTACGGGCTGTTCCCAGGGACGCACACCGAGACAAACATCAACTGCTGCTGGAGGACTATCAATTCGGTGAAAGACGCCCTTTGGTCTGCCCGAAACTTGCTGGTCTTCCAGCGCAAAGAGTTGTCCACCACCGAATGTTGCAGACTGGCACATTCCAAGGTCCAGGACTACGTGCTGAGGGACGCACTAAAGCTTGGGGCAGCCGCAGCAAAGGCTCAATGGGGAAAGACCACAGTGTAAGGTTCCCCCACCAAGCTGGACTGAGGGGCTGGATCCATGGGAAACCCCTCGAACTGTATCGTTAATATTCTCAATTGCTGTAAATGTAAAACTGTAATTGACATGACAATTGTGAAACGGAAGGGTTGGGAAGAAACTCATGACAGTATTGAAGGAATCTGATCTCCCTTGCAATGTTTGTATTTTTTGGTGCTGTTTGGAAACTGTTTGGCAATGTAATTTTTACAGATTTTTATGAATAAAGTATATTTTGGAAATAAAAAAAAAAGTTGAGTGTTCTGGCTGCCAGGAGTTCTCCCGATCTAATCTGGAGTCAGATAGGTCTATCCTCTCTCCCTTGTCTTGTTTGTTTGCTGTATTGAACCCTTTGCTGAGTCGATTAGGAAGGATGCAAGCATAAGAGGGGTGACAATCCCAGGTAGTGGAGGTACTCAGGTTAAAACATCCCTGTACATGGATGACGTCGCCGTCTTCTGCTCGGATCCGCCGTCTGTTCGCAGACTGATGAGCATCTGCGACCAGTTCGAACTGGCCTCGGGAGCCAAAGTAAACCACAGCAAGAGCAAGGCCATGTTCTTTGGGAACTGGGACGACCAATCCTTTGTCCCCTTCACCGTCAGGTAAGATTATTTGTAGGTGCTGGGGATATGGTTCGGAAGGGCCAGGGCGTGCACCAAAACCTGGAAGGAGCGAGTAGCCAGAGTACACCATAAGCTGAGCATGTGGGAGCAGGGATCTCTCTCCATTGTGGGTAAGATTTTGGTCATCATGTGCAAGGCGCCCACGTTGTTGCTGTACGTGGCGCAGGTCTGGCCCATACCCCACTCCTGCGCTGTGGCGGTCACCCGATCCATTTTCTGCTTCATCTGGGGATCCAAAATGGACCGGGTCCGGAGGGACACGATGTTCAAACCTCTGGATAAGGGCGGGAAAAATGTACCCAACGTCGCCCCCATCCTGATGACCACCTTCATGTGCAGCTGTATCAAGCTGTGCGTAGATCCCCAGTACGCAAACACCAAGTGTAACTACGTGCTGAGGTTCTATCTGTCCCCGGTGTTGCGAAGGATGGGCCTGGTCTCATTGCCGCGGACACTCCATCCAGTTGGACCGTGCCGTACCACCTATCCTCCGTGGGAAAGTTTCTGCGGAAAAACGCCTTTGATCACCAATCCATCAGACAGTGGTCTGCACGGAATGTCTTCAAGGCCCTACGGGAAAAGGCGATGGTGGATCCTGTTGAATGGTTCCCCGAGCAGACTTCCAAAGTCATTTGGCAGAATGTCTCATCACCAGAACTTTCAAACAAGCACCAAGATATAGCTTGGCTGGTGGTGAGAAGAGCCCTCCCCTTCAGATCCTTGCTGCACGCCTGAAGTCTCACCCCCTCAGCACAATGTCCTCGAGGTGGCTATGGTGGGGAAGAGACGGCCGCCCACCTCCTTCTGAAATGTGTTGTTGCAAAGCAGGTGTGGAAAGAGATGCAGTGGTTTTTGTCAAGGTTCATCCCAAGCAGCTCTGTAACACAGGAGTCTGTGCTCTACGGGCTGTTCCCAGGGACGCACACCGAGATAAAAATCAACTGCTGCTGGAGGACTATCAATTCGGTGAAAGACGCCCTTTGGTCTGCCCGAAACTTGCTGGTCTTCCAGCGCAAAGAGTTGTCCACCACCGAATGTTGCAGACTGGCACATTCCAAGGTTCAGGACTATGTGCTGAGGGACGTACTAAAGCATGGGGCATCTGCAGCAAAGACTCAATGGGGAAAGATCACTGTGAAAGGTTTCCCCCACCAAGGTTAACTGAGGGGCTGGATCCATGGAAAACCCCTCAGGCTGTATCCAGCAAATACGGGTTTGCTGCAAAATGTACATGGCATGTAAAATGAAATGGAAGGGTTGTGAGGCAACTGATCTCTTTTGCACTCTTTGTAATGGTGACGGCGTACTGTTTTGAACTATTTTGTAATGTATTTTTTTTACAGATTTTTATGAATAAAGTATATTTTGGAAAAAAAAGCCAGGAATTCTCCCCCATCCCCTGCCATAAAATAAGACAATTTCTGGAAATTGAACAGGATGAAGTTACACACCATTTCCCACTCACTTTTGCTGTGTTATCAAATTAATGCTGATGATATTATCATTATTAGAAACCATTGGAGTGGTTAGAAGCTAAAAAATCACCCCCTTCAATTTTAAATTGATGACTCCTCATCACTTATCTGCAAACAGAAGGAAATAGTTCTCCCCTGTTAACCCTATCAAATGCTTCATTTTTGAAAACTACTAAATTACCTTCTAAGGTTCATTGCTGCAGTGAAAATGGTTCCAGTATCTCAAGTCCTTTCTCATTACTATAGTATCCTATTCTTGCTATCAGCCTGATGAATCTGTACACTCACCATGACTTTTCTTTTTTTTTCTTTTTTTCTTTTGGGCCTCCTTATCTCGAGAGACAATGGATACGTGCCTGGAGGTGGTCAGTGGTTTGTGAAGCAGCGCCTGGAGTGGCTATAAAGGCCAATTCTGGAGTGACAGGCTCTTCCACAGGTGCTGCAGAGAAATTTGTTTGTTGGGGCTGTTGCACAGTTGGCTCTCCCCTTGCGCCTCTGTCTTTTTTCCTGCCAACTACTAAGTCTCTTCGACTCGCCACAATTTAGCCCTGTCTTTATGGCTGCCCGCCAGCTCTGGCGAATGCTGGCAACTGACTCCCACGACTTGTGATCAATGTCACACGATTTCATGTCACGTTTGCAGACGTCTTTATAACGGAGACATGGACGGCCGGTGGGTCTGATACCAGTGGCGAGCTCGCTGTACAATGTGTCTTTGGGGATCCTGCCATCTTCCATGCGGCTCACATGGCCAAGCCATCTCAAGCGCCGCTGACTCAGTAGTGTGTATAAGCTGGGGGTGTTGGCCGCTTCAAGGACTTCTGTGTTGGAGATATAGTCCTGCCACCTGATGCCAAGTATTCTCCGAAGGCAGCGAAGATGGAATGAATTGAGGCGTCGCTCTTGGCTGGCATACGTTGACCATGACTTTAATGTTTCTATAATGGCACACACTAAACTGCACACAGTACTCTAACTGCAGCTGCCCCACAAACCACTGACCACCTCCAGGCGCTTACCCATTGTCTCTCAAGACAAGGAGGCCGAAGAAGAAGAAGACTCTAACTGTGACACACTGTTGCCTTATACAAATTTAGCATAATATCTTGTACTGTATTCCCTTAATTATAAAACTCAAAAATGCTATATGCTATCACTTCATCTGCCTGCATTTACACTTTCACTTTAAATGCAAATCATTTCTGGATATCTATCAGCTAAAATAGCAAATGTAGTTGATTCTGAGGATTTGTGACACAATATTAGTAGATAAGAGAAATTTTGTGTGCGTTCTGTGCATGGGACAATTAGAGCAATGACGATAACAGCAGCAACAACATAAATTTACCTAGAGTCTGGTGTTAGACTTCAGTGCGATTGTTAATGTGAAAAATATGGGATATGAACCCTTGAACCAATTTAAAGATTTACATGACAAGATTTCACTTTTTAAGCATTTTATTACAACAGCTAGACTAAAAGAAATCCTCATTAACTAAATAGTACTTTATAAGTAACTGATGTCCCAGATTACAAAGAAAGGTATTTTCTTTACTTATTAGGATATTTGAAAACCCCACACCACATTTAGAAGTTACACAGTTCTTATTAATGGCAAAATCTTTTGCGGTTAGAAGTCCCAAACTCCTCCCATTAGCAAAGGGTTGGATCTCCCAGAACTTTTCAAAAATCAACATCCTCTTTGCTCAATCTCCTGAGAACTTCTGACCTGGATGTCAAGAATAAGGTGATTGCTGGTGATCTTGCTGGTCTTGTACTTCTCTGCAAGCTTCAACTTTCAAAGCAGGTTCAAGTTTTTACAGCCTTTTTCTGTATCAGGCTTCTGATAACAGGTGTCTCCTCTCCCTCTCTCTTGATGCTGCAGATGCTGAGTTCCCTTCTTACAGCCTGCCTTGAAGCTGCAACCATTAGTTTCCTCCCTTATAGCCTGTCTTCCTTCAGAAAATCTGTTAAATTTATCTGGACTCAAAAGTCAATAGCTTATTGTCCTGTTCCAATATGCAAAGTCCAGAAGTCTGGTTTCACAGAGTCATCTGGGCCTTCCATTGCTCCCAGGTATTAACAGCTGCTTGGTACATTTGCATCTTCAGAATCACTGACCCCCTTTTCGGACCTGAAAGTCTGGGAGGGTGAAACCCATTGTTATTCAGATGTTATCCCATGCAGTCTCTCTTTTTAAAAAATTGTCTTTGATCTAGTGTTCTTCATTGTCCTGGTAGCCAAGACTTCTGTCTTCTCCTTGCATAGAGTGGATGTGAGATCACCTGACCTTCCAGACTCCATCGTAAACTTTTAAAAATCACAATTTTAAAAACATAATCATGTCACAAAGTCCAATGTTCATAACACCTGGAATGTAGAAAAACATCCTCAAGCCCTTTCCAGAGGCATGCAAACACAACTAATGAATTCCTTTTGGGTATGGGTACAATAAACATGAAAACTAAAATTGAAATAGTTGAAACCTTTGGTATATCCCTCATACAACACAATCTTGGGCAGACAACTGTCGTCTATCTGGGCAGTATGACCGAACCAACGCAGTTGGCTTTTCAGGAGGATGGCCTCAATGCTGGTGATGTTGGCTGTTTCCAGGACTTCAAAGTTTGTGAGGTGGTCCTGCCAGCAGATCTTGAGGATGCTGCGGAGGCAGCGCTGATGGAAGCGCTTTAGAAGGCATACATGAAGGCGGTATAGGACCCATGACTTGGCGCCATACAAAAGGGTGGTGAGGACTATAGCTTTGAGTTTGGTCTGTGCTCTGAGGCTGTGATTGCTCCACACATGTTTGTAGAGCCTGGCGAATGTGCTGTTTGCTTTTGAAAGCCTACTGTCCACTTCCTTGTCTATGGTGACATCAAACGAGATGACGTTCCCCAAAGAAGTAAATTGCTTGATAGCTTCAGCTTGGTTCCCTCAATGACAATGCTTGGTGGTTTATATTCTTCTTGGGGTGCAGGCTGATGCAGGATTTCAGTTTTCTTTAAACTGGTTTTTAGTCCGAAGAGTTGTGTTGCCTCGGAAAAATGTGTTGTTATACGTTGCAGGTCTGACTGACTGTGGGCCAGGAGAGCACAGTCATCGGCGAAAAGAAGTTCACGGATGAGTTTTTCTTGTGTCTTTGTGTGAGCCTGAAGACGCCTGAAGTTGAAAAGGCCTCCATTAGTCCGGAAGCCTACATAAACTCCCTCCTTAAGGTCTTCTGTTGCCTGCTGTAATATCATGCTGAAAAAGATGGTGAATAGGGTCGGGGCCAGCACACATCCCACGGGTAAAAGGAACAGAGGGGCCCCATGCAAACATTTCAAGGACTCCCTGAGGAAGTCCATCTCTGTGTGCCACATCGACCATCACCAGTGGGAAGTGCAGGCCATAGATCATGATGCCTGGAGATACTACATTGGGAGGGCTACAGATACCTTTGAGACTGAGTGAAAAACCAGCATGAAAGAGAAAAGGAGAAGGTTAGATCCAATTGCCCCCAGCAGCGACTACACCTTCACTTGTACCCGCTGTGGGAGAATCTGCCTGTCATGGATAGGCCTGACTAGCCACCAACGGGCCTTCAACCAATGACTACAACCTTCCCAAAATCTTCGTCCGTGAAGAAATGCCAAGAGGGCATATGCCTCAGAATAAATGGTCATTTCCCTGTTAAATACTTCTTTCTGAGTGGAGGAACAGCTCAATTACCACTTCATCATTAGTCCCTGAATAAGTGAGAAGATCAGATACCTCTTACATCTTATCATTTAATTGTCTGCCCAGATAATATGGTGATTAACTCTAGAAGCACTTTTTAAAAATCTGATAAGGATTAGTGGAAATGATATGTTTAGCAAAGATAAAGGGCAAATATGTCCGCACCTTGAGAGATCTTTCCCTTTCTCAAGACAAGACAGAGTGCAAGGCAATCTCATTGTATTTGATAAGTGATCTTCCAGGATGATTATAGCATTCGTCTGCCATCAAATTGTTTGTAAAATTATAAATATATTTTGAAGGTCTTGCCTTCTGAAATATCCTTGATTATGGCCTCTGCCATAACACGTCATCTAAGGGATGGTAACATGTCTTCATCCTATTTGTACCAAGGTTACTTTGATGAAGAACAGTTTAGCATTAACAATTTTTCTGTCTATTTTTTAGCAATCAGAAAATGTTCATTAATTCTGTTATAGAGCCTATTAGTACAATGTGTCCTTTGCCTAGTAAAAATAGCCTAATATTTTTCAAATGCCTAGAAAGTCACTTTTCATTCTATCACTTGTATTTGCATGTCTTTAAGGACAGACAAAGTGAAAATTCCTGCAGAGAAAGTTCTAACTTTTAACACTTGCCATTCAGGTAACTTTTTGCGTGAGCTCATACCAGTCCATTTCTGCTCAGATCTAAATCTTATCTGGGTGCTTTAATATTTGATCACTTTTCTTTTTATGCCAAAAGAGGCAAATCTATTTTCCCATGCAATAAGTGACTCAGTGTCTCCCAGGTAATCTTAACAGAATCAATAAAAATTCTGTGACTCTGAACAGATTTGCCCTTCAATCCTAAATAGACCTATGACTGACTTGACTATCTCTTGCTGCATACTTTAGTTGGGATTGCCACAGATCTTGGATCTGAATTTTAATGGTCCAGATTAGACACATTTGTAATCTCTGATATGTTGCACAGTTCAATGGAAGTTGGAAAATTTATATATTTTGCATGTGATCATGGTTGTGGTCCCAGAGGACTGGAGAATAGCCAATGTTGTTCCTTTGTTTAAGAAGGGTGGCAAGGATAATCCTGGGAATTGTAGGCCGGTGAGCTTTA
This sequence comes from Heterodontus francisci, assembly GCF_036365525.1. Classification (NCBI taxonomy): domain Eukaryota; kingdom Metazoa; phylum Chordata; class Chondrichthyes; order Heterodontiformes; family Heterodontidae; genus Heterodontus; species Heterodontus francisci. Next base: position 87,250,263 of record NC_090377.1, read on the forward strand.
CGCCAATGGTAGGGAAACTATTAGAGAGGATTATTCGGGACAGGATTTACTCCCATGTGGAAACAAACGAACTTATTAGCGAGAGACAGCATGGTTTTGTGAAGGGGAGGTCGTGTCTTATTAATTTGATTGAGTTTTTTGAGGAAGTGACAAAGATGACTGATGAATGAAGGGCAGTGGATGTTATCTATATGGACTTTAGTAAAGACTTTGACAAGATCCCTCATGGCAGGCTGGTACAAAAGGTGAAGTCACACGGGATCAGAGGTGAGCTGGCAAGATGGATACAGAACTGGCTCTGTCATAGAAGACAGAGGGGAGCAGTGGATGGGTGCTTTTCTGAATGGAGGGATGTGACTAGTGGTGCTCCGCAGGGATCAATGCTGTGACCTTTGCTGTTTGTAGTATACATAAATGATTTGGAGGAAAATGTAGCTGGTCTGACTCGTAAGTTTGCGGACGATACAAAGGTTGGTGGAGTTGAGGATAATGATGAGGATTGTCAGAGGATACAGCAGGATATAGATCGGTTGGAGACTTGGGCGGAGAAATGGCAGATGGAGTTTAATCCGGACAAATGTGAGGTAATGCATTTTGGAAGGTCTAATGCATGTGGGAGGTATACAGTAAATGGCAGAACCCTTAGGAGTATTGACAGGCAGAGAGATCTGGGCGTACAGGTCCACAGGTCGGAGCATAGAGTATAAAAATTGGCAAGTCATGCTGCAGCTGTACAGAACCTTAGTTAGGCCACACTTAGAATATTGCGTGCAATTCTGGTCGCCACACTACCAGAAGGATGTGGAGGCTTTGGAGAGGGTACAGAGGAGGTTTACCAGGATGTTGCCTGGTCTGGAGGGCATTAGCTATGAGGAGAGGTTGGAAAAACTCGGATTGTTTTCACTGGAATGACGGAGGTGGAGGGGCGACATGATAGAGGTTTACAAGGTTATGAGTGGCATGGACAGAGTGGATAGTCAGAAGCTTTTTCCCAGGGTGGAAGAGTCAGTTACTAGAGGACATAGGTTTAAGGTGAGAGGGGCAAAGTTTAGAGGGGATGTGCGAGGCAAGTTTTTTACACAGAGGGTGGTGAGTGCCTGGTACTTGCTGCCGGGGGAGGTGGTGGAAGCAGATACGATAGCGACGTTTAAGAGACATCTTGACAAATACATGAATAGGAAGGGAAAAGAGGGATATGGGCCCCGGAAGTACAGAAGTGTTAGTTCAGACAGGCATCAAGATCGGCGCAGGTTTGGAGGGCCGAATGTCCTGTTCCTGTGTTGTACTGTTCTTTGTTCTTTGTTCTTTGTTGTGGTCTTTAAACAGTGGTCTCTTATGACTGGGAAGTGTCATGGCAAAAATAGCATGTTTCCATTTGAGATGCCGTTTTATTAGTGCAACAAGTTTGAACTCTGCAAATAGCATTTCGTGTCACTTCTCCTTTGTTGTTATATTTGACTTTTCATCTTTACCACCATAATAAATCACACATGTCTGCTTGGCAGGCAGTGGATTTTCATTTGTTGGAATGGTAAGTTTGAATAATTGCAACTGAATCAAACAATAAACTTTGATGGACAGCTGGCAATAGTTAAGACATCACAGGTAGAATCTTCTTCTTCTTCTTCTTTGGCCTCCTTGTCTCGGGAGACAATGGGTAAGCGCCTGCAGGTGGTCAGTGGTTTGTGGAGCAGCACCTGGAGTGGCTATAAAGCCCAATACTAGAGTGACAGACTCTTCCACAGGTGCTGCTGACAAAATTGGTTGAATAGAATAGTCAATGTTAATAATGAAGTGGTAGGTCTTTAAGCTTCTCTAATCTGTCGTTTTGCCCAGTAGTCTGAGAATAGACCTCATTTTTAGACATGGGTTTTTCTGTGTTTCATTGTCATTTTCATGCAATAGAATGTCAAAACAACAAGGGAAATTATAGAGCCTGGCAAGGATTCTGAACCATCATATTGGGAGCACATATTGGGAAATTTTGCGCATGCTTCCCATGATTTTACATCAATTAAAATTGTTCCTTTATATATTAGCAATCTGTGCAGTAATATGATTAGGTATGTGTGAGAGAGTAGGGTGATTGGGGAGGCCAGTTCTTTTTATTCAAGCATTGGCTCTTGATTGAATGTATTTTTTGTATTTTTTAACTATGGAGGAAAGCTTTCAGTGTTTCAGGTTCAACATAATTTGTTTGGTCAAATGACTATCACACTGCAGTGTTGCCCTCAGCATACTGTAAAACATCAAACTGTCACAACATAGGACTACACTAATTATATTAGGAAGCCAGTTATCCCACAAAAGACCATTATTCAGTCAGCATCTTTTATTTTGTCACATTGACCTATTAGCAACAATGTAAAGCACAATTCAAAGCATATTTCTTCATGTGATAATGCAACTTGGAGATTCACACACCAAAATTACCATAAAAGCCATAATTTAAATAGGCTACTTCAGTACTTTCATGCTAGTTTACCTCAATTATATCTATGGGTCAGTGAGAAATGCCCTCAAACACTCTAGCAGTTTCAAAGAGCTGTTAATTCAAGTCTGTGGCTGACAAAATCACATTTTTGGGTTAGCACAGTATTTCATTTTGTAAATTTAGAAACAAAATGTATTAACAAACAAATACCAGCATAATATAAATTTAGATAACATTGTGTGATACAATATACCATTAATTTAGAGATGAGTTTTATCAGTGACAAAGCCATGGTGCTTATATATTTAATTAATTATTTTGTCACAGCACTTGAAAGTATTATCACATCATCTTTTATTCATTTTCACACTTAACTTGAATGAACATGAGAATCAGAGATGAGCAGTTTTTATCTTGGGAATGTAATAATATCTATGGTATACCCTCAAGCTTTTTATTTCCATTTTAAAAATCGCATAATATGTGACTGGTGCAAGTTTGATAAACTGCTAACTGATCACATGTGTCAGGTCAGAGATCCATTATAGAATTAAACTGCTTCCACTATTTCTAAAGATTTGCTGAACTGAGAAATCTCCCAACGTCAATTCACAAAACAAAAAGAAATATGAAATTATGTGTTTGTTGAATGTGTAAGATTGCTTAAAGTTCATTATTTCATCTATGCTCTCCCCCACTCCATCGCTGCACCCCACCCCACTTACACTACCATACAAAAATGGAACATGGATGGTAAGTTGGTAATCCTATTGCCCTTTTCTTTGTTAAACTGTCTATTCCTGCTTTGATTTTCAGTGGTAGTTCCCTATCACCATTGCTGGAGAGAGCAAAAACAAAACAAGCTACGGTTGTATTATGTCTCAGACAGATTGAAAAACCTGGAAATACAGCACAGCGTACAGAATGTATTTTGTGTAATAATTTAAAGTTAAATCACGACTTGAGTAATTAAATGGGCTAAAGAACAAATTGGTCATTTTTATTAATAGTGGATGGGAATTCTGGTTCAAGTGAATCATTTTTTGGCACACACTTTATATTGATCAGGATTCAACTCTCTGATCCACTGGTTAGTCTTAATATTAAACCAACTGAAACTAAGGATGTTAGGTTTCTAGCATAGGGATATATATAAAACAATAACTGCATTTGTGTCAATCTCAGGGAACCAGTGTACCTGGACATTTACAATTTACATAAAAATTACTTTGTGTTGTTTCTGTGCAATATGTTCTAACCTTGGTAAAACAAAGAACTAAAAACAGAAAATGCTGGAAATACTCAGCAGGTCTAACAGCATCTGTGGAGGGAGAAATGTTTACTCTGTTTCTTTCTCCACATATGCTGCCAGAGCTGCTGATTATTTCCAGCATTTTCTGCCTTTATTTCAGATTTTCAGCATTTGCAGTATTTTTCTTTTAAAAAATAAAGAACTCCTGTATTAACAAGTCGTGCTAAAGAAGGCATGCAATCAAAGACAAAAGGTTGCGTTTTACTGGACCCCCAGGTGGCAGGAATGGAGGTGGGGGTGGGTAAAATAGTGGGGAGCCAGGGCGGGACGGCTCCAAGTTGCTGTCCCACCACTGGGGAAGCTCCCCATTAGTGGGAAGGAGGCAGATCAGTTTCCCACTTACTGGAGGTGGGCAGCTGATTTTCATAATTAAGCACCTAATTGCAGTCCAATTTACAGGGTTGCTGGCATTTTGCTGATGCTAGGTGCCCCCCCACCACTTGTGAAGGCCGCCAGCTTCATAGAGGCAGCCTCCTGCAGCAGCTCAGGGAAGCCATCGAAGATGGAGGGGACCGTGGGCGCGAAATACAGCCCCTGCTGCCCGAATGACTCCATGAAAAGGTTTCCACTCCAGGTTACCGCCCTCAAGCCCCTAAATTTTTATTTTTATTTGCCTGTCCGAGTGTGCCACCATATTGTGGCACCCTCTTTCAGCAGCACCTACGTCTTCTGGTAGGGCTGCCGAGACTCTGGAGCTGCTGGCCTTCTGATTGGGCCGGCAATACCAGGTGCCCACCACCATCCTTAATTGGATGGCAGGCCTGCAGGCGGCCAATTAGGAGCAATAAAATTGCCAAGCCGGTCCCACTGCCTGCAAGTGCAGGCTTTGGGCCCACTTTCAGCCAACGTCAGGGTGTCAAAGCCAGTGGTACAATCCAACCCAAATTTTGCATGGGGTGATATACTGTTTAATTTCTTTATATGTGGATTATTATGCTATTTATTTAAGGATATAACGCACAGAGGTCACAATTCACAACTTGCCCACCGCCTTGTCACGGAGGTTAGCAGTACTGCCTCCTCATTAACCTGGCTGTAGCATTGGCCTGAGTGGCACCTGCTCTGCTGGCTGCCTAAGCCCTCAGCAGGGGGTGGAGCAGTGTATGCTGATGGAACATGGTGCAGTCAGCCAGTTCCTCTTAAAGCCAGTCTGTCCCACTTAAAGGGGAGCTGCACTGAATCACAAGAGGCTGCAGCTGAATGCAACTGCTGCATCACTGAAAAAGGAAAATGGAACACCAGGGCAGACAGAGGTCTCTCAACTTTATGGATACGCCACTGGAGGCCTTAGTCATGCAGATCGACGGTAGGGCCACCCGCAGAAGAGATTGGGAGCAGGTGGTCAAGGAGGTCACTCCCAGATTCTGGATTCAAGGATCTGGCAGAAATGCCCCAAGTAGTTCAATGACCTCATGTGAGCAGTCAAGGTCAGTGAATGCATGACACACATGACATGCCTACCCACCATATCAGCAATCTCTCACGTTGTGCAATGCACACACCTCCATCACTCACAAATCAGCATTCCCTGGCACTCAGAACTCACACCTAACATCCAGATACTCCACCTCATGCACACTCTCACACACTTTTCAATGCTGCCAGCCTCACATCCAGCTCCCACTGCTTCCACATACCACCAGCTATTCAGCTGTGGCAGACACATCACCAAAAACAGTGCTGCACAATCACTGACATTATCCCCTTTCTATTGCAGGACATGGTGGCACACAATTGAAGGGAGCCGAGCAGAAATATTAAAGGCCATGGAAGTCTGTTGCTCATGAGCCCTACAGAGGAGATGGTTCTCCACATCAAGGGGCCGACTGTGACAGGGCCTGTGGCATCCAATGTTACTGAGAACATTGAGGATGATGGTATGTTCCTGCCTTATGCCCCTTCTTAACTCCTAATTCACCCTCATCCTGCTAGTTGTCACGATGAACAAGCAGCTGATGGTATGACCCTGGACTTCTTGCTTTCCATTCCACCCCACTTCCCTCACCCCAATCTTCCACTTTCTGGTACCTGCTTTCAGGTACCCAAGAACTGCCACCTGCTCAAACACAGCAGCTCAAGGAGGAGGAGAGAGAGCAACAGCACAGCACTGATGAAGATGCTCTGTCACTTGATCTGATACTCACAGCCACAGCACAGATACTGGCACTACATGTACCTTAGAGGCAAGTATAGAATCGGGATCGGCATGGGATGAGTCACCGGGCATGGTGGGTTACAGTCAGGCCTGGAGAAAGGATAGTTTGTGCCAGCTTACTGGAGGGCAAGGTCACAGACCAATTCTGCTATGGTGACTCAGCTGATGACCTCGATGGGGCAGCATACGGCAGGACTCAGTGATGCACACTGAGATGTTGGTGTGCCGACTGGCCTGCCAACCTCCTGAGACACTCAAGGATCATGCAGGTGTCAGGTTCCAAATTGGCAGAGGGCATCATGCAGAGCTACCCCTCTCAGCAGCCACTGATCCATCTCCCTGTCCGGCTGATTACCCAGAAGCACTGCAACTGCAGACCCCATACCTGTTGCTGCCTTTGTGTGGACAGATCAGTAAATTCTGTGCCCTCCCTGTGACGATGCAGCAATATTTCCTGCCGAATCTAGGAATTCATCACAACTTCTCCAAAAACACTCCGAAGTACTTCTACAAACATTGCAATAGGTAGGGTGCCTGGCCCTTTAAATAGTGCTAGTGCTGGGCCCCTCTTGCAGCTTAAAGCATAATCTTTAGTGAGTGACAAGTGAAGAAGTTGAATGGGCCTGCTTGGGCTACGTTTGCAAATACAGCGTCAAATCAGCCTGTAGGGCTGAGTGACATCATGACAGCACCAGTCCAGAAGCTTCCAGCACCCGTGGGGCACCCACACGTCCTTCTCAGCATGAGACGCTGTGTGGCTGCACCAGAAATGGCTGGAGGCAGAGCACGCGGCCGCCTCTAGTTTCTGTAGCATCAGCTCCGGTGGCACTACGGATGCGAATTGTACGCCAAGTAGTTCTCATGGCAGAGATGGTAGTTTGTTACCGGACAGAGTATTTAGTAACGGGTAAGAGCAAGTTTTCTAGTATAGGGATCAGTCTTTATTATGCAGCTAATTTATTCTAGACAGTTAGAAGTTAAAGGTATTCTCAGCTGATCAGAGGTTAGGAAATGTTTTTGCTATGTAATCTGGAGAATCACTGAGCTGGTAGTTAAGTAAAAGTCCTTTGTGATTAAGTTGTTTTGAGGTGAACCCCATCTCTCAGGAAATATCACAAATTTATCCTGTGGAGTCGCAAAAAGCACCAAGGTTCAACACCTAAATTTCCAGTCGGGTTCTCTTGATTCCTACAGTCATTTTGGCAGTTTGACAAAGCTTCAGAACAAGTGGTATAAATGGCTAAAGATGATTGCCTCTCCCAGTTTCCTTTTTATTATTCGTTTCATGGGATGTGGGCATTGCTGGCAAGGGTAGCATTGGTTCCCCATCCCTATTACCCTTGAGAAGGTGGTGGTGAGCTGCCTTCTTGAACCACTGTAGTCCATCTGGTGCAGATACACCCACAGTGCTGTTAGGGAAAGAGCTTCAGGATTTTGACCCAGTAACAGTGAAGGAACGGTGATATATTTCCAAGTCAGGTTGGTGTGTGGTTTGGAGAGGAACTTGCAGGTGGTGGTGTTCCCATGCATCTGCTGCCCTTGTCCTTCGAGGTAGTAGAGGTCACGGGTTTGGAAGGTGCTGTCGAAGGAGGCATGGTGAGTTGCCGCAGTGCATCTTGTAGATGGTACACACTGCTGCCACTGTGTGTCAGTGGTGGAGGGAGTGTATGTTGAAAGTGGTGGATGTGATTCCAATCAAGTGGGCTGCTTTGTCCTGGATGGTGTCAAACTTCTTGCGTGTTGGAGCTGCACGTATCCAGGCAAGTGGAGAGTATTCCATCACACTCCTGACATGTGCCTTGTAGATGGTGGACAGGCTTTGGAGAGTCAGGTTATTGCTAAACAATTGCCGCTTGATAGCACTGTCGATGACACCTTCCATCACTTTACTGATGATCAGGAGTAGACTGATGGGGCGGTAATTGGTCGGGTTGGACTTGTCCTACATTTAGTGTACAGTACATACCTGGGCAATTTTCAGGAGGTGTAATACCTGCCCTTTTATTTCCTCTCTCCTCATAATCCAAGGCCCCAAACACTCCTTCCAGGTGAAGCAGCGATTTACTTTTATTTTCTTCAATTCAGTATGCTGTATTTGCTGCTCACAATGTGGTCGCCTCTATATTGGGGAGACCAAATGCAGATTGGGTGACCTCTTTGCGGAACACCTCCGCTCAGTCTGAAAGCATGACCCGAGCTTCCGGTTGCTTGCCATTTCAACACCACCCCCCACTGCTCTCATGCCAACGTTCCTGTCTTTGGCCTACTCCAGTGTTCCCATTAACATCAACACAAGCTCGAGGAGCAGCACCTGATCTTTCGATTAGGCACTCTACAGCCTTGCGGAATGAACATTGAGTTCAATAACTTCAGAACATGATTGGCCTTTTTAAAAATATTTTAATATTTTTTATTTTATCTTACTTTTTTTTAACCATGTGCCTGTTTTACATGTAGACAGAGCTGCTCATTATTCCACTATTAACACTCTCTTTGGACTATTGCTACCTGACCTGCTGAGTATTTCCAGCACTTTTTGTTTTTATTTCAGATTTCCAGCATCTGTAATATTTTGCTTTTATTACAATGTTAGCAGTTCTCCAATCCTCTGGCACCACACCTATATCCAGTAAGGACTGGAAAATGATGGTCAGACCTTCCGCTATTTCCTCTCTTGCTTCTTTTAACAGCCTGGGGTACATTTCATCCAGCCCTGGTGATTTATCAACCTTCAAGGATGCTAATCCCATCAATACTTCCTCTCTCCCTATGTTTATCTTATCTAATACTTCACACCCCTCTTCCTTAAGTACAATATCTGTCTCGTCCCCCTCTTTTGTGAATACATATGCAAAGTATTCATTAAGAACAATACCAACATCTTCTGCCCCTACACATTGGTTACCTTTTTGGTCTTTTATGGGCCCTCCTCTCCTTAGTTATTCTCTTATTCTTAATGTATTGATAAAACATCTTTGGGTTCACCTTGATTTTGCTTGTGAATATTCTTTCATGCCCTATCTTTGCTTTCCTAATTTCCTTTTTGATTTCACCCCTCCACTTTCTATACTCCTCTCGGCTTTCGGTATTATTGAGTTCTTGGTGTCTGACATAAGCTTTCCTTTTCTGCCTTATCTTATTCTGAAAGCTCCTTGATATCCATGGGGCTCTAGATTTGGCCGTCTCACCCTTTTTCTTTGTGGGAACATGTTTACTCTGAACCCCTTGAATCTGCCCTTTGAATGCCTCCCACTTCTCTGACACTGATTTACCTTCAAGTAGCTGTTTCCAGTCCACTTTTGCTAAATCACTCCCCAGTTTAGTAAAATTGGCCTTGTCCCAATTGAGAACTCTAACTCCTGTTCAATCTCTTCCTTTTCCAGAATTATGTTAAAACTGACTGAATTATGATCACTACCACCAAAATGCTCTCCCATTGCCATTCCTTCCATCTGCTCAGCTTCACTTCCTAAAACTAAGTCTAAAACTGCATCTTCTCTTGTTGGACTTGCTACATACTGGGCAAAAATGTTCTCCTGAATGCACCTCAAGAATTCTGCTCCCTCAAATCTTTTCACACTACAACTATCCAAGTTAATATTGAGGTGGTTAAAATCCCCTACTGTTACTGCCCTATTGTTCTTGCACTTCTCAGAGATTTGCCTACATATCTGCTCTTCTATCTCCCTCTGACTGTTTGGGGGTCTATTGTACACTCCCAGCAGTGTGATTGCCGCTTTTTTGTTCCTTAGATCCTTCCATATGGCCCCATTTGATGAACCTTCCAACATATCATCCCTCCTCACAGCTGTAATAGTTTCTTTGATCAAAATTGCCATTCCCCCTCCCTATTGCGTCTGAAAACCCTGTAACCAGGAACATTGAGCTGCCATTCCTGTCCCTCCTTAAGCCATGTTTCTGTAATAGCTATGATATCATACTGCCATGTGTCTATCTGTGCCCTCAGCTCATCTGCTTTATTTGCTATACTCCTTGCATTGAAATAGATACCCTTGAGCACTGCCAAACTCTTTTTTAAATTTTCTAACCTTTGTTTCCTCTGTCTTCAGGACTTATCCATTAATTTTCTACCTTCCATTTTCATTTCTGATTTTGTTCCAACTGAGTCTACCCTCTGGTCCCATTCCCCTGACAAACTAATTTAAACCCTCCCCAACAGTAGTAGCAAAACGTCCCGCAAAGAACTCAGTCCCGGCTCCTCCCGCAATTCCACTCCTCTTCACTGCTCTCCTGGAAAGTAAGTTCTAGATTCACTACAAGGGGAAACATCCTCTCAGCATCTACCCTGACAAGCCCCCTCAGAATCTTATACATTTCAATAAGGTCATCTCTTAATCTTCTAAACTCCAATAAGTATAGGCCCAACCTGCTCAACCTTTTCCCATAAGACTATCACTTAATCCTAGGAATCAACCTAATGAACCTTCTCTGAACTGCTTCCAATGCCTTCTTAGATAAGGAGGCCAAAACTATACACAGTACTCTAGGTGTGGTCTCACCTGTACAGGGCTTTACTACTATTATACTCCAACCCTCTTGTAATAAAGGCCAACATTCCATTTGCCTTCCTAATTACTTCCTGTACCTACATGCTAACATTTTGTGGTTCCTGTACAAGGACATCCAGATCTGTCTGCAGCATTTTACAGTTTCTCTCGATGTAAATAATATTCTGTGTTTCTAATCTTCCTGCCAAAGTGAACAACCTCACATTTTCTCACATTATACACCATCTTCAAAGGTTTGCCCAATCACTTAAACTATCGATACTCTTTGTGGTCACTCTGTGTCCTCATCATAACTTGCTTTCCTACCTATCTTTGTACAGCAGATTTCCTTCCATAAAGGACATTAATGAACCAGACAGGTTTTTACAACAATTGACAATGGTTTTGTGGTCACCATTAGATGATATTTTTTAATTCCAGATTTATTAATTTAATTCAAATTTCACCATCTGCCATGGTGGAATTTGAACCCATGTCCCCAGATCATTAGCCTGGGCTTTGAATTACTAGTTCAGTGACATTACCACTACGCCACTGCTTCTCCTACTACAGTGCTGCCACTTTAGCTACTCTCTTCCTTTTTATATATTTGGAGAAGATTTTACTGTCTGAGTTTTATATTTCTTGCTAGTTTACTCTCATACTCTAATTTCTCTCTCTATTTTTTAGTCATCCTCTGCTGGTTTCTAAAATTTTCCCAAAGTTCTAGCCTACCATTAATCTTTGCAGCATTGTAGGCCTTTTCTTTCAATTTGATACCATCCTTAACTTCTTAGTTAGCCACGGATGGTGCATTCTTCTCATAGTTTTTCTTTTTCAGTGAAATGTATATTTGTTGAGAGTTATGAAATATCTTCTTAAATGTCTGCCCCCGCTTATCTACTGTCGTACCTTTTAACCTATTTTCCCAGACCACTTTAACCAATACTGTCTTCATAGCCTTGTAATTGCCTTTTATAAGTTTAAGACTCTAGTTTCAGACCCAAACTTCTCACCCAAAAACTGAATGTGAAGTTTTATCATGTTATGATTACTCTTGCCTAGAGGATCCTTCACATGAAATGTTTACTTCTTGCTCAGCTCTGCAGAAAAACAGGGAGATTTCCTGCTCCTTGAGCGGTGACCTATCCATCAGCATCTGTTGAATGTTGGCAGCTCACGGATCAAATGCAAATGAGGGCCAATTATGAAAAGGGTTTAGACCTATCAATAGTGCCATAATCTGAGTGGTGCGATTGCTCCACCCACCAACCATGTACTCAATATGAACATTGGCCTCCTGGTCTTTGACTGTGACTGGTTGGTGTGCCATCAATAGAACACAAGAACATAAGAAATAGAAGCAGAAGTAGGCCATATGGCTCATCGAGCCTGCTCCCCCATTCAATACAATCATGGCTGATCTTGGGCTTCAATTCCACTTTCCTGCCAGCTTGCCATATCCCTTGAATGCCTGCGAGACCAAAAATCTATCTATCCCAGCCTTAAATTATTCAGTGATGGAACATCCACAACCCTCTGGGGTAGAGAATTCCAAAGATTCACAACCCTTTGAGTGTAATAACTTCTCTTCATCTCAGTCCTGAATGATTGACCCCTTATCCTGAGACTGTGTCCCCATGCTCTAGATTCCCTGACCAGTGGGAACAATTTCTCAGATCCTACCCTATCAAGCCCTTTCAGAATCTCGTATATCTCCATGAGATCACCTCTTATTCTTCTAAATTCCAGAGAATATAGGCCCATTTTACTCAGCCTTTCATCACAGGGCAACCCCCTCATCCCAGGGACCAATTTAGTAAATTTTTGGTGCTCTGCCTCCAGTGCAAATATTTCCCTTCTTAAATGTGGAGACCAAAACTGCACACAGTATTCCAGGTGCGGTCTCACCAAAGCCCAGTACAATTTTAGTAAGACTTCTTTATTCCTGTACTCCAATCCCCTTGCAATAAAGGCCAACATGCCATTTGCCTTCTTAATAGCCTGCTGCACCTGCATGTTAACTTTGTGCATTCCTTGTACGAGTACCTCCAAATTTCTCTGAACATCAACATTTACCAGTTTCACAGCTTTAAAAAAATATTCTGATTTTCTATTTTTATGACCAAAAGTGAACAACTTCACACTTCCCTACGTTATACTCCATTTGCCATCTTGTTGCCCATTCACTTAACCTGTCTATATCTCTTTGCAGCCTCTCTACATCCTCCCCGTTGCTTACCTTTCCACCGAGCATTGTACCATTAGCAACTTAGATACATTATTCTCAGTGTCTTCATTCAAGTCATTAATATAGAGTGTAAATAGCTGATGCTCCAGCACTGATCCTTGCGGCACCACCCTATTCACTGCCTGCCAACTTGAAAATGCCCTATTTATGCCCACTTTCTGCTTCCTGTCTGTTAACCAATCCTCTATCCACGCTAATATATTACCCCCAACACCATGAACCCTTATCTTGCCTATTAATCTTTTATGTAGCAGCTTATCGAATGCCTTCTGAAAGTCCAGGTATACTACACCTAATGGTTCCCCTTTATCTACCCTATTAGTTACATCCTCAAAAAACTCTAATCAATTTGTCAAACAGGATCTCCAAGTGCAATGTGAAGACTTCTTTAATAATAGCTTCCAGCATCTTCCCAATAACTGATGTTAGGCTAACTGGCCTGTCGTTCCCTGTTTTCTCTTTACCTCCTTTCTTGAAAAGCAGCATAACATTTGCCAACTTCCAATCTGACGGGACTATTCCTGAATCTGAGGAATTCAGGAAAATCATAGTCAGCGCATCCACTATCTCTGCAGCTATCTCTTTTAGTACTCTCGGATGTAAGTCATCTGGTCCCGGGAACTTGTCAGATTTTAGTCCCTCAAGTTTCTCCAATACTTTTTCTTGGCTGATATCAATATCCTTAATTTCCTCACTCTTTTTAGCCCCTAGGTTACTGCCATGGAACTTGTGTCTTTGATTGTGAAGACAGACAGAAAACATTTGTTCAATGCCTCTGCCATTTCCTCATTCCCCATGATGATCTCTCCTGTCTCTGCCTCTAAGGGACCAATGTCTACTTTAGCTACCCTCTTCCTTTTTATGTACTGAGAAAAGCTCTTACAATCTGTTTTTATATTACTGGCTAGTTTACTCTCATATTCTATTTTTTCCCTTTTTATCAAATTTTTCATGAGCCTTGGGGCCGTGGGGCGGCACAGTGGCACAGTGGTTAGCACCGCGGCCTCACAGCTCCAGCGACCCGGGTTCAATTCTGGGTACTGCCTGTGTGGAGTTTGCAAGTTCTCCCTGTGTCTGCGTGGGTTTCCTCCGGGTGCTCCGGTTTCCTCCCACATGCCAAAGACTTGCAGGTTGATAGGTTAATTGGCCATTATAAATTGCCCCTAGTATAGGTAGGTGGTAGGGAATATAGGGACAGGTGGGGATGTGGTAGGAATATGGAATTAGTGTAGGATTAGTATAAATGGGTGGTTGATGGTCGGCACAGACTTGGTGGGCCGAAGGGCCTGTTTCAGTGCTGCATCTCTAAACTAAACTAAACTAAACTTTGCCGATTTCTAAAACACTCCCAATACTTAGACTTGCTATTATTTTTTGCAACATTGTAAGTCTCTTCTTTAGTCTACAAAGTGATTGATGACAACGCTATGTCATCAGAATGCGCCGCGGTGCGCATATGCGCACACGGTCTCGGGCCCTCTGCGCATGCGCTGCGGTCCGGATTGCCAGGACCAGTTTGCGCATGCGCAGACTACGTCATCGCGTAACGTCATCTTCCTCGGGGAACACGCCAGGTTGGCCTTTGCGCATGCGCAAACTGGTCCTGGCAATCCGGACCGCAGCGCATGCGCAGATGACCGGAGCCCGTTTGCGCATGTGCGTCAATCTTCCGAAAGCTTCGGCGCGAGTTTTTGAAAATGGAAGGAGGAGAGGTTTCGTCGGGCATTTTATCTCAATTATTTAGTCATTTTGGACATTTGCTTCATTTTTATTAGACAGAGGAGATTGTTCCAGGTAAGTTGCTCTGAAAATACATTTCAAGGGAGGGAAGGGAAGGAAGGGGAGGGAAGGGAAGGGAGGGAAGGGAAGGGAAGGGAGGGAAGGGAAGGGAGGGGGGAGGGAAGGGAGGAGAGAAGGGGGGAAGGGAGGAGAGAAGGGGGGGAAGGGAGGAGAGAAGGGGGAAGGGAGGAGAGAAGGGGGGAAGGGAGGAGAGAAGGGGGGGAAGGGAGGAGAGAAGGGGGGGAAGGGAGGAGAGAAGGGGGGGAAGGAAGGGAGGAGGGAAGGGAAGGGAAGGGAGGAAGGGAAGGGAGGAGGGAAGAAAGAAGGAGGGAAGGGAGGGAAAGGAGGGAGGGGGGGAAAGGAGGGAAGGGTGGGACGGGGGGGGAAGGGAGGTCAGGAGGGAGGGAGGGAGGTCGGGGGGAGGGGGGGAGCAGCGGAGCGGAAGGGGAGTGCCTTTTTCTGTGCATGCGCCATAAACACAAGGACTGGCTGATGAGATGGAGCCAATTAATTTGCCCAACAATTGCCCGGAAGCACCTTCGGATGGAGGTGTCCACGCGCTGGACATCAGTCGTGTGCCACAATCCATGGCTCCTGAGCGTTTCACCCACTGGCCTAATGATCTGATGTCATACATACGCCTGCCTGTTCAAAGCTCCACTTCCCCCACCTGCGGTACCCTCTCCTTGCTGTTCAGTTACACAGTCACCTGTTCCTGCACCCATCCAAGCAGTGCACATGGACACACAGCCACATGTTTTCCCCATCCGCCCTTGAAAACAACCATGCAGAGTCTTGTGAGACTCAGCAATTGCCAGCTGCTGCCTGTCAAGCAGAGAAGGCGTCCAAAGGGGTCAAGCACTTGGGGAACATTCAGCAAGAAGAGACTGAGCACTAAAAGAAACAAGCATGCCGTGTCCAGTGGTAGCATAAATGTGAATGCTCTTGCTGCGTACACAACTGGTGAGGTGGGAGTGCAGCCACACCATTCTCCATCCTCAGTGTTGCTTTAAGGCAAAGGTAGATAAGAGTGAAAGAAATGGAAGATGATGCTGATAGTAGTAGGCAGGATTAAATGGGAATGGATGGGAAGACGCACGAGTAGCATAACCACTAGCAGGGAACAGCTGAGCTAAATGGCCTGCTTTATGTTCATAGTCCAAAAGAAATGTGCTTCTTTTTTCCAGCACACTCACATCATTCATGTTTTCCCTGAGAGCAGCATTGAACCATCACGAGATAGGGACAGTTTACATCATCCTGACTCCTACAGCTGAGGTGGGTACTAAGTGATTCATTGGCCTATACTGCAGAGCATAAAGCATGCGCAACAGTAATTTCATTGGAGGGAGGGAAGCTCTGACTCTGATTTGCTTTTCTTCTTTTCATGTAAAACATGCCATCAAGAAAACAATCCTCGAGACTTACGGTCAGCATTCAAGCAACGAAGGCAACTGGATCATGCTGCGGAGCTCATCACGATGTGGAAAGGAACATTGCATTTATGGATGAATTGGGAATGCACATTGGGATGCGCTTGGGGAACATTCACCAAGAATAGACTGAGCTCAGACTCTTGTGACTTTGCCTTCTTCACATGGACAATACAGTAGTGGAATAGAGAGCCAAGCATTCATTCA
Source organism: Heterodontus francisci (assembly GCF_036365525.1). Lineage (NCBI taxonomy): Eukaryota > Metazoa > Chordata > Chondrichthyes > Heterodontiformes > Heterodontidae > Heterodontus > Heterodontus francisci. Next base: position 87,266,342 of record NC_090377.1, read on the forward strand.
CCACAAGGCTCTCCAGGAAACAATCTCTTTAGCTGTGCATAGCAGAGACTCGGCCTGTCTGTCTAACGGGAATGCTGGACACAACACTCATGTATCCATGCACAGCAGTTCCTCGGATACTTAATGAACTTAATAAAACTTCTCAATAATTAAACCCAGAATTGTTGAGGTTTTGTTTTGGATGCTATTTCCCCGACTTTGCAACTGCACTTCAGATATTCAACTATGGTGGAGGGGTGGAGGTAGTGGGGGGAAGGAGGGGTGGAGGTAGGGGGGTAAAGGAGGGGTGGAGGTAGGGGGGTGAAGGGGGGGTGGGTGAAGAGGGGGAGGGGTGGGTGAAGAGGGGGAGGGGTGGGGAGAGTGGGGAGAGGGAGCATGCAAAATGCAGGGACCAGACAGTTGCAATGCCTGAAGTACTGTGGAGAAGTAGAGAAAGCAACTGGGTAGGGGAGAAAGCAACTGGATTGGGCATCCGCAGCTGGAGGGAATGGCTGAATGGAGAGGGCCGGAAGCGAGAGGCCGTAGAGAGCCGCGAGGAGCGAGCGTGCGAAGACCTTGGTGTCCACCGGGTCCAGGGACTGGCCAGTAAGTCTTTTGCTGTGTTTATAGCGCATGCACAGAAAAAGGCACTCCTCTTCCGTTCCACTGCTCCCCCGCCCACTCTCACCCCTTCTCCCCCCCCCACTCTCTCCCCCCTCCCCTCTCCCTCTTTCTCCCCCCCCTCCCTCTCCCTCTTTCTCCCCCCCTCCTCTCCCTCTTTCTCCCCCCCTCCCTCTCCCTCTTTCTCCCCCCCTCCTCCCTCTCCCTCTTTCTCCCCCCCTCCCTCCCCCTCTTTCTCCCCCCTCCCTGTCCCTCTTTCTCCCCCCCTCCCTCTCCCTCTTTCTCCCCCCGCTCTCCCTCTTTCCCCCCCCCTCCCTCCTCCCTCTTTCTCCCCCCCCCCCCCCCGGCACCGCTACCGCTGGTCTCCCCCTTTCTCCCCCCCACCCCCACCCCCCCGGCACCGCTACCGCTGGTCTCCCCCTTTCTCCTCCCCCCCCCCCCCCGGCACCGCTACCCGCTGGTCTCCCCCTTTCTCCCCACCCCCCCCGGCACCGCTACCGCTGGTCTCCCCCCTTTCTCCCCCCCCCCGGCACTGCTACCGCTGGTCTCCCCGCGCTGCTCTCCCCGGCCCGCTCCACTCTCTCACTCCGGCCATTGTATTCTGCCACGTGTTTGTTAGGTTTCATCTCTGTGATTTTTTGAGCAGCGCCATCTTTAGTCCTGGCAGCTGCTACAGTCGCAGGCTGTGACGTTTTCGTGGCACATGCTGTATCTGCGCATGTGCCAAAACAGCGCCACCTACCGATCGCGTTGTCAACAATTGCGGTCTTTAGTCTAATACTCTCCTTAACTTCCTGGGTGAGCCACGGATGCGTCTTTCTTGATGAGTTTTTTGTTTTTGAATGGTAAGCACTTTTGTTGAACCCTTTGAATTTCTTTTTAAAATGTTTCTCACTGTTCATTTACTGCCATACCTTCCTGTCTATTTACCCAATTAACCTTAGCCAGTTCTCCCCTCATACCTTCATAATTGGCATTGTTTAAGTTTAAAATTCTTGTTTGTGTTTGAAATGTGTCACTTTCAAACCTAATATGAAATTCAATGGTATTGTGATCACTATTTCCCAGTGGATCTTTTATTAAGACATTATTTATTAACCCTGCTTCATTACAAAATATGAGATCTAAGATAGCTTTATCCCTAGTCAGTGCTGCAGCATATTGCTCCAAGAAACTGTCACCAAAGCATTCTACAAGTTCATCTTCTAGACAACTGTTGCCTATTTGTTTGTCCCAGTCTATATGCAGATTAAAGTCCCCCACAATTAATACATTACCTTTTTTACATGCTCCAATATTTTCCCATTTAATGTTCTGTCCAATAATATAACTACTGTTAGGGGGCCTGTAAACTACTCCCACCAGTCTTTTCTGACTCCTGCTATTCCTAATTTCTACCCAAACTGATTCTACTTCATGATCTTCTGAGGCCAAATCCCTTCTTATTAATGTCCTTATGCCATCCTTTACTATCAGGGCTACCCCTCCTCCTTTGCCATTCTGTCTGTCGCCCCGAAATATTGTGTACCCTGGAAGATTAATTTCCCAACCTTGATCTTCTTGTAACCCTATCTTGGTAACAGCAATTGGATCTAGATAATTTAGCTCTATTCGTGCCACTAGTTCATCTATCTTATTACAGATGCTTCATGCATTCAGATAAAGGAACTTTAATTTCATTTTTTTACCTCTATTCCCTGCAGTGACCTTATTTGCCAATGTACAATTTTTATTAAACTCTCTGTCCTTTCCTGTCCCATTCTGTTGGGAGTTACCCACATCACTATCCTGCTCCGATGCCCTGATCTCTGTCTTTGGATCTCTAAATTTTCCTTTACCCAAACCCTCCCCTCCATGTGTTCGCATAAAGCCCTGTCCACAGCCCTAGTTATGTGATTGGCCAGGACACTGGTTCCAGCTAGGTTCAAATGAAGCCCATTCCAACGGAATAGCTCCCTCTTCCCTGAGTACTGATGCCAGTGCCCCAAGAATCAAAGCCCTTTCTTCCCACACCACTCTTTGAGCCACACATTTAGTTCTCTAATCTGCTTGATCCTGTGCCAATTTGCACGTGGCTGTGCTATCAATTCTGAGATGATTACCTTTGATGTTCTTTGTTTTAGTTTGGCTCCTACCTCCTCAAATTCTCTGAGCAGAACATCATTTCTGGTTCTACCTATGTCATTGGTTCCCACATGGACCACGACAACTGGATCCTCCCCCTCCTACTCCAGGTTCCTCTTCAGCCATGAGGAGATGTCCTTAATCCTGGCATCAGGCAGGCAACACAGCCGTCGGAGTTCCCAGTCACGGCTACAGAGAACAGTATCTATTCCTTCTGACTATACTGTTTCCTATCACTACCACATTCCTCTTCATTTCCCCACTGGAATGGCATCTTTCACCGTGGTGCCATGGTCAGTCTGCTCATCCACCCTGCTGTCCTTCTCTTCATTCACACAGGTAGCAAGGACCTCATACCTGTTGGACAAAGTCAGAGGCTGAGGCTCCTCTGTCACTATGTGCTGATTCCCCCTACCTGCCTCTTTCATAGTCACACCCTCCTGTCACTGACCATTGGCCATCTCTCATGGCCTCCCTGCTCTAAGGGGTGTGACTGCCTCCTGGAACGAAGCGTCCAGGTAACTCTCCCCCTCCCTGATAGACACCTACTGCAGACATGGTTGTCTGGGATTGCAGTGCATTCCACAGATTCCCACATGCTAAAGTTGCAGCATACCACCGGCCCTGCCATCTCTGTACAATCTTATTTTTTAATTAGTCAATTAGTTAATAATTCAAGCTGAAGTAATGGAAATTTGCATTCACCTTGTCAACTGATGGAACCTTGGTGGTTGAAGCTTGACTTGATAATTTATGGCTTGATTTGAGGACATGGAATACTTCTGGGATCGTCATTTCTGGTAATTATTATTTTAAAACATTCATCTAAGGAAATAACAGAGGTTCTGCAATTTCATCATCACTGCATTGACTTCATTAAACTGAGGCTGTATGTTATGTGGTGGGAGTTCTTTTTCTACGACAGAATGATTGTTCTGTACTTTCTGTCTGGATAACAGTCAGTCTCAGTATAATAAAGCAAGAAAAATGAGCTCTGGATTTTTGAGTGTAATGTCCTTTGAGAGTGATTTGAAGAGATGCACTTTCACAACAATAATAGACTCTAATCTAATAATGCCTCCTCAACTTTCATTGAGAAAAAGTGCTTTGGTCACCATCCTGAACATCAGTAGTATCAATGCACCAAGTAAAGGGTGATAAGTGCTGACCATGCCAGTAGACTCACAGATTCAAAGTATTAAACTGACAAGGAAATAAAACAACAGTTTCCAGGTTTAAATGAGTATTCACCAGAATATCTGCTAAGGAAAAATCACAATTAAGATGGTTTTGGACGGTTTCTATAAAATAGTTAAAATTATTGCCATATTTAAAAGGATTAAATATATATTTACTGTTAAAGCAATTACAACACTGTCAAAAGCCAGCATACGAAATGTAAAAAAAATCCTGCAAATGGCTTTATGTCACTATTGCATGAATTCCATCATTTGTTTTCATTCCTGCCCAGTAGAGGAAACCAACATGGGGTTGAACTGATTTCTTGGAAGATTACAGCAAGAATTTGAAATACTTTAATGAATTCCACTTTGTGAAATTAACAGTAGGTGATTGAGAAGGATGGGAGTACCTTATTTACAAAAACAATTTTAAATGGCGCTCATTTTCAGTAATATTTTGGCCACTATCTATGTCTCATTGAGCTTGAAATGTTTCCTCCTCAAACAGCCTTAAGTGGTCTAAATACAAAGTACTCAGACAATTCAAGGAAATAAATTCCTTACTGTCTGTACATTCCATTTGTTTCCTCTTTCATGCAGATACTATCACATTGAGGGAACTATCTTTTTGAGTACTGTACTATTTGTTTAGAGTGGGTCATGTGCCTAGATTTTCTATAAATACTGCCTGATTTTCAGATGGTATTCTAGCAAGTTTCATGACAAGCTTATATCGCCATTTGCCCTCCTACTTCATCATCTGTGATGCTATCCATGGCCTCCCTATCTAGAAGCTCCAATACTTCTTTCAGGCAAGGGGTGAGAGGGCAGAGGGTTGGATATTCTTCACCTCTCACCAATCTCTTTCTCTTGCAATGGGTTATCTTCACTTGCAAGCAAGAATGATGTCTGATTGCTATGAGATATGATCAAATCCAGGCGTTTACATGTGGGTGATGATAGATGCATGGACCAAGTAAACTAGATACCATGTGAGACTTTTAATGGGGTCAAAGTGTGTAAAGATGTGAGTGATGGAATAACTGCAGATGAAGACTAGGGTTCTAAAGGCTTCCATGTTACCTCATGAGCATTGAGTGTCGGTTGAGAAATCACAAACCTGCAGCCAGTAATATTCCAGCATGCATTTCAGTGAATGAAAAGTCACAAGCAGCTGGTCCGCAATTTTCTAACCTGTGCTTCGCAAGTACTGCTTTCTGCTTGGAATGCAAAATTGGGGAATAACACCTATCATTGTGTGCATATCCCTAAAAAGTGCTTGGGGCGGCACAGTGGCGCAGTGGTTAGCACTGCAGCCTCACAGCTCCAGCGACCCGGGATCAATTCCGCGTACTGCCTGTGTGGAGTTTGCAAGTTCTCCCTGTGTCTGCGTGGGTTTCCTCCGGGTGCTCCGGTTTCCTCCCACATGCCAAAGACTTGCAAGTTGATAGGTAAATTGGCCATTAGAAATTGCCCCTAGTATAGGTAGGTGGTAGGGATAATATAGGGACAGGTGGGGATGTGGTAGGAATATGGAATTAGTATAGGATTAGTATAAACGGGTGGTTGATGGTCGGCACAGACTCGGTGGGCCGAAGGGCCTGTTTCAGTGCTGTATCTCTAAAACTAAAACTAAAAACTAAAAACTAAATATTGTTATGGCCAGGTGGGTGATGGCATGGCTTTTTCCCACTGTTCGCCTCCTAACTGACCACAGCAAGTGTTTTTTTGTTACTAGTATTTTAATCCCTTGTGTTTTATTTGCCAAATAAACAGACAATGACAGATTTTCTTGTAGGCTTAGAAAAGATAAATATTTATTTTGAACAAATTCTGAGATGATCACAGCACCAGTCAAGCACACAATCTCTCTCAGACACTCTCAAGAGAAGATAGATAGAAAAGTACAGCGTAAGAGGTGTTCAGAGTTCAGGTTCTAAAAGTCTGTTGTTTCAGGAATAGCCTGTGGGATCCTCCTCGGAAGGTGATTTTAAAAAAAGTTGCAGGCCTGTTTGCTGGTTGTCAGGTATTCGTTGGGTTGCTGCAGTTTCCTGTCAATCACTTTGGGTTGAAGATGGTGCTGATGTCTTAGGTCAATTCTCACCGGTAAAAAAGTCATCTTTGCAATGGCACTCTCTTGTCTCTGCTGTAGCTTGCTTCCAACGTGTCTCAGCAGGGTTCAACTGTATTGGCTGGAACTGATCCACCTCTCTCTCTTAGCCTTGCTGGATTTCAAAATGGCTTTTCTTTGCTGTTGTGCTGTGAGAGCTAAGGACAGACCAGACTGATGATTTTGTCTTTAGTCCTATCCTGAAGACTCCCTCTTTATTCCTCAACGATTACCTAAAAAGGTGAATTTTTACAAGGGTGTGCTTCACCCAAGTGACTTCAGGTTTCTGTCCTCACTGGGTTGTATAGTGTCCTTAATAATGGCCCCATTCTGAGGAGATGAGGGTGATTCACACTCCATTGTAATGGAGGTTATTTGGAGACAAGAAGTCTGAGAAAGGTCTTGTTTTATTGTGTTTGAGTACAGCTTACATCCATGTGTGATTATCTGTTGCATTTCCATGCAGACGGGGCTTAATTGGTTTTCAATCTTAGTAGACACGGAACAAAAACAAGAAATGCTGGAGTCACTCAGCAGGTCTGGCAGCATCTGTGGAAAGAGAAGCAGAGTTAACGTTTCGGGTCAGTGACCCTTCTTCGGAACTGACAAATATTACAAAAGTCACAGATTATAAACAAGTGAGGTGGGGGTGGGGCAAGAGATTTCTCTTTGTTATCTCTTGCCCCACCCCCACCTCACTTGTTTATAATCTGTGACTTTTCTAATATTTGTCAGTTCCGAAGAAGGGTCACTGACCTGAAACGTTAACTCTGCTTCTCTTTCCACAGATGCTGCCAGACCTGCTGAGTGACTCCAGCATTTCTTGTTTTTGTTTCAGATTTCCAGCATCCGCAGTATTTTGCTTTTATTTTAGTAGACACGGATGTGGATTTGAGCGCAAGAGATGCTGAGGGTCATGTGTCTTGTTCTCCATTTTGTTGACAGCACATGCACCAGTCTCTTTAAAATTGTTCCAATTTTTTATTACTCTTTAGTTTGGTTCTGTAATTTCATTGCTGCACTTCTTTTGAGCATGACAATATTTTAAAGTATAATTTATAAGCTGAGCATTGTAATCATTTATATCCATATGTCGGAAGGTATATTGTGACCCCTTTCCTATCCTGAGTGGCGTGAAACAGGGCTGTGTTCTCGCACCCACACTTTTTTGGGATTTTCTTCTCCCTACTACTTTCACATGCGTTCAAGTCCTCGGAAGAAGGAGTTTTCCTCCACACAAGATCAGGGGGCAGGTTGTTCAACCTTGCCCGTCTAAGAGCGAAGTCCAAAGTACGGAAAGTCCTCATCAGGGAACTCCGCTTTGCTGACGATGCTGCTTTAACATCTCACACTGAAGAGTGCCTGCAGAGTCTCATCGACAGGTTTGCGGCTGCCTGCAATGAATTTGGCCTAACCATCAGCCTCAAGAAAACGAACATCATGGGGCAGGACGTCAGAAATGCTCCATCCATCAATATTGGCGACCACGCTCTGGAAGTGGTTCAAGAGTTCACCTACCTAGGCTCAACTATCACCAGTAACCTGTCTCTAGATGCAGAAATCAACAAGCGCATGGGAAAGGCTTCCACTGCTATGTCCAGACTGGCCAAGAGAGTGTGGGAAAATGGCGCACTGATACGGAACACAAAAGTCCGAGTGTATCAAGCCTGTGTCCTCTGTCCCTTGCTGTATGGCAGTGAGGCCTGGACAACGTATGTCAGCCAAGAGTGACGTCTCAATTCATTCCATCTTCGCTGCCTCCGGAGAATACTTGGCATCAGGTGGCAGGACCGTATCTCCAACACAGAAGTCCTCGAGGCGGCCAACATCCCCAGCTTATACACACTACTGAGTCAGCGACGCTTGAGATGGCTTGGCCATGTGAGCCGCATGGAAGATGGCAGGATCCCCAAAGACACATTGTACAGCGAGCTCGCCACTGGTATCAGACCCATCGGCCGTCCATGTCTCCGCTTTAAAGACGTCTGCAAACGCGACATGAAATCCTATGATATTGATCACAAGTCGTGGGAGTCAGTTGCCAGCATTCGCCAGAGCTGGCAGACAGCCATAAAGGCGGGGCTAAAGTGTGGCGAGTCGAAGAGACTTAGCAGTTGGCAGGAAAAAAGACAGAGGCGCAAGGAGAGAGCCAACTGTGTAACAGCCCCGACAAACAAATTTTTCTGCAGCACCTGTGGAAGAGCCTGTCACTCTAGAATTGGCCTTTATAGCCACTCCAGGCGCTGCTCCACAGACCACTGACCACCTCCAGGCGCTTACCCATTGTCTCTCGAGATAAGGAGGCCAAAGAAGAATATTGTGTTATTTAGCAGAAGTGTTAATCTGTAATAACAGGCTGTGTTTTTTTTAAAGTTAAGAGCAAATCAAGTTATAAACAAACGAAACAAACTTTTGGAACAATTAATAAATTATTCATTATATCTTTCATTTAAAATTAATTATACTTATGGTACTAGACTAATATTTATTTTACTGCTTGCCAAAGGACAAGAAGTTCTCAGAATTAATAAATAATTGTGTTGCATACACTTCTCATCTGATATTAATAATGTATAAAGAAGGTTTCAGTTCTGACTTGCACGAACCATGTGGAACCCATCTTTTAGCAAGAATGTTAGAAAGCTACCACTGTAGCTTGGGGAAGTGCTCAGTACTAACTCATGCCATACTCTGATCTTTCATGACATTGGCATGGTGCATCGAAAATCATGGAGAAGTAAAGTCCAAACACAGTAACCTAATCTCTGTGCTGAGTTAATAAAGCAAAACTTTGTAAACAACAGTCTCAACAAAGAAAATGGAGTGTCTTAACTCTTGGCCATCTCATTTGCCTATCCCAGCCTTGTTCAGAGGGCAAATTTGATCACTGTGACAACAAAGTTACGATATCTAACAAAATTTGTTTGCAAATCTGGGAATCTTAGGAATTACAATGATCCAGAACCACATGAGGAGAAAACTGAGGCCTCAAACAAGTTTCTATAATTTTAAAAGAATGCAATTTAGATCATCACAACTTTGAATTCTGCTGGAGTTATCAACCTCTGATCTATATAGAAAGCTGGTTTGAGATCCATGGAGACAGAAATACCCATGACAATATGTCTGTAATTCAACATTTAATGTTGGGCCAATCAAATAGGGAGGCCAATGATGTCTTCAGAGCAAATACTGTGCAGTGGGCTTTGCACATGTTGGGCTGAATTTTATCAGCCCGTCATGGGTCCTGGCGGCACCAGAAGCGGGTGCCTTCGCTGCATCTCACATGAGTGGCCAGTCGACCGCATTCATGTGGCGGATGGCCAATTACCATAACTGAGGCACGAGGCCTATCCTATTGCAGGACTGGGGCAAGCGATGAGATGTTGATGACGGCATCAGCTGACAAAAATGCAAGTGCTGTCACCATCTTTAAAGCGCTGCCAGCCTTGCTTGTACTGCTGCCTTTCACTGAAGTGCTGCTGGACTCACACCGCCCCACAACTGCTGCTGTTACTGTTGAACCCCCTCTCTACTGTTGTTGTAACTGCTGGAAACCCCAACCCTCCCACCACTACTGTTATTACTGCTGGATCTTCTTTACTGCTGCTGTAACTGCGAGACCTCCACCCTCTACTGCTGCTGTTACTGCTGGACACCCCATCCCCATCACCACCACCACCACCACTGCTGATGTAACTGCTGGGCTACATCCCCTAGCCTCCCCGCCCCCTACAACCACTGCTGCTGTTACTGCTGGACACTGCACCCTCCCCACCCCCACCCAACTGTTATGTTACTGCTGGATCCCTCCTGCCACCTCAACTGTTGCTGCTGCTGCTGGAAGCCACCCGAGACCCTGCACCAGGACTGCGAAGCTGATGGGTGGAGTGGGAGCCAACTGGAACTATGTCCAAGGCAAGACACTGGGTGGCCCTCTGATGTAGCGATGCCTCCCTGGAGATTCTCCTCCAGGCTGCAAGGGAAAGGTGGGAGGTCCTCTTCTCAAGGGATGGCAAGAAGAGATCCTCCCGCCTGACCAAGCAAGTCTGGATAGTGATCGCAGAGGAGTTCAGCAGATGTGGGTTAGCCTCCGGAACTGGGTCCAGTGCTGCAAGAGGGTCAATGACCTCCTTCACTCTGTCAAGGTGAGTCTTCCATACCCATCTCCTCTTTGGGGCTTGCATGTGGCTATGTGGGAGGAAGAACTACATGGGGAAGGAGTAACGACAAAGACATTGGCACATCCTGTCGGATGCATGACTGCATCTTGGTGACAGGCTTCCTTCTTTTGGTGTTCAACCCATTATGTCCCCTGAGAGCACACGTGAGGAGGAGGCATTTGTGAGCCCCCATCAGGGGCTGCCACTAGCATAAGTGTCCTGTTGTTCTTTGTGCGAGGTCTAATTGTGTCCCTCATTCTGCTTGCAGAAAAATGGGTCCATAATATCAGGGAGACATTGAGCATTGGTGGTGGGATCCCTGATGTGCGTCCTCTGATGTTAGCAGAGGAGGAAGCTCTGGAGATAGCGTGGGCTCAGGGATATTTCCACACAATAGAGTGAGGAGACATTGTGTTCATGTGTCCTCCATCACACTTCTGGAGATCCACATCACGCATGATTGGCATGAGGCGGTCTGAACAACCTAACCCACAAATGTTTGTTTTCCCTCATGCAGATCATGGCATATCGGAGAGTTTGCCATTGATCTCTAAGGGGGAGAAGGAACAGTCAGAGGATGTACCATCATGTCATTCCCCTGCACCGTCCGCCAGTGCAGATACTTTCACATCGGTAAGTTTGCGCTTGCATTAGATTTGGGGTCACAAGCTGGTGAGAGCACCACACACGTGCCCGGGCAGCTGACGAAGGCTTTGACTGCCGAAGCCACTGACAGTTAGAGGACTGTGGGAGGCCTGGCCCATGCTGAGCCCCAGGCTGATGACGAGCCTCTGGTGTCAAAAGCACAGAACATGCTGTCGTTTCAGAGAGAGGTAAGGGAACATATGGCGGAACTGCCAGAGGCAATGCGCCGCCATGAGCATATGATGGAGGAGTCCATCCATGCCATGAGTGCTGCCATGTCTTAGATGCGTGAGCACAAGGCTTCCACCATCGAGAGGTTGGTGACCCTCATGGAGAGCCAGATCCCACAAATATGCGCAGACCTGCACACCATCGCCTTGACCATGAACACAATGCAGCAGTGATCAGGTGAGAGAGCAACAAGGCACCTGGAGTCTCCCCTAGGTTCTCGTCAATCTCAGGTGAGCAGGGAGGTTCAAGTGAGCCCTGAATGGGAGGAGTAGAGTCTGCTCTCCACATCTAGGGACTCCCCTCAGGACGCCCCAAGTGTGGTCAGTGGCTCCTCGGCCCCTCCGCCAGTGACTCAGCTCCAGTAGCCACGACAACTGAGAAGGTTCCTATTCCTGTGCAGGAACTGTTCAGCTAACCGGGGCCCTCTAGGCCTCAGGCAGCCAGAGGACGCCCACCAAAGTCATCCCAGGCCAAGGGACAGCCCGATCAGCAGCCTGCCTCCAGTCCAGCTGCCAGCGCAGGAATCGCACCACGTAAAAGAACTTTGGGAAGTCATTACGGCAGCTGAACCAAGTATGTATGAGATTGTCCTGTCCCTTCCCTGCACGTCTCTCAATGGCCCTGGCCTCTGGTGCAAGGGAATCAAAATCCAGTGGTGCCTGTTCAGTTGCCTCCTCCATATCCCCCTCATTGGTTGAGGACTGGCGAAAGCCTCCCAGCTCTGCAGTGTAGATTGTGCAGAGCACAGCAAATCACCACAATACGCGAGACCCTCCTGGATTGATCGAGGCTCTGTAATCTCATCTTCAGCAGGGCAATGGCCTGCTCGATAGTCACCAGGGTGGGCTTGTAATAGATGCTGTATCTCTCCTCTGCTGCACTGTGAGGGTTCCTCACAGGCGAGACGTCAGAATCCATCCCTGAAGGTGAACGGGTAGCCTGAAAAACTGTGGCACCTGGGACTGTTGAATGTAGGCATCGTAGCTGCTTCTCAGGAAGTGGGCACACACCTGCAAGATGTGCTTCCGGTGCTTGCAGACCAGTTGTACATTGATGGAATGGAAACCCTTCCTGTTGATGAAGGCAGCTGGCAATGGTCACATGCATGCAGTCGATGACACCTTGCAACTGGGGGAGTCCAGCAATGGCCCCAAAGCCGATGACCGTCTCTGCCTGACTGCCAGGGTAGGTTTGGTGTCACACGTAGTCACCAGCCATCTTGAACATGTTGCCTGGGAGACCCCACACATGTCCCCAGCAGATCCTTGGAAAGAGCCAGATGCGTAGAAGTTGAGAGCCATGATAATGTTCAGGGTCACGGGCATTGGGTGTCCACCATAGCCCGTGGGTGGCAGCTCGTCCTGCAGCATGTTGCATTAGTCAGTAACAGCCTTCCTGGAGAGCCGCAGTCTTCACTGACACTGTTGCTCGGACATTTGCAGGTAGCTGTGACAAATCTGGTACATTCTCTGGCATGGATAGGGCCTTCTTGGCGTGGCTGGCTGCTGCTGCTCTCCTCTTGGAGCATCACAGGCAGGCCCAGACAGATTCTGACTCTCTCTCCCTCTGAGCTGCTGCTGCACAGCATGGGGGTCCACAATGTTTGGGTGTATGAGACACATGCCAGCTGGTCTCTGCCCCTCCCATGCACTGTCCTTCCAGATACGATCTTGCTTTAGGACCTTCCTGTTGCTACTCCCCTCTGAAAACACACTAATGCTCCTCAGCGCCCACTGTTACAGAGAGCCCAGCACCCAAGACTGTGCCTAACCTTGCACCAGAGACTGCGCTTACCTTTACCCAGTATCGCAGGCCGACAATGGCCTCCACTCTCCCCTCTTCATCTAGCCACGGCTCACCATGGTTGCCTTCCCACATTCGTAGTGAGCTCCCAGTATGGTCTGCACACTTGGAATGCAAACTTTCACTCAGACAACAAGGGGAAACTGGACAATTTTGGTCTTGGGCAGGATGGCAGAGGGTACACAGCTACCATCCAGAGGCACCAGTGTGGGACACAACAGATTTTTGTCTGCTGTCTTCATTAAAATGTGATCGGATGTTTGTCTTTCTCTTAGTTTAATTGAGCTTCTTAATAGACTAATTTTAGCAGCCATCAGATTGGTGATTCTGTCAGGCCATGAAAGACCAAGGTTGCTTTTATGTCTGACTCATTCCTTAGAATGAATGTTTTGTCTAATCCCTGTGGGATGCAATCAAATCCTATTTAATGCTTAACTATTGTTCTATACTTGGCTGGTGAGTTTATGTTATTTAAACAGTAATTTCTTGTTTGGGAGTCAGGACAATAATGATGATTGAGGCACTTGTATGTATTTTGGAATAGTGTACAGAATGTATGCAGATATTTGCAAATACTGTTTCTGACCTGATGCTATATTATTGTATTTCATCTCTATATGGAATCATAGAATGATACAGCACAAAAGGAGACCATTCAGTCCCTCTTGCTTGTGTCAGCTATTTGAAACAGCTATCCAATTAATCTCACTCCCTCACTCTTTCCCATAGTCCTACAAAATTATCCCCTTCAAGTATTTATCCAATTCCATTTTGGAAGTTATTATTGAAACTGCTTCCACCACCCTTTCATGAAGTACATTCCAGATCATAACAACTCGCTGTGTAAAAGGATGTTTCCTCATGATTACTCTGGTTCTTTTGCCAATTATCTTACATCTCTGTGTTCTAGTTATCACCCCTTCTGCCAGTAGAAATAGTTTCTCCTTATTTACTCTAGCAAAACCTTTCATGATTTTGAACACCTCTATCAACTTTCCCTTAACTTTCTTTGCTCTAAATAAAATTGCATTTATATAGCGCCATTCAAGACCATCAGATGTCTCAAAGCACTTTACAGCCAATGAAGCACTTTTTGAAGTGTAGTCACTGTTGTAATGCATGAAACATGGCAGCCAGCAAGCTCCCACAAACAGCAAAGTGATAATTACCGGATAATCTGCTTTTTGTGATGTTGATTGAGGGATAAATATTGGCCAGTTCTTCAAAATAGTGCCATGGGATCTTTTACATCTACCCAAGCAAGCAGATGGAGCCTCAGTTCAATGTCTTCTCTGAAAGATGGCACCTCTGACAGTGCAGCACTCTCTCAGTATTGCACTGGAGTGTCAGCCTTGATTTTTGTGCTTAAGCTCTGGAGTGGGACTTGAACCCAGAACTTTGCAATTCAGAGGTGAGAGTGCTACTAACTGAGCCACAGCTGAAGGAAAGGAAATAGCCCCCCCCACTTTCTCAAAGTCTGTCAAGTAACTGAAGTCTCTTATCCCTGGTGCCTATCTAGTAACTCTCCTCTGAACTTTCTCTAGGGTCATGACGTCCTTCCTAAAGTATGGGACCCAGAACTGGAAACAGTACTCCAGCTGGGGAGTAACCAATGTTTTATAATGTCCTGCTACCTTAAAGACTTTTGTACGTGCACACCCAGGCCTCTCTATTCCTGTACCGCCTTTAAAATTGTACCATTTAGTTTATATTTCCTGTCCTCATTCATCCTACCAAAATGAATTGCTTCACACTTCTCTGTGTTACATTTCATCTGCCAATTGTCTACCCAATGCACCAGTCTATGTCCTCTTGAAGTTTGTTGTAATCCTTCTCACTGTTTGCTACATTTTAGAGTTTTGCGCCATCTGCAAATGATGCATTATGTCCTGTATATCCAAGTCCAGGTCATTAATATATCTGGAAAAAAGTAGTGATCCCTGCGGGATGGCACTGCATACTTCCCTCTAGTCTGAAAAACAACTGTTGGCCACAACTCTTTGCTTTCTATTCCTTAGCCAATTTCATATCCACACAGCCACTATCCCTTTAATCCAGTGTTCTCCAATTTTGCTAACAATTATGTGGTACTTTATCAAACTTCTTTTGAAAAACCATCAATCACACTACTTTTATCAACCCTATCCTCAACAAACTCAATCAAGTTAGTTAATTATAATTTGCTTTTAGCAAATCCATGCTCATTTTCACTTATTAACTCGTATTTTTCCAAGTGCCAGTCAATTTTGCCTCACATTATTGTCTATAAAGATTTCCCTACCTGTTAGGTTGAATGGCATGTAGTTGCCAGGTTTATCGTTCTCTGCTTTTTTAAACAGGGGTGTAATATTTTCAATCCTCCAGTCCTCTGGCACCATTCTCATACCTAAAGAAGATTGGAAGATTGTAGCCAGAGCTTCCACAATTTCCAGCCTTAATTCCTTTAGCAACCTAGGATGCATCCCAACAGGACTGTGTGACTTTTCAAATTTGAACAATGTCAACTTTTTAATACCTCCTCTTTATCTATTTTTATCCTATCTGGTTTCTTTACTACCTCCTCCTGTACTGTGCCATTAGCAGCATCCTCTTCTCTAGTGAAGACAGATGCAAAGTTCTCATTTAACACCTCAGCCATGACCTCTGCCTCCAAAAGATGATTTCCCCAATCAGCCCACCTTTCCTTTGGCTACCGTTTTATGATGTATTTGTTAAAAGACTTGGGTTCCCTCTTACGTTACCCTCTAATCTATGCTCATACATGCCCTTTGCCCCTCTTACTTCTTTTTTCATTTCTCCTCTGTACTTTTTGTGTTCAGCTTGATTCTCCATTGAATTATGAACCTGAAATTCATTATAAGCTTTCTTTTTCTGTCTTATTTTAATCTATATCTTTAGTCATCCAAGGAGCTCAGGTTTTGAGCACCCTTCCTCTCCCCATCATTGGAATAGGCCTAGTCTGTATACAAAATCTCCTCTTTGAAGGCCTCCCATTGCTTATTTCCTGTTTTATCTGCCAATCAATAACTGGGCCAGATCACTTTCAACTAAATGAGATTAGCTCTCCTCCAGTTGAGTGTTTTCACATTTGATTTTTTCCTTGTTGTTTTCCACACCTACTCTAAACCTACTGATGTGATCAGTATTTCCAAAATGTTCCCGTTTGAAACATACTCCACTTGACACACTTTATTCTCCAGAACTAAATCCAGCACTGCTTTTTTCCTTGTTGGTCTGCAAACATACTGATCAAGAAAACTTTCTTGTACACATTTCAATATTTCCTTCTTTTCTTAGCTGCTGTTATTTTAACAGGTTATATTAAGATAATTGAAGTCCTCCATTATCACTACTCTAAAGTTCGATATTCATTAATTTGCCTGCAAATTTGCTCCTCTACCTGCTTCCCATGATTTGGTGACCTATAATATAGACAGAGCAGCATCACAGATCCTGTATTTTTTTGTAATTCTAACCAAGTAGATTCTGTCTTTGACCGCTTAACTACACCATCCCTTTCTGGTGCTGTAACAGTTCCTTTGAACAATATTGCCATTCCCGATCCCATTCGTCGTCCGTAGCTTTCCCGACTGTGTTGAAGCCAGCAATATTGGGCTGAATTGTCAGGCCCCGCCGACATCAGAAATGGAGGCAGGCATGACCCGAAACTTACGAGGCTGGCTGGTGTGCCACTTTCTCGACCCCATTCCCAATGTTGGTCATTCTAACACGATTCGGGGCCCAGGAAGGCCGCCCACCCTCACGAAGCAGGCAGGCAATTAGGCTCATTAACAGCTTTGTTGAGCAGGGATTAAGGAGGCTGGATTAAAGAGGTCTGCAGGCCCTCCCTGCCTGCCTGCCTGGATGGGGGTACAGCCAAAGGTTGGACTGTTGAGGGACTCCCCTCACCACACCCCCCATAGTGGTGGCCTGGTTGTGCTTTTGTGTTTCTAAATTGGTTATTAAAAAGTGGCTGAGAAGACACCTTCCTGTTGAGGTGCCCTCCAGTTACTCACCTTCTACTGCAGCCGTGTGCCTTTGATTGGCCCTCAGCTTCGGGAGCCCACCCGCCGTCCTTAATTAGACAGAGAACCTGTCTCCATGCCGATTAAGGGCTCACCCACATGAATATCTTAACTTCAATCAGTTTCCCATTGGAGGTGGGCTCAGGACCCGAAAACAGTCCTGACTCCTGTTTCCTGTCTCTGTGTGGAAAGTTCAGGCCATCAAGTCTCCTCTTATTTAAACCAGGTCTCTGTTATTGCCCTTATATCATAATTTCATGTGACCACTTGCCCCTGTAGATCTCCAACCTTATTTAGCATGTTCCATGAATTGACGCGCGTGCACTTCATACCCATCGTAGTTTGCCTTGCATTTCCCCTTGTCTGATCCCTCTGATTTCTAAACTACTCTTTATTCTAATATATCATACATATAGATATTATAATATTCATATATGTATATATGTGATAAAGACTAAATTTGCTGAATTTAATTGCCTCCCACTTCATGGAAATCTTGCAGAAATTGGGTATTTATCACGTTTGAAATATCTGCTGGCTCGCTGAATAAAATGTTGTTTTCAGTTTTTATCAGTTTGTTGATAAAAAAAAGCTTTACTCTTTTAGTTCATGTTGGATCGACACCGAATTTTTGACAACTCTTTTTTTCATCTAGACCTGCTCTTCCATTTGTGGTGATAGGAGAAGGTTACGCTTGACAAAAAGCAATGGAAATAACACATTGTAGGCTCAACTATCACCAGTAACCTGTCTCTAGATGCAGAAATCAACAAGCGCATGGGTAAGGCTTCCACTGCTATGTCCAGACTGGCCAAGAGAGTGTGGGAAAATGGCGCACTGACACGGAACACAAAAGTCCGAGTGTATCAGGCCTGTGTCCTCAGTACCTTGCTCTACGGCAGCGAGGCCTGGACAACGTATGCCAGCCAAGAGCGACGTCTCAATTCATTCCATCTTCGCTGCCTTCGGAGAATACTTGGCATCAGGTGGCAGGACTATATCTCCAACACAGAAGTCCTTCAAGCGGCCAACACCCCCAGCTTATACACACTACTGAGTCAGCGGCGCTTGAGATGGCTTGGCCATGTGAGCCGCATGGAAGATGGCAGGATCCCCAAAGACACATTGTACAGCGAGCTCGCCACTGGTATCAGACCCACCGGCCGTCCATGTCTCCGCTATAAAGACGTCTGCAAACGCGACATGAAATCGTGTGACATTGATCACAAGTCGTGGGAGTCAGTTGCCAGCATTCGCCAGAGCTGGCGGGCAGCCATAAAGACAGGGCTAAATTGTGGCGAGTCGAAGAGACTTAGTAGTTGGCAGGAAAAAAGACAGAGGCGCAAGGGGAGAGCCAACTGTGCAACAGCCCCGACAAACAAATTTCTCTGCAGCACCTGTGGAAGAGCCTGTCACTCCAGAATTGGCCTTTATAGCCACTCCAGGCGCTGCTTCACAAACCACTGACCACCTCCAGGCGCATATCCATTGTCTCTCGAGATAAGGAGGCCCAAAAAGAAAAAAAAAAGTTTATCTGTAATGCAAAGAAATTCCACGCTGAACATGTTGTTGGTTGGAAGTGAAATAATGGCTATTAGCAAGGCTATATCATGGGAAAATCATGAATGAAAACATCCATTTTGAAACAGAAGCACCAGACATGAGCAAGAAATAATGCATGGACAATACAAGGTAGGTATCCAGAAAACAAAATGAAAAAACAGAACTTTAAATGCAACAGTCTTGATTCAGAGGTTGCACTCTTGCCTCTGAATCAGAACTGGCCGGGCAAGTACTCACACCACTGTGGTCTTTGCATTAGTTTGCTGTTTCTGCATGCTACCTGACATTTCCTGAGCTCTTTGAGCATACAACTTTGTTGATTACACATGGCTTTACACTGCCTCACCTGTGATTCCTCCTGTAATACCCTGGGTGTTGGGCATTTCTTCTAGATTTTCAGGGATCTCTGCAGGAACAGACTACAGCCATCACTTCGGAGTGTTTATTCCATTATTAAAGTTCTGTCAGTCTGGGGACAAGGTGGCGCAGGGGTTACACAATGGCATTTCACCTCTATAAACTGAATTATGGCATAACAATTTCCTCTGCCCCTCAATGAAATGAGAGCCAAAAGTCTCTAACCAATTCCTGGCAGTCATTGGCCTACAGCACAGAACTGCCCCATATTAAGCATTAATTAACAATATCGCTCAATCAGGCCTATGGAATGGTTAGTGTTGGAAATGGAGAAAATACCACACTGGTGCAGAAGAAGGTGCTTTTCTGTGGTTGGAGCTGAAGAAAGTTGGTGGGACGGAGCTGATGGCGCCAACTCTGCATCTTCCCGATCTGGGACGGCTTAATGTTACAAGAACAACTTGTATTTATATAGCACCTTTAATGTAATAAAATGTCTCAAGGCACTTCACAGAGGCTTATAATACAAAATATGACACCGAGCCACATAAGGAGATAATAGGACAGATGATCAATAGCTTGGTCAAAGAGATAGGTTTTAAGGAGTGTCATAAGGGAAGAAAGTGAGGTAGAGAGGTGAAGAGATTTAGGTAGGGAATTCCAGAGCTTAGGGCCTAGGCAGCTGAAGGCACAGCCACCAATGGTGGAGCGATTAAAATTGGGGATGCTCAAGAGGCCAGAATTAGATGAGCACCGATATCTCAGAGGCTTGTGGGGCTGGAGGAGATTACAGAGATAGGGAAGGCGAGGCCATGGAGGGATTTGAAAACAAGGATGAGAATTTTAAAATCAACTCTTTGCTTGACCGGGAGCTGATATAGATCAGTGAGCACAGGGGTGATGGGTGAATGGTACTTGGTGCGAGTTAGGAGAAGAGTTTTGGATAACCTCAAATTTACAGTGGCTGGAACGTTGGAGGCTGGCCAGGAGTACATTGGAATAATCAAATCTGGAGGTAAAAAAGAGAGCAGATGAGCTGAGCCGGACGAAGTTGGACAATGTTACAGAGGTGGAAATAGGTGAGGTTAGCGACAACGCAGATCTGTGGTTGATAGCTCATCTCGGGGTCAAAAATGACACTGAGTTTAGCCTCAGACAGTTGTCAGGGAAAAGGATGGAGCTGGTGGTGAGGGAGCAGACTTTGTAGCGGGGACTGAAGACAATGATTTCAGCTCTTCCCAACATTTAATGGGAAAGAATTTCTGCCCATCCAGTGCTGGATAGTGGAAAAGCAGTCTGACAATTTAGAGATAGGTGGCGGTGAGGTAGAGCTAAGTGTCGTCAACAAATACGAGGAAACAGATGTGTTTTTGAATGATATCGCCAAGAGGCTGCATCTATATGAGAAATAATAGGGGGCCAAAGATAAATCCTTGAGGGGCATCAGAAGTAACTGTGCAGGAATGGGAAGAGAAGCCATTAATAGTGATTCTCTGGAAATGATTACATCGGGAAGAATGGAGTACATTCCCACCCAGCTGGACAACAGTGGAGAGGCATGAAGGAAGATAGTGTGATTAACTATGTCAAAGGCTGCAGACAGGTCAAGAAGGACGAGGATGGATAGTTTGACTTTGTCACAGTCACATAGCTGATGTTGGCTGCCTGTATTGGAAAGTATTCCATTCCCCAACATTAACATGATTCATTTTGATAAGTTGCAAAAAGCAATCAAAGGAAAGAAAAAGCTTCTTTCAATCTAATTCCCAAAACTTTCCAATCCAATACTTGCAGGTAGCTGTAAGTTGAAGCTCCAGTTCTGATAGCTGCTATCACAATATCCATGGGACAAACAGAAACTGCACTTTGGACCTCCGTCCTCAGAGACTACTCTACAGATGAAGGCTGCCACTCCTCCAGGGTTGTCCTGGAGTCTCCAGGAATTGAAGATTAATCTTCAGGACATTGCTGCAAGCAACTCAGAAGAAAATCTGTAAGGGCATTAAACAAAATTATGTTTTGACTCATTTTCTTTGAATGCTTTCATTTATTAGTTAATAAAAAATTGGAGATGTGTAAAAAAGGTTGTTTCACCAAGAATCAGGATTAATCCGATTGGGTAACAATTTATTTTCCAATTGGCATGGAAATGCACTGCGCCTGGAGGATGGACCAATGGCAGGTGTTTGGGGCAAGGTGTTTTGAGGCAGTAAGTCATATTCCAGGAAAACCCAACCAGAGGTGGCAAACTTAGTGCAGATGCCCATGAATTTAGCACCCGATTCATTGTGAAAATGTTAAGTTTTTGAATTCTTAACATGTTGCTGCAGGGATGTCGGATATGTGCTGCTGTAATGTCTCCCAAAGACCCATTGCAGCCTTGGAAGGTTTACTGCTGTTAAAAGAACCAGCTTGCTTGAAGTGGCTTCAAAATCCCTTTAAGAGTTTCTGTTCACTGGATACCCTATCCTAGCCAACCATAGTTGATCCCTGCACTTGTGAAAAATATGCAAGGAGCATAGTCAACATATATTCATTGAATTAAGCAGGACCAGCTGGCCACTCCAGCTTTATCTTGTAGCGCCTTGAAGGAAGACTGTGAGAGCACAATGGTCCCACTGCTACTTCAGCCAGAGTAGCTCCATTGACACTGAAGTATAAATGTAGGAGATAATTGAGTGTGAAAGAAAGGAAAGACATTGTTTGATTCGTGAAACAATGACTGAGGGGGGGGAGAGAGGGGGTGGAAGAGAGGGGGGTGGAGAGAGGGGAGTGGAAGAGAGAGGGCGGGAAGAGAGGGGGCGGGAAGAGAGGGGGGGAAGGGGGGGGGGAGAGGGGGCGGGGAAGAGAGTGGGGGGGGAAGAAGAAGGGGGTGGGGGGTTCTTACTAAATAGCTGCTGGCACGATCATTTCTATATGCCAGCAGACAGAAGAGTTGGGAATCTAAACTGGAGGAATCAAAACACAAAGAATGTGTTTGAGAAAGGGCAGAAAATGGAGCAGCAATAATTGCAGAGTTTAAT
Source organism: Heterodontus francisci (assembly GCF_036365525.1). Taxonomy (NCBI): domain Eukaryota; kingdom Metazoa; phylum Chordata; class Chondrichthyes; order Heterodontiformes; family Heterodontidae; genus Heterodontus; species Heterodontus francisci. The sequence goes on from NC_090377.1 coordinate 87,288,167, forward strand.
TCAAGATACATAAATGATATCTACCTCAGATTATAAAACACAGAGACATATAGGAAAATTTAAATTAAATTATAAAAGCAATGCTATAAGTTGTTTTAATTTACTTTTATTAAGTGCATGATAGACTATCAGCTTGGGTTACTTAAATTTGTTAGCAATTAAAATAATCAAATAGTAAAATTGATATTAAATTGGATTTTTAATGAGCTGTTATTTTTGTGTGAAGCATTAAGTAAATACCTAAGATGGAGCTGTGGGTTGTTTTTGACTTGCAACTTTTTTGACCAGTGGGGTAATACAGATTCAGACATAGAATTGCATAAATTACCACAGGGAAACAGGCTGATTGGTCTAATCATTATGTGCTGATGTTTATCCTCCATATGAATATCTTTTACATGGGATTTACTAACCCTATGTTCCCACCCTTTCTCCATAAGCCTTTCCTTCAATTACCTATTCTTAAATGTTAACATAGTCTCTGCTTCAATCATAACTCTGGTGGAATGTTAAACAGCCTAGCAACCCCCTGCTCTCCATCCTAAGGTCCAGATCTCGTGTTCGACGGAAGGCGGGTTTCGTGGTGGGGGTGGGGGGTTGGTGGTAGGTGTGCGGAAAATCAGAGCGGAGCCGCTCACCAAGGATCATGATGCCAGGATTCCTGATTCCGATCTTCCTGGGGGCGGGATAAGCCGATGACGACCTTCCCACCCAGAGGTCAATTGAGGCTCTTAAGTGGACTATTAACAGACAATTAAGGACCTCTTCCTGCCACTGCTTGGATTTTACAAGCGGCGGGAGGGGGGTGGCGGGTGCGAACCTCTGCCGCATGGGGAGGACGCCTTGTAAAACGAGGCACCTCCCTGTGGACTTGAGTGGGGGGGGGGGGGTTCCCTCCTTTGTGGGAAATTTGTGACCCACGGAGGATGCCCACCCCCCCCCGGAACAACTGTACCCCTCAATCCCCCTTCACCCGGACCGAATGACGACCCCCTTCATCCCCTCTCACCGGAGCACTCCGGACTGGCCCCAGCGACCCTGCTTCACCTACATGTGTTTTGGGGTTGCACTGCTGGGCCTGGGCCTGAGGCCTATGCAGTACTGGCTGTGGCCACTGCTCTCACTGGCGCTACCGATACTGCTGAGCTGCCAGGCCTCTGATTGGTCGGCAGCTCTTGGAGGCAGGATCCCTGTCCCTATAAAGTCTTTAAAGGGATGGGGCTCCCACCTAGTAAAACTTTGACCCAGAGGATTGTTCCAGGGGGCCGGAAAAATGCAAAACCAAGGATTCCCCCTGCCTTTTCAGCCCAGTGCCTTGAGCCCCGCATCCAGCACAAAATCCAGCCCCAAGTCTCTTACATTTAAACTTATGTCAAGGCCTGGTTAGTACTTGGATGGGAGACCACCTGGGAATACCAGCTGTGGTGAGCTTATGGGATGATGGTAGTATCTTGGCAATGTCACTGGACTAATAATCCAGAGGCCCAGGTTAATGCTGTGGGGATGCAGGTACAAATCCCACCATAGTAGCTGGTGGAATTTAAATTCATTTAATGAATAATTTCAATCTGGATTGAAACCTAGTCTTAGTAATGGTGCTATGAATCTATCATTGATTGTTGTAAAAACTCACCTGGTTCACTAATGTCCTTTAGGGAAGGAAATCTGCCATCTTTACCTGGCCTGACCTACATGTAACTCCACACCCAAAGCAATGTGGTTGACTCTTAACAGCCCTTTGAAATGGCCCAGCAAGCCATTCAGTTTTCAAGTGCAATTATGGATGCGTAACAAATGCTGGCCTTGCCAAAGATACCCATATCTCATGAAAAAAGGTCCCCACTTTCTGGACCCCTCAACCACTGAAAACAGCCTGCTTTTCTATTCTGTTCGATCCCTCGCAATTTTAAACACCTCCTAAAACTACCCCATAATCTCTTCTCTCCTAATAAAAATAACCAATTGACTTGAGCCAAGCTTAAATGTTAGTTATCCACTTCTATATTTCATTTGTGGATAGCAGTTATTTATTTATATTATATATTATTAAACCACCTGTGCCATTGCTTTTATATTTATCACAAAGTCAGTTAAATGTGGAGGATAATATTCTCTCCGCAGCACCCTGTGTGGACCTATTTATGGGGCATTTTATAGAGGAAAAGAAGTGGAGCCCCCTTGTGCTCACTCTGTACCCCATTTGCGCTTGGTGCATATTTCCAGTCACTGTTTGGGCTGAGGGAGCAAAGATCATGACTGAAATGAACAATGAGATGCAAATGAAATTTGAAAGGAGCAGAAAATTATGTTATTCTAGACTTCACACATACTTCATTCCTTTACATGGGTCACAGGTCAAGTCCATAGCTTCCATATAGACTGGGTATTCTCAGTTGGTAGGTTGTGCCTGCAATTCACAGATACATAAAGGGACAGCTACCAACTTGGATTGTTGTTGGTAAATGACAATTTATAAATTTGTCACTGCAATTGGATTTCCCTGTGCCTGGGAGTTTTTAAGAAAACCTGGGGAGTTGCAGCTTCTGGTCCCCACCATATGCCTTAGCCAAGTATGTGTCCCATTTAGAATATCATTGCATATATTTTATTTGGAGGAAGAGATGTTGGAAGAGGAACAGAAAGAGCATTTGGATGCCAGTGAAGTGCAGCATCATTGCAGGACTTATTATTATGCAAATGAAATCCCTGAACCATAAAAGGAATTGTCTGAACCTGATGAATGATTATTACCTTTGGAGGCTTCAATTCACTTTGGAAGGAATAACAGAATTCTGTGATATGTTGCAGGAGAAGTTTAAGCTCAGCTTCATGACAGGCACAATAACAGTGAAGATGACAACTACCTTTATTCCTCTTTTGCCTCAGGCTCCTATCAATAGGCTGATGTGAAATCAGTAACATCAGTCAGTCAGCAGTGCACCACGGCATCAAGCAACTTATTGAAACATTATTTGTCAGAGCAAGGAGGTATATAACTTCCCTAATGAACAATAGGGAGCAACAGGACAGAACAAAAGCATTTTTCTGCTTCTCTCAGCGATCTCTGCGACTGGAGAGAATGAGCTGACTCACAGCTGAGTGACTGTGAGAAGCTAAAATAAAAGCAAAATACTGCGGATGCTGGAAATCTGAAACAAAAACAAGAAATGCTGGATTCACTCAGCAGGTCTGGCAGCATCTGTGGAAAGAGAAGCAGAGTTAACGTTTCGGGTCAGTGACCCTTCTTCGGAACTCATTCGGTTCCGAAGAAGGGTCACTGACCCGAAACGTTAACTCTGCTTCTCTTTCCACAGATGCTGCCAGACCTGCTGAGTGAATCCAGCATTTCTTGTTTTTGTTGTGACTGTGAGAAGCTTTTGGGTTCAGCTGCATTTCTAAGAAAATAACTGGGCTCCAATGAATTCATGGTGTAAATGGAAAATGAAATGCTTATCTGCCCATTTTAGCGATCATGGGCCATGAGACCCACATCAATTATGCATTATTTTTGTATCTCACACAAAACAACTGGGTGTCTTCATTTAAAAAAAAAATTATCCTGTGTTAAGCCTTGAACAGAAAAGTAGAATACTTTCTACTTTTTCATGCCCCGACACCTTGCAGGTAAACCAGTGGGTAGCTGCAAGTGCTGAAATCCCATCACATCGATTTGACAATGTAACTCATTCCCTCACGTGATTTTTTTTCAGATTATGACTAAGAAATTCAGGGCATCATATGCTGTGAGCTCACATCCTCTGCAAACTGGATTGAACCATAAGAATCATGTCATAGCTAGAAATTTGTCTTGACTGTAATGCAAAATGGGCAACAGTGAATCACCAGCCATTTTTACATTTCATTCAATTTTCTTTCCCAATGGAATCGCTATCTTTTGTTTAGTACCAGCACCCAAGATCAATTTCTACTTTGTTTGGACCATGATAATCACATTACTTCTTCAGAATAGGTTAAAAAAATTGGTTATGGCCCATTTTCAGGCAGGAAGATCATGGCCCGTGACCACATTGCACATATTGTCATTGAAACAGGCAGCAAAACATGGTGCTGCCTCCTCATTTACCTGATTGTAGCGTTGATCCAACAGCGGCCCATGCTGCTTGATGCCTGACTGTTCAGCAGGGGACTGAGAAGCATCTGCTGATAGTACTTGGTCCAGCCAGCCTGCTCCTCTTAAAGGCAACCTGTCCCTCTGAAAGGAGAGCTGCACTCAATGGAAAGGAGTTGCTGTCGGCTGCCTGTTGTTACAACCAGGTGAGAAAGAGGTCGAGGGTTCTCTTTCAGCCTTCACTGAGTCTTACTGTAACAGGATTTAAATTTTAAACACACCGTGTTTTTAGCTTCCCCTTGGTGAATCCTTGTACATCGCTTTCCAATTATAAGGCAAAGAAATCAGCACAACAGGCTTTCTTAGGTTTAAAGAAGCAAAGTGAAATTTTATTAAACTTAAACTTAAACTCTAATTCGGTTAACACTTTTGGATACACGGCGCGCCCCACGCTTACATGCATACGTGATACACACATGCAGATAGGGTCAGAAAGAGCAGAAGAAAAATAAAGTGGAAAGGTTTAAGGCAATATCTGAAGAGTGTTGTTATGGTTCTTTGAGCTCACTGTAGAGTCCTTGGTTGTAGGTAGATCTTGCTTTTCGTTGGGGCCCATTATTCTTCTTAAACCTTGTTTGCTGCAGGAGACTTTTCTCTCTTGGGATTCCTGCATCTTCAATGGGTTTTGGAGTTCTGTGAGAAAGAGATGGTAGCAGACAGACAGACAGGAGGTCTTCTTCAGTCCAGCAGCATTCAGCTTTCTGCCAGTTCAAATACTGCAACAATTTAAAACTCCCCATGTTGGTCACCAATATAGCCATGTGACCAACCGGTATAACCACTTCTGACTTTGTGGATTGTCTTGTCCTTTCAAGCACTGTCTGTTAATATGCAAAACTGTCTTTCCAGCCAGGGGCCTGGCAACCCCTTGTCACAGGCCTTCTCTTCATCCCCGTAACAATTTGAAATTTAATATTCATGTGGTGAAATTAAGGTGCTTCATTCTTGGCAGATGGGGCACCTGCATGACACTGTACTGACACTGACTGCATGTAGGAGCTGCACAAATGGAGCACCATGGAAGAAAGAGGGCTCCTAGGTTCACGGATGTGAAGTTGGAGGCCTTAGTGGTGGAGGTGCAGAGGAGGAGAGAGGCCATATTTCTGTGGGGGGCCAGGAAGCCCGCAAAGATCATCTATTGAAGGGAATGGGAGCAGGTGGCCAAGGAGGTCAACTCCCAGAGTTTGGACACGAGGACCCTGGCAGCAGTGTCACAAGAGGTCCAATTACGTCACATGGGTGGTCAAGGTCCATGAATGTATCTTCACATGACATATCCTAACCCCCTGCACCACTAACCTCTCACACTGTTCAATACACCACACCCTCATCACTCACCCTTTAGTAGTCCTTTACATTCAGGACTCATGCCTAACATCCAGATTCTCCACCTCACCCTCACACCCAGCTCCCACTGCTTCCACATACTTACAGCTATTCAGCTGTGGCAGGAACTTCACCCAAACATAGTGCAACAGAATTACTGACATTCTGCCTTCTCTCTTGAAAGACATGGTGGCAATAGAAGGAAGCAGAGCAGAAATAGTGAGGTCAAGGACACCTGCATCTCCTGAGCCCTACGGAGGAGATGGTTCTCCGCATCATGGAGCCAGCTGTGACATCCGGTGGCATCATTGAGAATGAGAGTATGTTACTGCTTTATAACCTTTCTCAACTCCAACTCACTCATATCCTTTTATCTGGCATGATGAGAAAGCTGCTGAAGGTGTAACCATGGACCTCTTGCTTTCTGACCCACCCTTCTTCCCTCACACCAACCTTCCCCTCCTGAATTTCTGCTTTCAGGCATGCAGGAACTTCCACGCGCTAGCCACAACACACTCAGGAGGAAGAGAGAGCAGCAGCACAGCACTGATGCAAAGTTTCCTTAGATAGTACCTCCCAAACCCGCGACCTCTACCACTTAGAAGGACAAGGGCAGCAAATGTTTGGGAACATCACCACCTGCAAATTCCTCTCTAAGCCACACGCCATCCTGACTTGGACCTATATTGCCATTCCTTCACTGTCAGTGGGTCAAAATCCTGGAACTCCCTTCCTAACAGCACTGAGGGTGCACCTACCCCACATGGACTGCAGTGGTTCAAGAAGGCAGCTCACCTCCACCTCCTCAAGGGCAATTAAGGATGGGCAATAAATGCTGGCCTAGCAGGTGACACCCACATCCCACAAATGAATAAAAAAAAAGACGTCACTTGATCTGACACTTGTAGCCACCAGTTCAAATACTGGCACTGCATGGACCTTAGAGGCTAGTAGAGAATTGGGATCAACAGTGGTGAGTCAGCAGACACAAGTGGGCTGCAGCTAGGCCAGGGGAAAGGATAGTCTGCATACCAGCTCCCTGGAGGGTGAGATCACAGATAAGTTCTGCTACAGGAGACTCATATGAAGATGTTGATGGGACAGCATATGGGAAAACACTGATGAGGATGCACATCAATGTGTTTGGTGCTTTGGCATGTCTGCCAAATAGCTGCCTGTCACGATCAAAGAGCGTGGATAAGTCTGGCTCCAACATGGCAGAGGCCATTACACACTACTTCCCCTCTCTGTAACCTCTGCTCCATCTCCCAGTTGTGTTGCATAGAAACATAGAAAATAGTCCCAAGAGCTATATCTAACTCCTTCTTGAAAACATACAATGTTTTGGCCTCAACTGCTTTCTGTGGTAGAGAATTCCACAGGCTCACCACTCTCTGGGTGAAGAAATTTCTCCTCATCTCAGTCCTGAAAGTATTACCCCATATCCTTAGGCTATGACCCCTGGTTCTGGACTCCCCTACCATCGGGAACATCCTTCCTGCATCTACCCTGTCAAGTCCTGTTAGAATTTTATAGGTTTCTATGAGATCCCCCCTCACTCTTCTGAACTCCAGCGAATATAATCCTAACTGACTCAATCTCTCCTCATACGTCAGACCGGCCATCCCAGGAATCAGTCTGGTAAACTTTCGCTGCACTCCCTCTATAGCAAGAACATCCTTCCTCAGATAAGGAGACTAAAACTGCACACAAAATTCCAGGTGTGGCCTCAACAAGGCCCTGCATAATTGCAGCAAGACATCCCTGCTCCTGTACTCGAATCCTCTCGCTATGAAGGCTAACATACCATTTGCCTTTGTTACCGCCTGTTGCACCTGCATGCTTACATCCAGCAACTGGTGTACGAGAACAGCCAGGTCTCGCTGTATATTCCCCTCTCTCAGTTTATAGCCGTTCAGATAATAATCTACCTTCCTGCTTTTGCTACCAAAGTGGATAACCTCACATTTATCCACATTATACTGCATCTGCCATGCGTTAGCCCACTTACTCAACTTGTCCAAATCACCCTGAAGCCTCTCTGCATCCTCCTCACAATTCACCCTCCCACCCAGTTTTGTGTCATCGACAAATTTGGAGATATTACATTTAATTCTCTCATCTAAATCATTAATATATATTGTGAATAACAGATGCAGCCCTCATACGTGTTGCAGCCTTTTTTGTGGACAGGTTACCAAATCCTTTACCCTACCTGCGAAAATGCAGCAACACGCCCTGCCAAATCCAACAACTCATCACAACACATCTTAAAACACTTCACAGTACTTCCGGAGGCTTTGCAACAGCACCTTATCAGCGAATTGGGTTTTTGGCCCTTTAAACTATGCTAGTGGTGGATTCCTCTTGCAGCCGGACACATGTTCTTTAGTGAGTGACAAGCAAATACATTGAATGAACCTGCATGGTCCAAGTTTGTCAATCGTGCGATAATGCTGTTTCACTTCACGATCTGGCCAGTTGGGAAGCTCCCAGCCCATGGAAGGCCTACCTGCATGGGCATCCTTCCCAGGATGGGGCACCATGTGTTGTTGCATGCCTAAATTGGAGGGCCTTTGGCTTCTGTCGTGCCAGCAGTGGCACAATGGATCTGGATTTTGTGCCCTAGATGTTTAATGTATTTACAGTAGTTTTCAATTGGACAATACAACCAAAAGATTTACAGTATCTTACAATGGACAACAATAATGAGGGATTGCTTCCTACTCTGGTTTGCATATCAGAATTGAAGAATTACACTAATCCCAAACTTTATTTATAGTCTTGATAACTTAATACTCAAACATCTTGTACAGCTGCTACAAAGCATGATGAATTTATTCCAGTACAGAAAATAGTAACCAAGGCTGTTCAAAGAAGTGTTAAACAAAGTCTCTCCAGGTAACATCCTGGGAACCAAGTGAAATTCATTAATGGTCACCCAAGAGCTTTCATCTGTAACAATATGTAATTACTGCTTGGTGATAATGTCATGCTGTACTTTATTGCTTTGTGTATAAAAACTAGGCACTCAGATGAAACAATATGCTTCGTACTTGATAATGTCTAACAGCCACATCTTCAAAATCTTTTGTGTCGTTCAAATGTCTTTTTGTTCTGAAAGTGATATTTGCCTCTTGCACATTATTGTCAGCTAAAGCTTCTTACTGAGCAATTTTAATCCAAAGGAGTGCAAATGGAATTTTCCCAGGCTTTTGCAAAAAATTATGCTGGTAGTGGCACAGTGGTATTGCCACTGGACTAGTAAGCCAGAGACACAGGGAATTGCTCGGGGGATATGGGTTCGAATCCCACCACAGCAGAAGGTGGAATTTGAATTCAATTAATAAATCTGGCAGTAAAAGCTACTCTAATTGTCGATTGTCATAAAAACCCATCTCATTCACTAATATCCTTTAGGGAAGGAAATCTGCTGTCCTTACCTGGTCTGTCCTACATGTGACTCCAGATCCACAGCAATGTGGTTGACTCTTAAATGCCCTCTGAAATGGCCCAGCAAACCACTCAGTTGTATCAAACTGATCCAAAGTCAATAAGGACTGAAACCAGACGGACCACCCGGCATTGACCTAGGCACCAGAAATGACAATGGGAAACCCAGCCCTGTTGAACCTGCAAAGTCCTCCTTATGAACAGCTGGGGGCTTGTGCCAAAGTTGGGAGAGCTGTCCACAGACTAGTCAAGCAACAGTCTGACATAGTCATACTCACAGAATCATACCTTACAGACAATGTCCCAGAAACCGTAATCACCATCCCCAGGCAAGTCCTGTCCCACTGGCAGGACAGACCCAGAAGAGGTGGCAGCACAGTGGTATACAGTCAGGAGGGAGTTTTCCTGGGAGTCCTCAACATTGACTCCGGACCACTCATGGCATCAGGTCAAACATGGGCAAGAAAACCTCCTGCTGATTACCACCTACTGCCCCTCGCCTCAACTGATGAATCAGTACTCCTCCATGTTGAACACCACTTGGACGAAGCACTGAGGGTGGAAAGGGCGCAGAATATGCTCTGGGTGGGGGACTTCAATGTCCATCACCAAGAGTAGCTCAGTAGCACCACTACCAGCTGAGCTGGCCGAATCCTAAAGGACTTAGCTGCTAGACTGGGTCTGCGGCAGGTGGTGAGCGAACCAACAAGAGGCTATTTGAAACGTATAAGATCCTGAGGGGTCTTGACAGGGTGGATATGTAAAGGATGTTTCCCCTTGGGGGAGAATCTAGAACTAGGGGTCACTGTTCAAAAATAAGGGGTCGCCCATTTAAGACAGAGATGAGGAGAAATCTTTTTGCTCAGAGGGTCGTGAGTCTTTGGGATTCTCTTCCTCAAAAGGCAGTGGAAGCAGAGTCTTTGCATATTTTTAAGGCAGAGGTAGATAAATTCTTGATAAGCAAGGGTGTGGAAGGTTATTGGGGGTGGGTGGAAATGTGGAGTTATCAGTTCGGCCATGAACTTATTGAATGGCGGAGTAGGATTGAAAGGATGAGTGGCCTACTCCTGCTCCTAATTCGTATGTTTGTATGTTCGTCGGCCCCTAGTCAAGCTGTTCCAGTACAGTTACAACACTGGCATCTACCCGGCAATGTGGAAAATTGTCCATGTATGTCCTATACACAAAAAGCAGGTCAAATTCAACTCGGCCAATTATTGCTCCATCAGTCTACTCTCGATCATCAGTAAATTAATGGAAGGTGTCATTGACAGTGCTATCAAATGGCACTTGATCAGCAATAACCTGCTTAGTGACGCTCAGTTTGGGTTCCGCCAGGGCCAGTTTGGGTTCCGCCAGGGCCACTCAGCTCCTGACCTCATTACAGCCTTGGTTCAAATATGGACAAAAGAGCTGAAATCAAGAGGTGAGGTGAGAGTGACTACCCTTGACATTAAGGCAGCATTTGATTGAGTATTGCATCAAGGAACCCTAGCAAAACTGGAATCAATGGGAATCAGGGAAAGACTTTCCGCTGGTTAGAGTTGAACCTAGCGCAAAGGAAGATAGTTGTGGTTGTTAGAGGTCAATCATCTCAGCTCCAGGACATCACTGCAGGAGTTCCTCAGGGTAGTGTCCTAGGCCCAACCATCTTCAGCTGCTTCATCAATGACCCTCCTTCAATCATAAGATCTGAAGTGGGGATGTTCGCTGATGATTGCACAATGTTCAGCACCATTTGCGACTCCTCAGATACTGATGCAGTCCATGTAGAAACGCAGCAAGACCTGGACAACATCCAGGCTTGGGCTGATAAGTGGCAAGTAACATTCGCGTCACACAAGTGCCAGGCAATGACCATCTCCAACAAGAGAGAATCTAATTAGCTCCCCTTGACATTCAATGGCATTACGATCACTGAATCCCCCTCTATCAATATCCTGGGGGTTACCATTGACCAGAAACTGAACTGCAGTAGCCATATAAATACTGTGTGTATAAGAGCAGGTCAGAGACTAGGAATCCTGAGGCGAGTAACTTACCTCCTGCCTCCCCAAAGCCTGTCCACCATCTACAAGGCACAAGTCAGGAGTGTGATGGAATACTCTCCACTTGCCTGGTTGGGTGCAGCTCCAACAACACTCAAGAAGCTTGTCTTCATTCAGGACAAAGCAGCCAGCTTGACTGGCACCCCATCCACAAACATTCACTCCCTCCACCACTGATGCACAGTGGCAGCAGCGTGTACCATCGATAAGATGCACTGCAGCAATGCACCAAGGCTCCTTAGGTAGCACTTTGCAAACCCACGACCTCTACCACCAAGAAGGACAAGAGCAGCAGGTGCATAGGAACACCACCATCTGCAAGTTGCCCTCCAAGCCACACACCATCCTGACTTGAAAGTATATCACTGTTCCTTCACCGCCGCTGGATCAAAATCCTTCCTTACAGCACTGTGGGTGTAGCTACCCCACATGGACTGCAGCGGTTCAAGAAGGCATCTCACTAACCCCTTCTCAAGGGCAATTAGGGATGGGCAATAAATCTTGGCCAAGCCAGCGATGCCTATATCCTTTGAATGAATAAAAAAAATCTTGGTTTTGTTTTGTCATTTTGAATGCAGTGTCACCCGAGTTTTGATTTTTTTTATTTGAAATCTTAGAATTCTGTGTGTTTTTAAAAGACTGAGAAAAAAGGTTTTCTGTGGACATTGAATGCTCAGACTTGGTGTTTGAACTGAATGGAACAGACTGCAAGACACCTGTTCCAACCAGCAGCAAGGGAAATGATAGGTCCCATGACTTGATTGTTAGAGTTTCAGTTTGTCTTTTGTGTTGTGGAGACCAGTAAGCTGGACAAACAGCAGGCAGACAAACTGGCTGGGACTTGTTTTTTGCACACTAGAGTAAAAAGGCCTCTCCCTGAAAAAGCAGGCTTGCCTATCTTGCAAAAAGAACTTCTACATTTGAGTTGGTGGGTGTGGTCTGCCAGGAGAGAGAAAAAGACTCTTGGAGAGGAAAAGACCCAAGAAAAGAAGAGTTGCTGTTCTCTGTGGAGAAATGCTCCTTTGCTGCGAGGAAGCCCTGCATTTTAAAAGGTAGCCAATTCCTATTAGTTTCTGAAAAATCTCTGTCTCAGGAGTGATTCCTGTTGCCTCTTATGTTTTGGGAGATCCTGAAAGCTCAATAAAGCTTCTATTGCTAGACTGCTATTTCAAAACCCAATTAGACCTGTTGCTACAACCTTTGTTGAAAGATCTGTGTGATGCCTTCTGCAGATGACTATTGACTATTTGAGTCTGGGACACCTCACCGACCCAGAAATATCCTACCAGAACGTGACATCCTAATTATTTTATTATTCCTAAGAAACATTTGTAACTCAAAACATCCTTTTAAAACTGGTTAACCATTTTTTGAATGTATGTGTGTGTGCATGAGGCTTAAGTAGAATAGGAAATGTAATAAGTATCCTTTAACATATAGTTATCTCATTATTGTTTAAGACTTAGTTTATTAATAAGTTGTTGTTTAAAAAAACCTGGTTTTAGTGTGCTTTATTCTGGGGACAAATAGGATGTTTAATTTGGCTATTTTCCAGTAGGTGGGAAACTTTACTGATATGCTATGACTTGTGGAGTAGTGGGACTGAATTAACAGTACATTCCTCCCGCCTTGGTTGTAGCAGTAGCTAAAACAGTTTGCGAGCAAAATCTTTATTATAGTGCATAAAACAACATATCTTTCTTTTGTAGTGGTTACTTCACGATTAAGAACTCAGTATAAACTAGTTACTCATTGTGGTTTTTTTTCCTTTGCTATTGCTCATTCATTCAGGTCTTTCCATGCAGTCCCACAATCACTTCTCTTGTTTCTGCATTACCAGTTCCCTAATGGGACCCATTTCTTTGTTTCCCGAGAGTATCAATCTTCAGGCATTATGGCACATCTGTACCACACACCACAACCTTCTCACAACCTGTAGGATGTTGCATAATCATATTCAGAAGTTTAGCACAATGTTCCAACCTATGTCTGGAAAATGACATTGATAATAGTCATTAACCTTTTATAGGATAGCACAGAAGAAAGGGTCTGCACTCTGATATCATCTTATGGTGCATTTATACTGTAGATTCTGGTCTCACACTAATAGCTGCAGCTTGGGTTCCAGATAGGAGCCCTTGCTTATGGTTGGAACTTTAACTGTCCAGTTAAGAGAGATCTGCACCAGCACACATGGCTAGAGAAATCTGCCAACAGTTAGAAATTTAAATATGTGGAGAATGGAGAGAGAAGAATTCCAGCTCAGTAAACATGGAAATTAAATTGGATTAGATTCACAACATGTTCAGAGCTCCAATGGAACCGGTGAACATTTTGGAAATCATTTTCAGAAAATGCTGGAAATACTCAGCAGGTCTGGCGGCATCTGTGGAGAGAGAAACAATGTTTCAGGTCAATGACTGTCCATCAGAACTGGAGAAGTTATTTTTTGTTTTTTATTTCAGATTTCCGCACCCACAGTATTTTGCTTTTGACTTTGGAAACCAGGTTTGGGAACGTAATTGATTTACACTCCATGGTGTGTCAAATCAAAGTGACGTGTAAGAAAGTTTCATCCAGAGTCAGGTTGGGCACTGTTTCTGGAGTTTCAGTTGTTGTTTAACATCACTGTGAAGTGAAAGTTGCTTTGCAACAATGCTAAATTTGCAGTGTAAATGAGTCCTTCATCTCTGGCTGACAACACCAGCATAATTTCAAAAACAAAATACTGAGAATGCTGGAAATCTGAAATAAAATCAGAAAATGCTGGAAATACTCAGCAAGCAGCAGTGTGGAGAGAGAAACAGTTATCGTTTCAGGTCAGCAGTGGAAAAAGTTAGAGATTTAATAGTTTGTAAGCGAGTACTGATACAGGGAAAAGGGGGAAGGGGGAGAAAAGAAGGTCTGTGATATGGTGGAAGGCAAGAGTGATTAAGGTTGTGAAATTGAATCATGTTGGGCGGCGATGTTAGTGCTGCTTTTCTGGGGTGCCCTGTGCCGCCCACTACTTCCTGCATAGCCTACACAGTGTTCATGAAGCAAAGGGTGCAGGTGGGGGCATCATCTGTGTGCACTGGAAGGCTTTGAATCAATGCTATCCTGACATCACACAGCTTAACCAGCTGATGTGATGCCAAGATACCAAATTTAGACCGGCAACAGATCCAGCGAACGGATTTGTAGATCACTTTGCAAATAGCAAGCGTCCTGCTGCAAGATGGCCCTGTACTAGCACTATTTAAAGGGCCAGGTATCCAAATTGCAGGTAAGGTTATTTCTAGGAACTTTTTCTATTGCGGTGTCTGGAAATTCTCTGGAGATGGTGTGGTGAGTTCTTGAATTTGCCAGGGAGTGTTGCTGCATCGTCTTGGGGGCCAGAGGAGTAGGTGACCTGTCCGCACAAAGGCTGCAAGAGGCCTGGGGGCAGCAGTGATTGTTCCTCTGGGTCTGCAGCAGGACAGGACGATAAATCAGAGGCTGCTTCAAGCTCCTTGACAGTGACAGGAGGCTCTCTGTGTGCATGCCCATTAGCGCTTTGCTGTACGTCACCTCATCCAGATCCTCATCAGAGTTCTCTGCAGCTCTGTTCATCTGTGACCTTGCCCACTGGTGGACTAGCAAATGAACTATCCCTTTTCCCTGGCCTGGCTACAGCCCAATCGTCTCTGCATGACCCACAACTTGCTGATCCCAACTGTATACTCGCATCCAAGGTAAACACAGTGTCAGTATCTGAGCTGGTGGCTGCAAGCATCAGATCAAGTAATGGGGCCTCTTCAATGGGGCTGTGCTGTTGCTCTCTCTCTTCCTTCTTGGGTTGCTGTGGCTGGGCAGGTGGCAGTTCATAGAATTGCTTCAGTGCAGAAGGAGGCCATTCGGCCCATCGCGTCCACATTGGCTCTCTGAAAGAGCTACTCTCTCAGTTCCAATCCCCTGACTTCTCCCCATAACCCTGCACATTCTTCCTTTTCATATAACTATCTAATTCTCTTTTGAATGTTTCAGTTGAACCTGTCTCCACCATGTTCTCAGGTAGTGCAATCCAGATCTTAACCACTCGCTGCGTGAAAAAGTTTTCCCTCATGTCACTTTTGCTTCTCTTACCAAATACTTTAAATTTGTGCCTTCTTGTTCTTGATCCTTTCACGAGTGGGAACAGTTTCTCTCTATCAACTCTGTCCAGGCCCCTCATAATTTTGAATACCTTTATCAAATAACGTCTCAGCCTCCTCTTTTCCAAGGAAAACAGTCATAACTTCTCCAGTCTATCTTCATAACTGAAATTCCTCAACCCTGGAGCCATTCTCATTAATCTTTTCTGTACTCTCTCCAATGCCCTCACGCCTTTCCTCAAGTGCGGAGCCCAGAATTGGACGCAATACTCCCACTGAGGCCAAACTAGTGTCTTATACAAGTTCAACATAACTTCCTTGCTCTTGACCTCTATGCCCCTATTAATAAAGCCCAGGATACTGTATGCTTTATTAACCACTCTCTCAACCTGTCCTGCCATCTTCAATGACTTATGCATATATGCACCTAAGTCCCTCTGCTCCTGCACCCCCTTTATTCTATATTGTCACTCCATGTTCCTGCTACGAACATGAATCACTTCACATTTCTCTGCATTGAACTTCATCTGCCCCTGTCAGCCCATTACACCAACTTGTCTATGTCCTTTTGAAGTTCTACACTATCCTCCTCACAGGTCACAATGCTTCCAAGTTTCGTGTCATCTGCAAACTTTCAAATTGTGTCCTGTACACCAAGGTCTAGGTCATTCAGATATATCAGGAAAAGCAAGAGTCCCAACACTGATCCCTGGAGAACTCCACTACAAACCTCCCTCCAGCCCGATAAACATCCATTATCCACTACCCTTTGTTTCCTGTCACTCAACCAATTTTGTATCTATGCTGCTACCGTCCCTTTTATTCCATGAGCTACAAGTTTACTCATAAGTCTGTTGTGTGGCATTGTATCAAACACCTTTTGAAAGTACATGTACACCTCATCAACAGCATTGCCCACATCAAGCCTCTCTCTTACTTCTTAAAAAAACTCCAGCAAGTTAGTTAAAAATGATTTTCCCTTAAGAAATCCCTGCTGGCTTTCCTTAATTAACTCACATTTGTCCATGTGACTATTGATTTTGTCCCGAATTATTTTTTCTAGAAGTTTTCCCACCACCGAAGTTAAACAGACTGGTCTGTATTTGCTGGGCTTATCTTTACACCCTTTTTTGAACAAGGGTGTAACATTTGCAGTTCTCCAGTCCTCTGGCACCACCCCTGAGTCTAAGGAAGACTGAAAAACTATGGTTAATGCCTGAGCGATTTCCACCCTCACTTCTCACCCCTGGTGCTTTATCCACTTTAAGTGCAGACAGCTTATCTAATACTTCTTTATCAATTTTAAATCCCTCTAGTCTCTGACTTACCTCCTCTCTCAACGTTGCCTGGGTTGCATCTTCTTCCTTGTGTCATGCTAGGCCCACACCTGCCAAAAATGAGGCACGTTAATTTTGTCATGAATACTGATTTTTCTTCTGCTCTTTTCTGTCTCTGTATGCGTGTGCGTATTGCGTATGCATGCTAGCGTGGGCGCATCATGTATCTGTAGGCGTCAACCGAATTACAGTTTAAGTTTAATAAATTTCAACCTTTCTTCTTTAAACTTAAGAAAACCTGTTTATGCTGGTTTCTTTGCCTTATAATTGGAAAGTCATGAACAAAGATTCAGCAAGGGGGAGCTAAAAACACAGTGTGTTTAAAATTAAACCATGTTACGGTAAGACCAGGTGAAGGCTGAGAGGGACCCCTGGACACCTTTCACACCTGGTCCTACCACTTGGTAAAGACAGATACAAAGTATTCATTTAATACCTCAGGTATGCCCTCTGCCTTCATATGTAAAACCTTTTTCTGGTCCCCCACTCCTCCTTTTACCACCCTTTTACTATTTATGTGCCTATCGAAAACTTTGGGATGTCCTTTAATGCTAGCTGCCAGTCTCTTTTCATGTTCTCTCTTTGCTTCTCTTATTTGCTTTTTCACTTTCCCTCTGGACCTTCTATATTCAGCCTGGTTCTCAATAGTATTTTCTCCCTGGCAACTGTCACACGCACACTTTTCCCTCCTCAGCACGGATTATAAGATCTTTGCCCAGGTTATGTCTACCCACCTGGGTTCCATGCTGGCCCACATGATCCACCCCAACCTGTCCCACACGGTCCCAAACCAGTCCATCCAGGACAACATCCACCTGGTCCGGGACCTGATCCATCTTTCCCAGAGGACTGGTCTGTTGGTCGTTCTTCTCTCCCTCGATCAGGAGAAGGTGTTCAACAGTGTGGATCACGAGTATCTTTTTGGGACTCTGCGTGCGTTCGGACTCTGGCCGCATTTTATGGCCCGGGCGCGTCTTTTATACGCCGCAGCAGAGTGTCTGGTTAAAGTTAATGGGTTCTTGACGGCACCCCTTTGCTTTGGGAGAGGAGCTCGTTAGGGATGCCCCATGTCCGTCCAATTGTATACCATCTGCATGGAGCCATTCATGTGCCTGCTTCGCAGGAGGTTGACGGGTTTGGCTCTGCGCGGATGGGCATGCTGGTCGTCCTCTTGGCTTACGCCGATGGCGTGCTCCTCACTGTCACGGATCCCGTTAACTTGCGGAGGATGCATGAGTGCCAGCAGACCTTTTGCGCTGTGTCCTCTGCGAGGATCAATTGGGAGAAATGTTCCGGACTCCTGGTAGGTCAGTGGCGGGTGGACTCCCTGACGGAGGAGTTAACACCTTTTGCATGGAGCACTAAGCACCTCCTCTATCTGGGAGTGCACCTTAGCCCCGCTGAGGAAGCTTGGCTGGCAAACTGTCAGGAGTTGGAGGCGAAAGTCACCACTCGGCTAGGGTGCCGGATAGGACTGCTCTGAATGTTTTCCTACAGGGGCCGAGAGCTGGTCATAAACCAACTGGTGGTCTTGATGCTGTGGTACTGGTTGGTCACTTTGGCCCCGCCCCCTACATTCGCCACCAAGATCAAGAAGCTCGTTGATTCTTCTGGGGCAAGAGTGTGTCTGACGTGGCCCTGAATCTCCCGATCAAGGAGTGTGGCCAGTCACTGGTGTGCGTCAGCACCCAGGCTGCGACTGCAGAGAAACCTGTACATCGAGCATCCTCCCAGATGTTCAGTTCAGTTCAGTTCAGTTCAGAGATACAGCACTGAAACAGGCCCTTCGGCCACCGTGTGCGCTGGTGACGCATTTTTTCCGTCGGGGCACTGCCTCCAAGACGACAAGCAGTTCCCAGCGGAGAACGTTAGCCGCGCTTCTCTGAGGGAGTTGCCTGTATTTTACCAGGATCCATTCAGAGTCTGGAACAGTGCGAGCTCCAGTCAGGGCGCCCCCCCCGCCGGTGGAGGAGAGTGCCTTGGCTCTCCGGGCAGCCGGCTCCGGGGACGGACCAACGTGCGGAGGAGTAGCCGAAGCCCCCGGGACGCCCCTCACTGTGGGTGACAAGGGGGCTCGGGAGTGCGGAGCACTCCTGGCTGAGCTGACCCCCACTTAGCCAGAACTGCTCATCGGACCCAGGCCCCGAAAGTCTCCTCGGGAGCCAGCCCTGCACAACCTGAGCCGTCTCTCGGAAATGCCCTCCATGCCGTTCCACACGACGTAGAGGCGTTTCCTGTATGGGCTGCTCCTGCACACTCTCCACTTCCTTGCCCTCGTCAGCCTCCCAGACACACCGTGGTGGTCCTTGTTGCCATCTGGCGGCGAGCGGAAACCCTGATGAAGGTCTATCTATGTGGGAGTCCTATCCCTTTAGATCGGGGACCTGAGGTGGAGGGTGCTGCACAGGGCAGACCCGTGCATTCATCTTTTACGTAGGTTCACGAACTCCCAGGCCTCCTGTAATTTCTGCGGTCTGGACGAGTCCGTGTTCCGTGTATACATGGAATGTGCGAGGTTGCAGCCCCTGTTCGAGTATTTAAAGGGGCTGCTCCTCAGGTTTTGGCTGCACATCAAGCCCCACGCTCCTGATCTGTGGGCACCCGGTGCGGAGGAGGGATGGGCCGGGAGGAGGATCTCCTCGTCGGTCTGCTCCTGGGCCTGGCTAAGGTGGCAATTCACAGGGCCAGACTGCGGGCCATCGGGGGGTCCATCCGCCCTGATTGCTTGCCCTTCTTCCGAGGTTATGTTCGCGCCCAGTTGTCCCTGGAGAAGGAGCATGAGGTGTCCGCCGGTATGATAGTGGCCTTCCGCGACCTGTGGGCACTACAGGGACTGGAATGCATCATCCTCTAACAAAAAAAAAGGACTCTGTTGTGTTGATAAGGTAAGCTTTTTATTTAAGAAGTTCTGTCCGTTGGATTGCTAACCGAACAAGTTTTGACTTTTTGTTTTTGGTTTTTCAGTAGATTTGTTGGGAATTTGGAATAGTGGGAATGGAGGTTAAGGCAGTTGTATGTTCCTCCTGCAGAATGTGGGAGGTAAGGGTCGCCAAGAGTGTCCCTGCTGACTGCATCTGTGGGAAATGCACCCAACTCCAGCTCCTCGAGAACCGCGTTAGGGAGCTGGAGCTGGAGCTGGATGAACTTCGGATCATTCGGGAGGCGGAGGAGGTTATTGAGAGGAGTTATGGGGAGGTAGTCACACCTCAGGTAAAAGAAGTAGGTAGATGGGTTACCGTCAGGGGAAGGAGAGGGAACCAGCAGGCAGTGCAGGGATCCCCTGTGGCCGTTTCCCTCAACAACAGGTATACCGTTTTGGATACTGTTGCGGGGGACGACTTACCAGGGGTAAGCAATGGGGTACAGGTATCTGGCACAGAGTCTGTCCCTGTTGCTCAGAAGGGAAGGGGGAAGAGGAGCAGAACATTAGTCATTGGGGACTCCATAGTTAGGGGAACAGATAGGAGGTTCTGTGGGAACGAGAGAGACTCACGGTTGGTATGTTGCCTCCCAGGTGCCAGGGTTCGTGATGTCTCGGATCGTGTTTTTGGGATCCTTAATGGGGAGGGGGAGCAGCCCCAAGTCGAGGTCCACATAGGCACCAACGACATAGGTAGGAAGAGAGATGGGGATTTAAGACAGAAATTCAGGGAGCTAGGGTGGAAGCTTAGAGCGATAACAACCAGAGTTGTTATCTCTGGGTTGTTGCCCGTGCCACGTGATAGCGAAGCGAGGAATAGGGAGAGAGAGGAGTTGAACACGTGGCTGCAGGGATGGTGCAGGAGGGAGGGTTTTGGTTTCCTGGATAATTGGGGCTCTTTCTGGGGTAGGTGGGACCTCTACAAACAGGATGGTCTTCACCTGAACCAGAGGGGTACCAATATCCTGGGGTGGAGATTTGCTAGTGCTCTTCGGAGGGGTTTAAACTAATTCAGCAGGGGAATAGGATCCTAAATTGTAGTGCCAGTGTACAGGATGTTGAGAGTAGTGAGGTCAGGGATATGGTTACAAGGACGCAAGAGGGCACTGGCAAGCAAGAACCTGGTTTAAAGTGTGTCTATTTCAACGCCAGGAGCATCCGGAATAAGGTGGGTGAGCTTGCAGCATGGGTTGGTACCTGGGATCTCGATGTAGTGGCCATTTCGGAGACATGGGTAGAGCAGGGGCAGGAATGGATGTTGCAGATTCCGGGATTTAGATGTTTCAGTAAGAACAGAGAAGATGGTAAAAGAGGGGGGGTGTGGCATTGTTAATCAAGGAGAGTATTACAGTGACAGAAAGGACGTTTGAGGACTCGTCTACTGAGGTAGTATGGGCCGAGGTTAGAAACAGGAGAGGAGAGGTTACCTGTTGGGAGTCTTTTATAGACCTCCGAATCGTTCCAGAGATGTAGAGGAAAGGATAGCGAAGATAATTCCCGACAGGGGCGAGAGTAACAGGGTAGTTGTTATGGGGGACTTTAACTTTCCAAATATCGACTGGAAATACTATAGTTCGAGTACTTTAGATGGGTCAGTTTTTGTCCAGTGTGTGCAGGAGGGTTTTCTGACACAGTATGTAGACAGGCCAACCAGGGGCGATGCCACATTGGATTTGGTACTGGGAAATGAACCCGGCCAGGTGTTAGATTTAGATGTCGGTGAGCACTTTGGTGATAGTGATCACAATTCGGTTAGGTTTACCTTAGCGATGGGCAGGGACAGGTATATACCGCAGGGCAAGAATTATAGCTGGGGGAAAGGAAATTATGATGCGATTAGGCAAGATTTAGGATGCGTAGGATGGGGAAGGAAACTGCAGGGGATGGGAACAATCGAAATGTGGAGCTTATTCAAGGAGCAGCTACTGTGTGTCCTTGATAAGTATGTACCTGTGAGGCAGGGAGGAAGTTGTCGTGCGAGGGAGCCGTGGTTTACTAAAGAAGTTGAAGCGCTTGTCAAGAGGAAGAAGGCGGCTTATGTTAGGATGAGACGTGAAGGCTCAGTTAGGGCGCTTGAGAGCTACAAGCTAGCCAGGAAGGATCTAAAGGGAGAGCTAAGAAGAGCAAGGAGAGGACACGAGAAGTCATTGGTGGATCGGATCAAGGAAAACCCTAAGGCTTTCTATAGGTATATCAGGAATAAAAGAATGACTAGAGTTAGATTAGGGCCAATGAAAGATAGCAGTGGGAAGTTGTGTGTGGAATCAGAGGAGATAGGGGAAGTGTTAAATGAATATTTTGCGTCAGTATTTAAAGTAGAGAAAGAAAATGTTGTTGAGAATACTGAGATTCAGGCTACGAGGCTAGATGGGATTGAGGTTCACAAGGAGGAGGTGTTAGCAATTTTGGAAAGTGTGAAAATAGATAAGTCCCCTGGGCCAGATGGGATTAATCCTAGGATTCTCTGGGAAGCTAGGGAGGAGATTGCAGAGCCTTTGTCCTTGATCTTTATGTCGTCATTGTCGACAGGAATAGTGCCGGAAGACTGGAGGATAGCAAATGTTGTCCCCTTGTTCACGAAGGGGAGTAGAGACAGCCCTGGTAATTATAGACCTGTGAGCCTTACTTCGGTTGTGGGTAAAATGTTGGAAAAGGTTATAAGAGACAGGATTTATAATCATCTTGAAAAGAATAAGTTCATTAGAGATAGTCAGCACGGTTTTGTGACTGGTAGGTCGTGCCTCACAAACCTTATTGAGTTTTTCGAGAAGGTGACCAAACAGGTGGATGAGGGTAAAGCAGTGGATGTGGTGTATATGGATTTCAGTAAGGCGTTTGATAAGGTTCCCCACGGTAGGCTATTGCAGAAAATACGGAAGTATGGGGTTGAAGGTGATTTAGAGCTTTGGATCAGAAATTGGCTAGCTGAAAGAAGACAGAGGGTGGTGCTTGATGGCAAATGTTCATCCTGGAGTTTAGTTACTAGTGGTGTACCGCAAGGATCTGTTTTGGGGCCACTGCTGTTTGTCATTTTTATAAATGACCTGGATGAGGGTGTAGAAGGGTGGGTTAGTAAATTTGCGGATGACACGAAGGTCGGTGGAGTTGTGGATAGTGCCGAAGGATGTTGTAGGTTACAGATGGACATAGATAGGCTGCAGAGCTGGGCTGAGAGATGGCAAATGGAGTTTAATGCGGAAAAGTGTGAGGTGATTCACTTTGGAAGGAGTAACAGGAATGCAGAGTACTGGGCTAATGGGAAGATTCTTGGTAGTGTAGATGAACAGAGAGATCTTGGTGTCCAGGTGCATAAATCCCTGAAGGTTGCTAACCAGGTTAATAGGGCTGTTAAGAAGGCATATGGTGTGTTAGCTTTTATTAGTAGGGGGGTCGAGTTTCGGAGCCACGAGGTCATGCTGCAGCTGTACAAAACTCTGGTGAGACCGCACCTGGAGTATTGTGTGCAGTTCTGGTCACCGCATTATAGGAAGGATGTGGAAGCTATGGAAAGGGTGCAGAGGAGATTTACTAGGATGTTGCCTGGTATGGAGGGAAGGTCTTACGAGGAAAGGCTGAGGGACTTGAGGTTGTTTTCGTTGGAGAGAAGGAGGAGGAGAGGTGACTTAATAGAGACATATAAGATAATCAGAGGGTTAGATAGGGTGGATAGTGAGCGTCTTTTTCCTCGGATGGTGATGGCAAACACGAGGGGACATAGCTTCAAGTTGAGGGGTGATAGATATAGGACAGATGTGAGAGGTAGTTTCTTTACTCAGAGAGTAGTAAGGGCGTGGAACGCCCTGCCTGCAGCAGTAGTAGATTCGCCAACTTTAAGGGCATTTAAGTGGTCATTGGATAGACATATGGATGAAAATGGAATAGTGTAGGTCAGATGGTTTCACAGGTCGGCGCAACATCGAGGGCCGAAGGGCCTGTACTGCGCTGTAATGTTCTTCTTCTAATCGATGCGGAGAATGGCACTTTAATTTGAGTTTTGTTTTATTTATTTGATTTTAATAAAGTTATTTTATAAAATGTATATAAGGGGACCTGAGGAATAAAGTCCCCCTCAACAAATAATATATAAAAGGGGCCTGGAGTATAGAGGCTTCCTAAATAAAAAGAGAATTAAAAAAAAGCACACTATTTCTTCTTTATCTTAATCTCTCCCTCTTTTGTCACCCAGGGAGCTCTGGATTTGTTTGCATTACTTATCACTTCGGAGGGAACATACCTTGACAGTGCCTGAACTATCTCTTCTTTGAATGGAGCCCATTGTTCATCTACCAGTTTTCCTGCCAGTTTTTGACTCCAATTTATTCGCCCCAGCTCCATTCTTACCCCATTGAAGTTGGCCTTCTCCCAGCTAATTATTCTTACCCTGGGGGATTGCTCTTTGTCCTTTTCCATAGTCAGCCTAAACATTATGATACAATGATCACTATCCCCTAAATGCTCTCCTACTGATACTTGATCCACTTGGCCTACCTCATTCCCAAGAATCAGGTCTGGCAGTGCCTCCTTTCTTGTTGGACTGGCAACATACTGTTGTAGAAAATTTTCCTGAACACACTCTGGGAACTCTTGCCCCTCACTGCCCTTTACACTACTATTATCCCAGTCTATGTTTGGATAATTGAAATCCCCCATTATAACTACCCTAGAATCTTTGCACTTTCTGTAATTTCCTTGCAAATTTGTTCCTCCATGTCCTTCCCACTAGCTGGTGGCCTATAGACAACACCCGAGCAATGTAACTGCACCTTTTTTGTTCCTCAGCTCTCGCCAAATTGATTCTGTCCTCAACCCCTCTGGGACATCCTTTTTCTCCAGCACTGCAATGCTCTTTTTAATCAATACTGCCACCCCTCCCCCTTTTATCCCTTTCCTATCTTTCCTGAACACCTTGTATCCAGGAATATTTAACACCCAGTCCTGCCCATCTTTGAGCCAGGTCTCTGTTATAGCCACAACATCATATTTCCACATGACAGTCTGCGCCTGTACCTCACCAGTCTTATTAACTACACTCCGTGCATTCACATACATGCACATTAACTCTGATTCATACTTTATTACTTTCTCCCTTACTCTGACCCCACGTTGGGTGTCTGAAAGCAGGAGCTCAGAAGCGGAAGATTGGGCTGAGGGAAGGGAGTGGGGTGGAAAGTATGAGGTTCATGGTCACACCATCTGCATTTTGCTCAACATGCCAGATAGCAGGATAAGGATCAGCTGGGAGTTGAGAAGGGACTTACAGCAGGAACATACCATCATCCTCAATGTTCTTAGTGATGTTGGATGGCATGGGCCCCATTGCAGCTGACCCCAAGAAGAACCATATCTTCTGCAGGGCTTAGGCGATGCAAGTGTCCTTGTTCCCTGCTGGTTCTGCTATGCTGCCTCCTGTTATGGGACACCTTGTCCTGCAAGAGAAATAGAAGAATGTCAATGATTGTATAACACTGTGTTTAAGTGATATGCATGTCATAACTGAATAGCTGGGGGTATGCAGAGATAGGTGTGTGTGAGACCGAGGTAGGGTAACTGGAGGTTAGATATGAGTCCTGAGTGCCAGGGAGTGCTGCTGGGTGAGTAATGGGGTTGTGCTGCATTCAGCAGGGTGAGAGGTTGCTGATGTGGTAGGTAGGAGATGTCATGTGAAGGTGCACTCACTGACCTTGACCACTTGCATGAAGTCATTAGACTTCTTGTGGCACTGCTGCTAGGTCCTCAGGGCCCCATTGCAGCTGTCCCCATGATGCAGAGAACCATATCTTCCACAGGGCTCCGGAGACTCCGGGAGTTGACATCCCTGGCTACCTGCCCCCACTTCCTTTGGAGGGTGTTCCTTGAGGGCCTCTTGGACCCCCCTGCGGGATTATGGCCTCTCTCCTCCTGCCCACCTCCACCACTAATGCCTCCAGTGTGCATCCTTCACCCTGAAACCCTTCTTTACCTTGGTGTTCACTTTGCCATCATTTAGATTGCAGCAATTTCTTGAGAGCAGATTCCTTTTAAGAGGGACAACCTACCTTTAAGAAGAGCTGGTTGGCTGCACCATCTGTTTTCAGAATGACATTACTGGGCTAGCCTGGTGAGTGCAGAAGCACCCAGCAGCATTAATAGGACAGTGGCGTTCAGCGCAGACAGTACAATCAGACAGATGAGATGGGTGCACCAAATTTGTGTGCTGCCCATCTTGATCTGAATCGCAACCCCTGCATCTGAAAGTTGGGGTAAACCATTTTCTAAAACCTAATTGACAAAAGGGATGATGGTACAGGGCAAAAGTAGATGATAATGTTACAAGTAAAGAAACAAAATGTGGGTCTAGAGGAGCTGTAAATGACAACAGCAGAAACATTACCAGCATCTGTTGTCTGAAAAATGGGGCCAGAGCTTAAAATCTGAAATTGTTGAACTCCAAGTTGAGTCCGGAATGCTGTAAAGTGCCTAATAGAAAGATCAGATGTTGTTCCTCAAGCTTCCATTCAGCTTCATTGAAACAGAGTAGGAGGCCGATGATAGAGCAGTCAGAGTGGGAGTGGGGTGGAGAATTAAAATGACTGATGATTGGAAGATCCGGGTTATGCTCGAGGTCTGAATGCAGGTGTTCCACAAAGCAGACACCCTGTCTGCGTTTTGTCTCCCCATTGTAGAGGAGACTACATCGTGAGCAGCAAGTACAATTTACTACATTGAAACGAGTACAAGGAAATTGCTGTTTCACCTGGAAGGTGTTTTTGGGACCTTATGTTGGGAAGTGAAGAGATGAAAGAGCAGGTGTTGCATCTCTTGTGCTTACAGAGAAAGATGCCATGGGAAGAGGAACGGGTTTTTGGGAGAATTGAACTGTGGATCAAGGTGCCGCAGTGGCAATGGTCCCTTCGGAATGCTGAAAGATGAGGGGAGAGGAAGACGTGTTTGGTGGCGTCACGCTTGAGGTGGCAGAAAAGCCAATGATGATCCATTGAATTTGGAGGATGGTGGGGTGGCAAGTGAGAACAGGTGGAACCCTATTGTGGTCCTGGGAGTTTGGGGAAGGGGCAGAAGTGCGGAAAATAGTAAGTCATGATTGAGGGCTCTGTCAACCAGACTAGAGGAAATCCTCAGCTGAGGGAAAAGGGAGACATATTGAAAGCACTGGTATTCATCATCAGGACAGAAGCACTTTTCACCGATGCTGCCTGACCTGCAGAGTATTTTCAGTATTTTCTGTTTTTAGTTCAAATTACCAACATCCGCAGTATTTTGCATTTGAAATTATGCTGGTACTGCCTGTCAGTGATTAAGGACACATTTGCACAGCAAGTTTAACCTTGTTGCAAAGCAATTTTCACTTCACAGTGACATTAGACTAGCAATAAAACTCAAAAATTAAGCAACAATATAATCTAACTGCTTATTGAGAATTTCAATCACTATGATTACAGTCATTGAACCATTCCACAGTCTAGAGATCTAAATCTGCTCACACTGCATTGAGATTGAATTGAGGCACAGTATCTGTGTTTCTTTAATTTTTACAAGGATGGTGACAACATATTAACTGCAACAAACTGTACTACAACTGAACTACATAATAAATGGTGTGCATGCCTCTTAGTGCTACAGAATGTTGGCTTTCACGCTATAGTTTCCCATCCTGAACTAAGTGCAAAAAACACATTAGCAGCACAATGAACCTCACCATTTCAGACAAAGGCAGCAACTGAACAGGTAAAATATGTCAACACTACTAGATATGACTGCAATTAAAATCAAAGCCCTAAAATAGCCAGGATTTCATCGCGTAAACTATTCAAAACATCTGTCACCATGCCATTGAATATCAGGAAATATCCTAACAGTGAGTGACAAATGTACCTGTACCCCACCTAGACAGAGGGCCTTTTGTTTAATGTCAAACTACAAAGGAATCATTCTCATAAGAGATTTTTAATAAGATTAATAAGAATTTTAACAGAATTCTGTTGAACAGAATAAAATGGATTATTGACTCTACCCTGTAGGCAAACAGAATTGTATTTCTGCACAAGGGAAAAGTTTTCTTAACCAAATACACATTCTGAGCAGCATGACTAAGGGATGTACAGACCAATAAACTTTTGAACATTTTCATTGATTTCAAATAAGTCTTTGACTTAACTGATTGAGACTAGGTTCACTCTCATGCATACTGCTACATCCATTAAAAAAGGTAGAAGAAGCATTCAAAGCATGATATGCCAGCTCAAATAACTGTCTTCAAATGTTTACCTCTTTGAAGTGTTTAATGTTAGAGCTGGGATTCACTGTTGTCAATTGTGTAACACACAATTTCACTTTCATTGCCATATGATAGTAAAGGATATGAATGATAAATTAGCGGTTGTCAGGAAAATCTAAGAAGTGAAAATATTTTTCCTCACAGAGTAGTAGATCCATTAAGTGCACCAAAGCCCATCAAAAATAGTTAATTCTACTCCAATTAATTCCTTTAAAAAACTTAATGGATGACTCTGAAAGTGAATGAAAGCTGTAGGCTTGAGTATTAACAGAGATGATTAAGTACTTTGTGGCACTCTGCGGCTATATCATGCACAGATTGCAGGCAGTCAGGATTGAATAATGCATAAAATAATGTTAAATTGATGTTCTGATTTATTTGTTTGATTGCCTTTGGGGACAGAGGAATTTCAGGTCTTTGCCTGAAATTATTCAGTTCCTCGATGAAAATAAATAAATGATGGCCAGCTCATTGCAATTAAATTGTGAAATGACTGCTAAAAAGAATAAGCTTAATGCTGTAGCACTTTATATATGATTTTCCCATTTAAAGTGTGTTTTGGTCAGTGTTAGGATCAAGAGAGAAGGTTGTTCTGACTGTAGTTTCTGCTTTGGCAACTAAAGACAGGAGGGAGGCCGGAAAAGCTCTGTCACTTGGGTCAGCCTCAAAATGCAGGCATCGTGACAACGTCCCAGGAAGCATGCACAGACCCTGCAGGATCCATTTACGGTGGTCGCAGACAAATTATACATTGAGGGCATGAAAGACCTTCCTGTTGATGAAGGCCACTGGCTGGCATTCAGGAGCCTTGGTGGCCACATGTGTGAATCATTGGCACCCTGCACCTGGGGGAATCCAGCGATGGTCCCAAATCCTATAGCCCTCAGCCTGAGAGTTGAGATCTGTGCGGAAATGGCCCTCCAGAAAAGGTAATTGGTGACCTCCTTGATGCACCAATGGGCCACTAACTGTGAGATGCCACATATGTCCCCAGAGGATCCCTAGAATGATCCAGAGGCATAGAATTTCAGTGTCATGATGACCTTCAGCACTACTGGCATTGGATTTCCATTAAGTCCCCTGGGGCACAGCTCACCCTGCATCATAGCTCATAGATCAGTGATGGCTTCCCTGTAGAGGCAGTCTTCATTGGCACTACCTCTCGGACATCTTTTGAGCCTCGACCCGTGGACCCTCTCTGGAAGGGACCGCCTTCTGCATGGGAGAGCCACTTCTTTTTCTCCTCTGCGCCCTTCTCCACCATCTGGAGGCCACTACTGAGATTCTTGTGGGCTCACAGGTATTGCGGTGTCGTTGCAGGTGCATGTCCCTCCCTCCTGCTCTGCTGCACCTCCTTGTCAGCAGGGTCCCCGAAGCCTGGATGCATAAGGCCCATGATAGTTGGCCTCTCTCTAAAAGCCTCTCGTTCACTGCTATCAGCTCCCCCTTCTTGTCCCCACTTGTGAGCTTTGCCGAGGTGGCACATGCCTGTTGCCCCCTCCTTGCCATGGCCCCCTCCAGCTCCCAACCCCCCACAGCTCAGCCACCCTTCCCCTCACTCCTTACACCATGCGCGATGCCCTCCCACCCTGCCTGGCAGTTGACGGTTGCTCTCCCAATGACCTCCCCTTGCAGCCATCCGTGATCAACTACCTCCTTGAAGGAGGTGAGCCTCTGAAGCCTGTGAAACATGTGCGCCGTTTATAAAATTCAATCCTGACCATAAAATCGCTTTCAATTGGCCTCTTAACTATCTTAATTACCTGCCCACCGTATCACCACCAGAACCCTGTCCTCTATGTTTGCCATCATCGGTAAAATCCGATGGGACACGTTGTGACGTCTCATCCCAATTTTAACTCCCATGCCTTCATTCCTGTTCCCTGGGTTTGCTTTAAATTCGGCCCATTGTCACCATTTTAGGTTCAGCTGTCTGAAAATATTTTGTTATGTAACACATCCTCAAAATTAATGTACAGAAAATCATATGAGGACAAAGTGAGGATGCTGACTTCCATGCCTGAATTCTTGATCCGCACTTTAATCTCGGAAGCTGTACACTTGCAGTGCTAATTCCTGAAATTTATCCCTTCATGTACTACAACTTTTTTTCTGATGGTAGTGGCACCAGTGTACCTTACCTGTGACACTAATTGATCAGCATCACAAGAAAGCTCAAGTATTTTGTTGACAAAGCTCATCAAAACTATTCCGCTGAGAGCATTCCTAACACTTTCCCATCATTGGACCTGTTTTGCAAAAAGTAAAAAGGTTGATGGCTGTCACAGAAGAAAAATATCAATGAAGTGCAGCATTAGAAAAATCTTTCTCATAGTCCTTCAAAATGATGTCCCAGCTTGAAATTCTGAAGCAGCAACTTAAACAACAGTTTTATCAACAGTGAAAAGAGCATTATAGAGTAAGGTGTACATGAACATACATATGAGCTTTTTATTTTAATGTCCTTGTCGTTGTTTTATTTGCCTTAATCATGAGAATCTTCCATTAAACTGCACCATACCCGCAGTGCAGACATCAGGTGAAATTTTATCCGTCTTGCAGATTTTCCGACTGTGGAACCGGAAGTTGGCGGCACTTCCGCTCTGTCCCTTTTTACCAGTTCCCACGCGATTATTATGTAAAATTAAAGTTCCGGTGGCGGGCACAGGAGACACATGCGGCAGGGAACATTTTTCATTGGCGGAACCTGCTGTCAGGTGACGGCAGAGCTATAAATCAGTCGGCACTGCAATCATGGAGGATCATCAGCTTTGCCAATGGTCTCCAGGAGACAGAGAGTTCTAGTTTCTTTCAGTTAAGATACACTAATTTCTTACCCACACTCACCCATTTTTTCACCTCTCCCACATCATCACCACCTTTCTTTGTTTTTGTTCTCAACTTTCCATCACCACTACCACCACCAAAATGGCAGCCAGTAAGCAGAAACCAGCCCCATGGTTCAGTGATGCCTCCCTGCAGGTGTTCCTCCAGGCCATCAGGGAAAGGCGGGAGGTCCTCTTCCCTGCGCAGGGAATCAGAAGATTCTCCCACCTAACTAAGGTGGCCTGGATGGAGGTGACACAGGAGATGTCGAACAATGTGGTTACACAAAGAACATGGGTGCAATGTAGGAAACGGGAAACAATAAATGTAAGCACAATAAGTCAGGGGGAGGTGTGTCTGACCTGAGACTCCTGACCCCAGCAGAGGAGGAGATTTCCAGATTGCCAGAGAGGAGGGATGATGAACCATTGTGGACAGTGAGGCTGGATCGTATAGGTGTAAGGATGAAGGACCAACCTTACTGCTGGTGCCGTATGGACACAAAGGATGATCTTGCGAAAAAGTGATGAGCTCATGCTGTGATGATGCTTAATGTGTCTCTGTTTGTTCTCCATTACAGGTGCCCGCAATCGAACAATGGCACACCATCAAAATGCTGACTCTGCCTCTGGGGACAATGATGCCAATCCCCCAGAGGGTGCACCATTACCTGCCCCTTCTACAACCTCCACCAACGTAGTCACATCCACACAGTACGTGGGTGGCTTGTGCGTAGAGTCAGGGTCACGATCTGGTGGACGCAACACAGACACATCCCAGCTGCTAAGGGTGAATATTACAGCTGGGTGCCCTGACATTCAGTGGTCTGCTAGGGACCAGGTCCCTGCTCAGCTGATGATGGTCCTCTAGTTGAGGCCACAAGAAGACTGCTGGACATGCAGCAAATGCATGGGAAACATATGATGGAGATGTCAGAGGTCATGCGTAGCTTTGCGCAGGCGATGGAGGAGTCCATGCATGCCATGATGTCTGCCAAGTCCCAAGCATGTGAGCATATAGTTTCCTCCATGGAGAGGATGGTGACCGGCATGGAAGGCCAGTTTGAGCACTTGACCCTTATGTGCTCTGACCTGCATTGTTCCTGTGTGAGCATGGACACTGAGTGTTGACAGGCTATTTGATTACAAGGGCTAGGGGTGGGGTGGAGGGTGGGGCAAGCAGGAACAATCAGATGCTGGCAACAATGGAATTGCGCCAGAGCTGGCGGGCAGCCATAAAGACAGGGCTAAATTGTGGCGAGTCGAAGAGACTTAGTAGTTGGCAGGAAAAAAGACAGAGGCGCAAGGGGAGAGCCAACTGTGCAACAGCCCCAACAAACAAATTTCTCTGCAGCACCTGTGGAAGAGCCTGTCACTCCAGAATTGGCCTTTATAGCCACTCCAGGCGCTGCTTCACAAACCACTGACCACCTCCAGGCGCGTATCCATTGTCTCTCGAGATAAGGAGGCCCAAAAGAAAGAAATGTTGAACTTGTGTAGCGGCACAAAACAGGTAATAGCGAATTGGTTGCTCATTTTACACATTGCCCAATGGAAAAGACAGTCAGGTGAGGTATAAATCAGGCTGGCAATTCGCTATCGTCTATTTCACACTATCACTCACAACCAATTTTGCCCTCATAGCTTCAGGACAGGTTGAGAGAAAAATTAAACTAAAATTGGTGGCATTTGCTGATGAGACTGATACTCTTACCTGTACATTTTCAATCAAGGTTTACCCTTGGGCTTGTCTTCAAATTGGGTAACTTCATTCCCATTTTCCTCTATATCCTCCTTATAGTCAAGAGTTTGCCATCTTTGTTACTTGCTCCCACATTTCTTCCCTCTTTTCATATTTGTGAAAAGTATCGTCAAAATGCTTGCTAACAGAATTCACCAGAATTTGGAAGAACTGGTCATAAAAATATTTCTGCTGTGGATAATAATTTTTCTGACGTTTATACTAGGTAAGTGACTCCTTAGCTGCTTGAGAGTGTTAAAGGTGCACAATTACATGATCAGCGACATGAATCCATTAGCACTAATGGCATGGTATGCTTGGACTGCAAATTACAAAGAATACGTGATTTTATTAGCAGTCTGTTCATTTCTATGAGAAAAACATGCCATTTTGCCCACTCTGAGAGTAAGTTGGAACATCAGCCCCAGCGATGTTGAGGAATTAAATTTAAAAAAGTACTGATAGTATAAAATGTCAGAATAATGTAATATCTGCAGCACCAGGGTGAGGAGAGCCCTGCCAGTGGCCATCAAGGTCACAGTGGCATTGAACCTTTATGCATTTGTGTCTTTCTAGGCTGAAGTGGGAAACTTCTTGAACTTAACCCAGTGCGTCGTCTATCGGAGGGTCCAGGAGGTCACAGAGCCCATATATTCCAGAAGAGGAGAGTACATTGTTTTCTCCCTCAGCAGATTGAGAGGGCACATAGATAGTGGGATTCCCGATGCTGCAGGGCACCATTGACAACAGGGAGAGGTACAGGAACTTCAAGGGCTACCATTCTATAAATGTGCAGTTGGTATACAGCCACTCAAATACATCATATGACCGCTATCCTGGCAACAGCTACGATGCATTCATCCTGCACCAGTCAGCCGTACCCACCTTCTTGGGCCTCCATGGAGAACCAGAGGTTGGCTGCTCAGGGAACATGGCTGATGACAGCCCTCTGCACCCAAACACATGAGGACAGGCAGCATACAATGAGAGCCACAAAGCCAAAAGTCATATCCTGGAACAGACCATCAGCATGTTCAAGCAACAGTTCAGCTGCCTTGATCACTCGGCAGGGGGGTGTGGGGGGGGGAGGGGGGGAAGGCGGTGCTGGTGCAAGCCCTCCAGTAGTTGCCGGAGCGGGTTTCGAACTTCAGTGTTGTCTGCTGTGCCCTCCATAATGTTGCCACTATGAGAGTGCAGCCATTGCCTCCAGGAAAAAGAGACCACCTCAAGAGGAGGAGAAAACGGAAGTGGAGGAAGAGGTGGAAGAAGAGGAGGAGGCAGGGAGGACAGTTGTCAGTGTGTGCATTCTAAGACTTGATTTTTGATAAAACTACTTCCCTTCACCACTATGGACTCACCATTCCCCACCATCACGTCACTTTGTGACGCCCCCTTCACAGCCACCATCCAACAATAAAGACCATGCACAAAACCTTTCTCAATAACATCTTTATTCAACAACACTTCCAATTATACAAACAGAAATTAACTATTCATTCTTGTGCAATCCCTTAGTGCCTGTCTTGCTGGTGCCTTTGCCTGTTCCAGTGCTCTGTTGCTGTGTCACCCCATTGGCTGCAGAATGGCAGGTGGAAGGCTGTCGACTTTCACTGGGGGGACTGCAGATGGCATCAAGCAGTTCTGGGTCTTGAGCGTCCGACCTCCGACTGGACTACCTCAGCATGGATGGGGTTGTCTGTACTAGCTGACTGAGAGGTAACAGATAGGGCACTGCTGGAGTGGCAGTCGTTGGAGAATGAATGCTGTCATCCTGAGAGAGGACAGTTGGTTCATGGACCAAGGAGGCACTGACACTCCACTGGGCTGACCCCTCAGCAATCTGTTGGAGGGTGGATTGCCGGCCTGCGTGGAGCCCCCTTGAGCACTGAGATCCACAGTCATGATGGCAGCATTCTGAGCCTGCATGGCAGCAAGCATGGATGTCATGATCTCATTCTGAGCTTCCACTGGGGTTGTGAATCAAAAATTACATCAGGTCGTGCTGAAGACGTGCTCCAGAACTAGCTGTCTCTAACCAAACTATTTCAGTATAGCTACAGCACTGGCATCTACCCAAAAATGTGCAAAATTGCCCAGGCATGTTCTGTCCATAAAAGGCAGGACAAACCCAACTTGGCCACTTACTTATCTGCCAATCATCAGTAAAGCAATGGAAGAAATTGTCAACAGTACAATCAAGTGGCAGTTACTCATAAACAACCTGCTCATCAATGCTCAGTTCCCTGTCAGAACCACTCTGCTCCAGACTTCATTATAGCCTTGGTCCAAACATGGACACAAGCTGAATTCCAGAGGTGAGGTGAAAGTGACTGCCCTGGACATCAAGGCAGAGTGTGGCACTGAGGTTACCTTGTGAAATTGAAGTCAATGGGGATCAGGGGAAAATTCTCCAGTGGCTGGAATCATACCTTGCATAAAGGAAGAGGGTTGTGATTGTTCGAGGCCAATTATCAAATCCTCAGCACATCGTCCTAGGCCCAACCATCTTCAGCTGCTTCATTAATGACCTTCCTCCCACATAAGGTCAGAAGAGAGGCTGTTGATTGCAAAGTATTCAGCTCCATTTGCTTTATCTCCATGCCACATGCAGAAAATTGAGAACAACATCACGGCTTAGTCTGATAAGTGACAAATAACATTCACACCGGACAAATGGAGCACCCCAGCTGGAATACTGTGAGCAGATCTGGGCACCACAGCTTCGGAAGGATATATTGACCTTGGAGGGAGTGCAGCGTAGATTTACCAGAACGATACCTGGACTCCAAAGGTTAAATTACGAGGAGAGATTACACAGACCAGTGTCGTATTCCCTGGGTTTTAGAAAGTTAAGAGGTGATTTGATCGAAGTTTTTAAGATATTAAGGGTAACAGATAGCCTACATAGAGAGAAACTTTTTTTAAATTCATTCATGGGATGTGGCTAGGCCAGCATTTATTGCCCATCCCTAACTTCCCTTGAGATGGTGGTGGTGAGCTGTCTTCTTGAACCACTGCAGTCCATATGGGGTAGGTACACCAACAATGTTGTTAGGAAGGGAGTTCCAGGATTTTGACCCAGCAACAGTGTAGGAACGGTGATATAGTTCCATGGTGTACGGCTTGGAGAGGAACTGGCATGATAGAACATATTTCCACAAGCTGGGGAGTCTAGGACTAGGGAGCATAGTCTAAAAAGGAATGAAATTAGGAAACACTTCTTCATGTAGATAGACACATCAGGTAGATGTTTGGAACTTTCCTCTGCAAATGACAATTGGTGCTAGAGCAATTGTTAATTTTAAACCTGAGATAAAACCTGAAATCAGTGACACCATCCTAAAACACTATCAGTTTTCACATGCACACTGTCGACACCCAGCTCTACCTCACCACCACCTCTCCCAACTCCTCAACTGTCTATATTAACAGACTGCTTGTCTGACATCCAGTACTGGATGAGCAGAAATATCGGGAAGACCAAAGCCACAACAAACTCCATTCCCTACCACCGACTCCATCACTCTTCCTGGCAACTGTCTGAGCTGAGTCAGACTGTTCACATCTTTGGTGTCATATTTAACCCCAAAATGAGCTTCTTACCACATATTCGTGCCATCACTAAGACTGCCTATTTCCACCTCCATAACATTGCCCGACTTTGCCCCTATCTCAGCTCATCTGCTGTCGAAACCTCACTCATGCCTTTGTTACCATAGTTGGACTTGACTATTCCAAAGCACTCCTGGCTGGCCTCCCACATTCTATTCTCCATAAACTTACGGTCATCCAAAACTCGGCTGCCCGTGTCCTAACTCGCACCAAATCCTGTTCATCATCCCTCTGCTCGCTGACCTACACTGGCTCCTAGTCAAGCAGCACCTTCATTGTAAAATCCTCATCCTTGTTTTCAAATCCCTCCATGGCCTCGCCCCTCCCTATCTAGAGTCATAGAGTCATACAGCATAGAAACGGGCCCTTCGGCCCACCACGTCCATGCCGACCATAATGCCTATCTATACTAATCCCATCTGCCTGCATTAATTCCATATCCCTCTATGCCTTGCTCATTCAAGTACCTGTCCAGATGCCTCTTAAATGTCGCTACTGTTCCTGCCTCCACCACCTTCTGAGGCAGCTCATTCCACATACTCACTACTCTTTGTGTGAAAAATTTATCCCTTTGATCCCCTTTAAACCTCCTTCCTCTCACCTTAAATCTATGCCCTCTAGTTTTAGTCACCCCTACCATGGGAAACAGACTCTGGCTATCTACCCTAGCTATGCCTCTCATAATTTTATATACCTCTATCATGTCCCCTCTCAGCCTCCTTCGCTCCAGAGAAAACAGACCCAGCCTATCCAATCTCTCTTTATAACTCAAGCCCTCCAAACTAGGCAACATCCTTGTGTAATCTGTGTAATCTCCTTCAGCCCCACAACCCTCCGAGATATCTACGCTTCTCTAATTCTGGTCTCTTGTGCATCTTCCATTTCCTACTCCTTTTCCTATGTCCCTATGTTCCTCAGTGCCATTCAATGACTACAGAGAGCATATTTATGATATTTATGGCACTATGATCAGTGAGTCCCTCCCCATCAACAGCGTGAGGACCACCATTGACTAGAAACTCACCTGCATGGATTCAGTTGCATAAATGCCTTGGCTGCAGTGTGTTTATCTGCAGGATATACTGTAACAACTCGCTAAGGCTTCTGCAGCAGCACTTCTGAAATTTGCAATCTCCACTACCTAGAAGAACAAGGGCAGAAGGTGCATAGGAACACCATCAGTTCCAAGTTCTCCTCCAAGTCATACAATCATCTTGATTTGAGCATTTTTCTCTGTTCTTTTGTTGTCACTAGGTAAAAGTCCTAGAACATCCGACTGAACATCATTGTGGGGACCTTTATCACAGGGACTACAGTGGTTCAAGAAGAAGGTCCACCACCAACACCTTTTCAAGGGCAACTAGGGATGGGCAATATATGTAGGACTTGCCAGTGATGTCCACATCCCAATAATAATAAAG
The DNA here is from genome assembly GCF_036365525.1 of Heterodontus francisci. Taxonomy (NCBI): domain Eukaryota; kingdom Metazoa; phylum Chordata; class Chondrichthyes; order Heterodontiformes; family Heterodontidae; genus Heterodontus; species Heterodontus francisci. The sequence goes on from NC_090377.1 coordinate 87,325,363, forward strand.
AAAAATTCAGAGGATAGAAAAGGCATTTCACCATGATATATGCGATCTGGGAGTTCTTGACACATACTGAAATGGGAAAGTTTTCCATTCAGAGCTGATATTTCTTACCACAATGAGCATTGGTTGACATTGTTAATATTTCTTTCCTCCTCCAACATATCTCTTTGTTAGTCTACTCTCCCGGTTCCATTCATATTTGCCCCAATGACAATGATGATTTCTCCTCCATCCCTCTTTCACCTTAATAAAACTGTCAACCTAAGCCCCTAACTCTATCCCCTTCGTGCTGAAGCTCTACTGTATGCCTTTATTCCCATGAGGCTCAATTTTTGTAATGACTTCTGTGCTCTTCTTTATACTTAAACAATTACAATTCGTTCTGAATGCTGTTGCTGGTGCCCCTACCTGCCTAAAACAACAGGCAAAACAATTTTTAGGCCATGGCTCTTGCTGAATGCATGGTATTTGCTATTGGGTTGATAACTTACTTTGGCAGTGCTGTCTCCTGGAAGCTGAACTTGTTGACATTTTGGATTTCGACATTGGACTGCCGAATAATCAGCTGTTTAAACATGCAACTGATTGTCTGCTTCGGATTGCCAACAAGCCAGGCTGAAGCTGCATTGAAGATAACACTGTCAAAGCAAATTAAAAATCCAATGCTTAAACCTATACATTGAGTGAAAGATAATGAATACATTTCTGGGAAACAATTTTGTGGAAATCAAAATAACATTTCCACTGCTGTGACATCAGAGAGACAGCAAAAAGTCATTGCAACTTCTTTCACAGGTTTATAAGAACTTACAAACAGACACATTCAAATTATTTATTTTTATTTCAAAGTATATCTGTTGAAGGTAGTATGGCGCAACAGATATAATGGGGGGTAACTAAGCTTCAAAGTCCAGCTCCGTAGTGCTGCTGGTGCCATGGCTATAGAAGCCTGAAATGTCAAAATTGTCAGCTGGACTGCTTCCAGCTTGGCCTGTACAGTGCACCCTGAATGCAAGGCTGCTATCGTGGCCATACTGTGCATGTACTGAAAGCATGCAAACTGGGCAGCTCGTGACGTCAAGCAGCATCTAATGTTAATTTTGCTCCTGATTTGCCATTTTGGATCTCGTCCTTTTAATGCTTTCCTTTAATCACTTCCAACTGAACATATGTTCAGCTGCACAAAGGACTCCCTATGAGTACTATTTAAATAGATCACCATGCAACCTTCAGGAGGGATGCTTTTGACTTTCTTTTGCTGCTGCAGAGTGAGTTAAAGCACCATGTTCAGTGTTGTTGGAGGAGTTTGGAGATGTTCTTGGATTCGCAAGTGGCACAGTGGCGCAGTGGTTAGCACCGCAGCCTCAGAGCTCCAGGGACCCAGGTTCGATTCTGGGTACTGCCTGTGTGGAGTTTGCAAGTTCTCCCTGTGACCACGTGGGTTTTCGCCGGGTGCTCCGGTTTCCTCCCACAGCCAAAAGACTTGCAGGTTGATAGGTAAATTGGCCATTGTAAATTGCCCCTAGTGTAGGTAGGTGGTAGGGAATGTGGGGTTACTGTAGGGTTAGTATAAATGGGTGGTTGTTGGTTAGCACAGACTCGGTGGGCCGAAGGGACTGTTTGGTGCTGTATCAATAAATAAATAAATAAAATAAAGTGGCGCTGGACTTTGACAAGATCAGAGGAGTTGGAAGGCCTGACTGGAGAAAGCCTGTTAATGGAGCTTATCGTTGCAGTTCCCCTTGGGCTGCAGCATGATAGGGAGATGGATCACAGGCAGCAGAGAGGGGAAGCTGTGTGCAGAGGGAGGAGGATGAAGACACACAGTAGAAGGTCCTACCCACTAAGAGTCTTTAGGCAGCACTTCTCCCACCTCCACCATAACCCTGAGCAGTATCTGAGGCATCTATGATTCACCAAGGTGGTGGTCACTGAACTGTGCTACCTTCCCCAACCAGACCTATAGCTGAACAGCAGGGTGCGAATAGCTAGTGGCCATCAATATCACTGTGGTTCTCAATTTCTGTACTAGGGAATCCTTCTCGGTAGGAGCAGGTGACATTTCAAAGTTGCTATGCATCGCTGAATCAGGTAGATGAGAGACCCTGTACAGAAGGAGAGGGGACTTTATTATCTTCTCTCATACCAGAGAGAAACAGAAGGATTGGTCACCTGGCTTTGCCTGGGTATCAGGATTGCCAGGGTGCCATCAACTGTACCCACTTGGCTCTACTGGCCCCACATATGAACAGGGAGATGTACCACAACCACAAGGGTTACCACTCCATGAATGTGCAGTTGGTTTGCAACCATCCCTAGAAAATCCTACCAGTCAATGCCCACTATCCTGGCAGTAACCACAACGCATTCATCCTGGGACAGTTAGTCATACCCACCATCTTTGGGTGAGCACAATGTTCCAGAGGGTGGATGCTTGGTGACAAGGGCTGTCCGCTCCTGAACTGGTTCATGACTCTCCTCCTCCAACCGACCATGTATGGACATCACTCCTACAATGAGAACCCATGCTGCGGCCAGGAGTGTCATGGAGCAAACCATCAGCATCCTCAAGCAATGGTTCCACTGCCTGGACCACACACAGGGAGACATACAGTACCCACCAGAGTGGGTCTCCAAATTCATGGTGGTCTGCTGCATCTTCCACAACTTCGCTCTCATGTAGTTGGCCACCACCTCCACATTGCAAGCTCTGCATGAAGCCCTGTGCCAAATTGGAGCCGGACTCCTGCATGCTTCTTGACAGTGACAGCAGGCTGTATGGTAGGCCTGCATCTTGGTGTGCATGCCCATAAGCATTCTCCTGTGTGTCAAACCATGAACAACCTCATCTGAGTCCTGTACAGTGGAACTCGTGTGCAACTTAGCCCTCTGGTGAGCTGACATACATGCTATCCTTTCTCCCTCCCTTGGCTGCTGCCCACTTCTGCCCGATGACTCGTCACATGCTGATCCCACATCTATACTTCCCCCTAACTTATGCACAGTGCCAGTATCTGAGTTGGTGGCTGTGAGTATCAAATCATGTGACAGTGTTTCTTCATCAGAGGTCTGCAGTTGCTCGTGCCCTTCAGGGCGAGGTTGCACTGGCTGGCCTGGTGGCAAATCTTGATTTTTTGCAAGCAAAATGTACAGGGGAAAGGGGTTGTGGTGAAGGAAGAAGAGTGGAAAACAAGAGGTCCATGGTCACACCATCTGCACTTCATGCCAGACAACAGAATGAGGGTGAAGTGAAATTTGAGCAGGTGTATATGGCAGGAGTACACCATCATCCTGAATGTTCGAGGTGATGTTGGATGTAATGGCCTCAGTGACTGCTGGCCCCCATAAAGTAGAGCACCATCTCCTCTGAAGGGCCCAGGAAATGTAGTTGTGCCTGTGTGCAGCATCACCCTGCCCCCCCATCCTGGTTCTCTGGTGCTGCCGGCAGTTATGTGTGAGGGAAGAATGTCAGTGAGTGTGTTGCAACGTGTTTGTGTGACGTGCCGGTCATAGCTGAATAGCTGGAGGTATGTGGAAGCTGTGAGGGTGTGAGTGTGAGGCTGGCAGCAGTGGGAAGTGTGTGAGGGTGAGGTGGAGTATCTGAATATTAGACATGGGACCTGATTGCAGATGCATGAGTGATGGGGATGACGTGCATTGAGCAACATTTGAGGTTGGTTACGTGGTGGCTGGGAGATGTCATTTGAAGATGCATTCACTGATTTTGACCACATGTCAGAGGACATTAAACGTTTCTTGGCACTGCATCTGGGTCCTCGGGGCCAGACTCCAGGAATTGACCACCCTGGCTATCTGCTTTCATTTTCTTCACAGTAGGGAAGGTGGGGATGTGAGAGGGAAAATGGGATTAATGTAGGATTAGTATAACCAGGTTTCATGGAGGCACCCAAGATCGCGTCGTTGGCACCAGCTAGACCTCATTGTCACAAGGCGAGCTGCTTTAAACAGTGTTCAAATCACACGCAGCTTCCACAGTGCGGACTGTGACACCGACCACTCCCTGGTGTGCAGCAAGGTAAGACTCAGACCAAAGAAGTTGCATCATTCCAAGCAGAAGGGCCACCCGCGCATCAACATGAGCAGAATTTCTCACCCACAGCTGTTACAAAAATTTCTAAATTCACTTGTAACAGCCCTTCAAAACACTCCCACAGGGGATGCTGAGACCAAGTGGGCCCACATCAGAGACGCCATCTATGAGTCAGCTTTGACCACCTACGGCAAAAGTGCGAAGAGAAATGCAGACTGGTTTCAATCTCATAATGAAGAGCTGGAACCTGTCATAGCCGCTAAGCGCATTGCACTGTTGAACTACAAGAAAGCCCCCAGCGATTTAACATCCGCAGCACTTAAAGCAGCCAGAAGCACTGCACAAAGAACAGCCAGGCGCTGCGCAAACGACTACTGGCAACACCTATGCAGTCATATTCAGCTGGCCTCAGACACTGGAAACATCAGAGGAATGTATGATGGCATGAAGAGAGCTCTTGGGCCAACCATCAAGAAGATCGCCCCCCTCAAATCTAAATCAGGGGACATAATCACTGACCAACACAAACAAATGGACCACTGGGTTGAGCACTACCTAGAACTGTACTCCAGGGAGAATGTTGTCACTGAGACTGCCCTCAATGCAGCCCAGCCTCTACCAGTCATGGATGAGCTGGACATACAGCCAACCAAATTGGAACTCAGTGATGCCATTGATCCTCTAGCCAGCGGAAAGGGCCCCTGGAAAGGACAGCATTACCCCTGAAATAATCAAGAGTGCCAAGCCTGCTATACTCTCAGAACGACATGAACTGCTATGCCTGTGCTGGGACGAGGGAGCAGTACCCCAGGACATGCACGATGCCAATATCATCACCCTCTATAAAAACAAAGGTGACCACGGTGACTGCAACAACTACCGTGGAATCTCCCTGCTCAGCATAGTGGGGAAAGTCTTTGCTCAAGTCGCTCTGAACAGGCTCCAGAAGCTGGCCGAGCGCGTCTACCCTGAGGCACAATGTGGCTTTCGTGCAGAGAGATCGACCGTTGACATGCTGTTCTCCCTTCGCCAGATACAGGAGAAATGCCGTGAACAACAGATGCCCCTCTACATTGCTTTCATTGATCTCACCAAAGCCTTTGACCTCATCAGCAGACGTGGTCTCTTCAGACTACTAGAAAAGATCGGATGCCCACCAAAGCTACTAAGTATCATCACCTCATTCCATGACAATATGAAAGGCACAATTCAACATGGTGGCTCCTCATCAGAGCCCTTTCCTATCCTGAGTGGCGTGAAACAGGTCTGTGTTCTTGCACCCACACTTTTTTGGGATTTTCTTCTCCCTACTGCTTTCACAAGCGTTCAAGTCCTCTGAAGAAGGAATTTTCCTCCACACAAGATCAGGGGGCAGGTTGTTCAACCTTGCCTGTCTAAGAGCGAAGTCCAAAGTACAGAAAGTCCTCATCAGGGAACTCCTCTTTGCTGACAATGCTGCTTTAACATCTCACACTGAAGAGTGCCTGCAGAGTCTCATCGACAGGCTTGTGGCTGCCTGCAATGAATTTGGCCTAACCATCAGCCTCAAGAAAATGAACATCATGGGGCAGGACGTCAGAAATGCTCCATCCATCAATATTGGCGACCACGCTCTGGAAGTGGTTCAAGAGTTCACCTACCTAGGCTCAACTATCACCAGTAACCTGTCTCTAGATGCAGAAATCAACAAGCGCATGGGAAAGGCTTCCGCTGCTATGTCCAGACTGGCCAAGAGAGTGTGGGAAAATGGCGCACTGACACGGAACATAAAAGTCCAAGTGTATCAGGCCTGTGACCTCAGTACCTTGCTCTATGGCAGCGAGGCCTGGACAACATATGTCACTCAAGAGCGACGTCTCAATTCATTCAATGTTCGCTGCCTCCGGAGAATACTTGGCATCAGGTGGCAGGACCGTATCTCCAACACAGAAGTCCTCGAGGCGGCCAACATCCCCAGCTTGTACACCCTACTGAGTCAGCAGTGCTTGAGATGGCTTGGCCATGTGAGCTGCATGGAAGATGGCAGGATCCCCAGAGACACATTGTACAGCAAGCTCGCCACTGGCATCAGACCCACCGGCCGTCCATGTCTCCGCTTTAAAGACGTCTGCAAACACGACATGAAATCCTGTGACATTGATCACAAGTCGTGGGAGTCAGTTGCCAGCGTTCGCCAGAGCTGGCGGGCAGCCATAAAGACAGGGCTAAAATGTGGCGAGTCGAAGAGACTTAGTAGTTGGCAGGAAAAAAGACAGAGGCGCAAGGTTTCGGTGACTGCAGCTTTGATAGCAACGGAGGTGCGTGAACGGGCTTACAGCTGTGAAGTCAATTTCAGTGTAAGTTTAAAAGTGAATTCCCTTTTGTTTTCGGAGGACCAGGGGACTGCTGGGTAAGGAAAAAGGTATATATTTGTGTGGTGGCTGTACCCGAGACACTACACGTGTAGTGTCTCCCACCCACCCTCCTCCTCTAACCAAAAAAAAGGACTCTGGTGTGTTGATAAGGTAAGCTTTTTATTTAGGAAGTTCTGTCCGTTGGATTGCTAACCGAACAAGTTTTGACTTTTTGTTTTTTTGGTTTTTCAGTAGATTTGTTGGGAATTTGGAATAGTGGGAATGGAGGTTAAGGCAGTTGTATGTTCCTCCTGCAGAATGTGAGAGGTAAGGGTCGCCAAGAGTGTCCCTGCTGACTGCATCTGTGGGAAGTGCACCCAACTCCAGCTCCTCGAGAACCGCGTTAGGGAACTGGAGCTGGAGCTGGATGAACTTCGGATCATTCGGGAGGCGGAGGAGGTTATTGAGAGGAGTTATGGGGAGGTAGTCACACCTCAGGTAAAAGAAGTAGGTAGATGGGTTACCGTCAGGGGAAGGAGAGGGAACCAGCAGGCAGTGCAGGGATCCCCTGTGGCCGTTTCCCTCAACAACAGGTATACCGTTTTGGATACTGTTGCGGGGGACGACTTACCAGGGGTAAGCAATGGGGTACAGGTATCTGGCACAGATTCTGTCCCTGTTGCTCAGAAGGGAAGGGGGAAGAGGAGCAGAACATTAGTCATTGGGGACTCCATAGTTAGGGGAACAGATAGGAGGTTCTGTGGGAACGAGAGAGACTCACGGTTGGTATGTTGCCTCCCAGGTGCCAGGGTTCGTGATGTCTCGGATCGTGTTTTTGGGATCCTTAATGGGGAGGGGGAGCAGCCCCAAGTCGTGGTCCACATGGGCACCAACGACATAGGTAGGAATAGAGATGGGGATTTCAGACAGAAATTCAGGGAGCTAGGGTGGAAGCTTAGAGCGAGAACAAACAGAGTTGTTATCTCTGGGTTGTTGCCCGTGCCACGTGATAGCGAAGCGAGGAATAGGGAGAGAGAGGAGTTGAACACGTGGCTGCAGGGATGGTGCAGGAGGGAGGGTTGTGGTTTCCTGGATAATTGGGGCTCTTTCTGGGGTAGGTGGGACCTCTACAAACAGGATGGTCTTCACCTGAACCAGAGGGGTACCAATATCCTGGGGGGGAGGTTTGCTAGGGCTCTTCGGGGGGGGGTTTAAACTAATTCAGCAGGGGAATGGGAACCTAAATTGTCGTGCCAGTGTACAGGATGTTGAGAGTAGTGAGGTCAGGGATATGGTTACAAGGACGCAAGAGGGCACTGGCAAGCAAGAACCTGGTTTATAGTGTGTCTATTTCAACGCCAGGAGCATCCGGAATAAGGTGGGTGAGCTTGCAGCATGGGTTGGTACCTGGGATCTCGATGTAGTGGCCATTTCGGAGACATGGGTAGAGCAGGGGCAGGAATGGATGTTGCAGATTCCGGGATTTAGATGTTTCAGTAAGAACAGAGAAGATGGTAAAAGAGGGGGGGGGTGTGGCATTGTTAATCAAGGAGAGTATTACAGCGACAGAAAGGACGTTTGAGGACTCGTCTACTGAGGTAGTATGGGCCGAGGTTAGAAACAGGAGAGGTGAGGTTACCCTGTTGGGAGTCTTTTATAGACCTCCGAATAGTTCCAGAGATATAGAGGAAAGGATAGCGAAGATGATTCTCGACAGGGGCGAGAGTAACAGGGTAGTTGTTATGGGGGACTTTAACTTTCCAAATATCGACTGGAAATACTATAGTTCGAGTACTTTAGATGGGTCAGTTTTTGTCCAGTGTGTGCAGGAGGGTTTTCTGACACAGTATGTAGACAGGCCAACCAGGGGCGATGCCACATTGGATTTGGTACTGGGAAATGAACCCGGCCAGGTGTTAGATTTAGATGTAGGTGAGCACTTTGGTGACAGTGATCACAATTCGGTTAGGTTTACCTTAGCGATGGGCAGGGACAGGTATATACCGCAGGGCAAGAATTATAGCTGGGGGAAAGGAAATTATGATGCGATTAGGCAAGATTTAGGATGCGTAGGATGGGGAAGGAAACTGCAGGGGATGGGAACAATCGAAATGTGGAGCTTATTCAAGGAGCAGCTACTGCGTGTCCTTGATAAGTATGTACCTGTGAGGCAGGGAGGAAGTTGTCGTGCGAGGGAGCCGTGGTTTACTAAAGAAGTTGAAGCGCTTGTCAAGAGGAAGAAGAAGGCTTATGTTAGGATGAGACGTGAAGGCTCAGTTAGGGCGCTTGAGAGCTACAAGCTAGCCAGGAAGGATCCAAAGGAAGAGCTAAGAAGAGCAAGGAGAGGACACGAGAAGTCATTGGTGGATCGGATCAGGGAAAACCCTAAGGCTTTCTATAGGTATATCAGGAATAAAAGAATGACTGGAGTTAGATTAGGGCCAATCAAGGATAGTAGTGGGAAGTTGTGTGTGGAATCAGAGGAGATAGGGGATGTGTTAAATGAATATTTTTCGTCAGTATTTACAGTAGAGAAAGAAAATGTTGTTGAGAATACTGAGATTCAGGCTACGAGGCTAGATGGGATTGAGGTTCACAAGGAGGAGGTGTTAGCAATTTTGGAAAGAGTGAAAATAGATAAGTCCCCTGGGCCAGATGGGATTTATCCTAGGATTCTCTGGGAAGCTAGGGAGGAGATTGCAGAGCCTTTGTCCTTGATCTTTATGTCGTCATTGTCGACAGGAATAGTGCCGGAAGACTGGAGGATCGCAAATGTTGTCCCCTTGTTCAAGAAGGGGAGTAGAGACAGCCCTGGTAATTATAGACCTGTGAGCCTTACTTCGGTTGTGGGTAAAATGTTGGAAAAGGTTATAAGAGACAGGATTTATAATCATCTTGAAAAGAATAAGTTCATTAGAGATAGTCAGCACGGTTTTGTGACGGGTAGGTCGTGCCTCACAAACCTTATTGAGTTTTTCGAGAAGGTGACCAAACAGGTGGATGAGGGTAAAGCAGTGGATGTGGTGTATATGGATTTCAGTAAGGCGTTTGATAAGGTTCCCCACGGTAGGCTATTGCAGAAAATACGGAAGTATGGGGTTGAAGGTGATTTAGAGCTTTGGATCAGAAATTGGCTAGCTGAAAGAAGACAGAGGGTGGTGCTTGATGGCAAATGTTCATCCTGGAGTTTAGTTACTAGTGGTGTACCGCAAGGATCTGTTTTGGGGCCACTGCTGTTTGTCATTTTTATAAATGACCTGGAAGAGGGTGTAGAAGGGTGGGTTAGTAAACTTGCAGATGACACTAAGGTCGGTGGAGTTGTGGATAGTGCCGAAGGATGTTGTAGGTTACAGAGGGACATAGATAGGCTGCAGAGCTGGGCTGAGAGATGGCAAATGGAGTTTAATGCGGAAAAGTGTGAGGTGATTCACTTTGGAAGGAGTAACAGGAATGCAGAGTACTGGGCTAATGGGAAGATTCTTGGTAGTGTAGATGAACAGAGAGATCTTGGTGTCCAGGTGCATAAATCCCTGAAGGTTGCTAACCAGGTTAATAGGGCTGTTAAGAAGGCATATGGTGTGTTAGCTTTTATTAGTAGGGGGGTCGAGTTTCGGAGCCACGAGGTCATGCTGCAGCTGTACAAAACTCTGGTGAGACCGCACCTGGAGTATTGCGTGCAGTTCTGGTCACCGCATTATAGGAAGGATGTGGAAGCTATGGAAAGGGTGCAGAGGAGATTTACTAGGATGTTGCCTGGTATGGAGGGAAGGTCTGACGAGGAAAGGCTGAGGGACTTGAGGTTGTTTTCGTTGGAGAGAAGGAGGAGGAGAGGTGACTTAATAGAGACATATAAGATAATCAGAGGGTTAGATCCTATCCTGAGTGGTGTGAAACAGGGCTGTGTTCTCGCACCCACACTTTTTGGGATTTTCTTCTCCTTGCTGCTTTCACATGCGTTCAAATCCTCTGAAGAAGGAATTTTCCTCCACACAAGATCAGGGGGCAGGTTGTTCAACCTTGCCCGTCTAAGAGCGAAGTCCAAAGTACGGAAAGTCCTCATCAGAGAACTCCTCTTTGCTGACGATGCTGCTTTAACATCTCACACTGAAGAATGCCTGCAGAGTCTCATCGACAGGTTTGCGTCTGCCTGCAATGAATTTGGCCTAAACATCAGCCTCAAGAAAACGAACATCATGGGGCAGGATGTCAGAAATGCTCCATCCATCAATATTGGCGACCACGCTCTGGAAGTGGTTCAAGAGTTCACCTTCCTAGGCTCAACTATCACCAGTAACCTGTCTCTAGATGCAGAAATCAACAAGCGCATGGGTAAGGCTTCCACTGCTATGTTCAGACTGGCCAAGAGAGTGTGGGAAAATGGCGCACTGACACGGAACACAAAAGTCCGAGTGTATCAGGCCTGTGTCCTCAGTACCTTGCTCTATGGCAGCGAGGCCTGGACAACGTATGCCAGCCAAGAGCGACGTCTCAATTCATTCCATCTTCGCTGCCTTCGGAGAATACTTGGCATCAGGTGGCAGGACTATATCTCCAACACAGAAGTCCTTGAAGCGGCCAACATCCCCAGCTTATACACACTACTGAGTCAGCGGCGCTTGAGATGGCTTGGCCATGTGAGCCGCATGGAAGATGGCAGGATCCCCAAAGACACATTGTACAGCGAGCTCGCCACTGGTATCAGACCCACCGGCCGTCCATGTCTCCGTTATAAAGACGTCTGCAAACGCGACATGAAATCGTGTGACATTGATCACAAGTCGTGGGAGTCAGTTGCCAGCATTCGCCAGAGCTGGCGGGCAGCCATAAAGACAGGGCTAAATTGTGGCGAGTCGAAGAGACTTAGTAGTTGGCAGGAAAAAAGACAGAGGCGCAAGGGGAGAGCCAACTGTGCAACAGCCCCAACAAACAAATTTCTCTGCAGCACCTGTGGAAGAGCCTGTCACTCCAGAATTGGCCTTTATAGCCACTCCAGGCGCTGCTTCACAAACCACTGACCACCTCCAGGCGCGTATCCATTGTCTCTCGAGATAAGGAGGCCCAAAAGATCGGGTGGATAGTGAGCGTCTTTTTCCTCGGATGGTGATGGAAAACACGAGGGGACATAGCTTCAAGTTGAGGGGTGATAGATATAGGACAGATGTGAGAGGTAGTTTCTTTACTCAGAGAGTAGTAAGGGCGTGGAACGCCCTGCCTGCAACAGTAGTAGACTCGCCAACTTTAAGGGCATTTAAGTGGACATTGGATAGACATATGGATGAAAATGGAATAGTGTAGGTCAGATGGTTTCACAGGTCGGCGCAACATCGAGGGCCGAAGGGCCTGTACTGCGCTGTAATGTTCTAATAAAAAAGGGAAGAGCCAACTGTGCAACAGCCCCGACAAACAAATTTCTCTGCAGCACCTGTGGAAGAGCCTGTCACTCTAGAATTGGCCTTTATAGCCACTCCAGGCGCTGCTTCACAAACCACTGACCACCTCCAGGTGCGTATCCATTGTCTCTCGAGATAAGGAGGCCCAAAAGAAAAAAGTATAAATGGGTGGTTGATGGTTGGCGCGGACTTGTTGGGCCGAAGGGCCTGTTTCAGTGCTTTATTTCTCTTTGACTCCATGACTCTATATGCCTTGAGGGCTTCCTGGCTCCCTTGTGGAAACATAATTTCTCTCTTCCTTTCCACTTTGAGTAAGGCCTCCAGCATTGCATCTGAGACCCTGGAAGCTCTCTCTTTGGCCTGTTGTTTCATTACCAGTCTTCTTCTTCCTTCCATCAAAGTCTTCCTGAGATTATTCCAGAAGATGCTGTTGCATGAGTGCACCTCCCCTTTAAGAGGGGTGGGCTGCCTTTAAGAAGTGCAGATTAGCTGCATGTCATGCAAGCCACACACACTGCTGCAGCCTCCTGTCGAGTATGCAGCCAGTCAGCAGCATATTTTGCACTGGGCTGCAACCTACAATGATGTTGATGAACAGACAGCATGATGTTTGCGTGCTGCCTACAGGATCAAGTACTAGGTAATCACACATCATGATACTCCCACCCGAAAATGGCCTTATTGAGTTTTTCCCCCTTAATTCCCTCTGCCGTATGTAAACAGGGAAATCGTGGAGTTCAAATTGAGATTGTTGACTTACCACCCTGTTGCCACTCCATCGCCATTTTTCACAGGATATGCTGTAGATCAGTTCAAAAAGACTACCAATACCGTGTTGTCAATAATTTTAATGATCAAGTACAATTAGCTACACACACTGAGTTCAAAAGACAGGTAATCCTTTGGCAAGCTGACAGCCACGTGTTGAGACTGTCTGATCCCTTGCTCCTGTTCTGCCCTTTCCCCTTAAGGTAGATTTTGATACTTTGGAGGATTGATATGGACTTCAGTTGAATAATGCAAACAGGTCTATACCTGCAGGCAGGATGCTAAAATCATATATAACACAGTAGTACCATGCTCCCTCCCACCAGCAAATTCTCCAACTCTATTTGCCCCAGCCTATTCCTGAAAAATGCTGCTTAAATGAAGCTTTCTGCTTTAAAACTGGAACTCATTAATTACCTCTATCACGTTCCCTTCCTTCTATAATGAAGAATGGCATCATCTCAATACTGCTTCTTGATTTACATTGCCTTTTTATCCATTCCCTTCAGCATTGATGGTCTTTTGCACTGGCCCTTTGCCCTGCACCTACCTGTTTTACATTGCTTCCTCTTCATTCTGATGTAGCCCATTCTCCTTTCTGCTGCTGCCATTTCTTTTTGAGGGTCTCTATTACCTGGCCATTGACATCAGTGATACTAGCATCCCAAACTGGTTATACATGTAGCCTGACAAGCTTATTCCACTACATCATTACTATGCCTAGTTTGGCAGTAACCTGGTTTGCATTCTAATCTTTTACATTTTCCCCCCTCCCTCAACACAATTGGTTCTCTCAAGATTTTTAAAATCTCATCAAACAGGCTGACCTAATCTTCATTCGTTACTGTTATAATTTTGGAATGCTTTATAATACAGATAGAATAAATAACAACAGAATAATTAATTGTTGCAATTTGTAACATCAGCAAAACAAATGTATAAATCATTAAAGAACTTACATAAGAAAAAATTGCATTTATGTAACATTGACCACATCTTCAAGATTACTGCAATGCATTGCAAACAATGACCTCTTTTTGTGTTCAGCCACTCTTTGTAGGAAAATACTATGTAGTGCAAATATATAATATATTTAAAAATATTATTGCACGGCTAATATATAAATAATTCATAATTGTGCTAGTTTTGATAGATAAATTTACAGGAATCTAATGTTATTTACTCTTTCTTATGGGTGTAACTCAAGAAACAAACATGTATGATTATAACTTCTCCAGACAATAGTTATAAGTGCAAAAGATCAGCTTATCTTGCATTTAATTATGGTGCATTCACACTACAAGATTAGTGGTGGTACACAGCAGTTTTCATTTTGTGACAGTGCTAAACTTGTTAGTTCCAAAAATCTATCGACCTTTGATCCCTGTATAAGTGCTGGCTGCTGTTTCAGCAAGACCAGTAAAAGAATAATTTAAAGCCACAGCAGTTCCCTTACAAAGCAGGTTAATTTCTAATACAAAAGCAAAATACAGCAGATGCTGGAAATCTGAAATAAAACAGAAACTGCTGGAAATACTCAGCAGGTCAGACAGAGTTAATGTTTCAGTTGATTCCCTTTCATCAGAACTGGGAAGAGTTGGAGATATAATAGGTTTTAAGCAAATACAGGGGCAAGGAAAGGTAGAAGTCGGGGAAAAACAAATGGGAAGGTCTGTGATAGGCTGGAAGACATCAGAGATTAAATGACAAAAGGGAATAACGGTGCAAGGCAGAAGAAGATGATAATGTCAAGTAAAGAAACCAAAGATGTGTCTGAGGAGGTTTAAATGGGAAAGCAGAATCATTATCAACAACTGTTACCCAAAAAAACCACAAAAAAAAAATCACAGGAAGAGAAAACAAAGGTGGCAGAGGTTATCATCTGAAATTGTTGAACTCAATATTAAGTTCAGTGCCTAATTAAAAGGTGAGCTGCTGTTCCTTAAGCTTACATTGAGCTTCATTGGAACAGTGTTGGAGGCTGAGTACAGAGGAGACAGAGTGAGCGTGGAGTGGTGAATTAAAATGACGGGCGACCAGAAGCTCAGGGTCACACTTGCAGACTGAATGAGGTGTTCTGCAAAGTACTCACCCAATTTGCATTTGGTCTCCTCAATGTAGAGGGGAGTGCATCGCAAGCAGCGAATACAGTACACTAAAGTACATGTAAATCACTATTTGACTTGGAGGAATATGGGGCCTTGGATGGTGAGAAAAGAGGAGGTAAAATGGCAGGTGTTGCATCTTCTGCACTTGCATGGAAAGGTGCCATGGGAAGAGAAGCAGTTGTTGTGGATGATGAAGAGTGGAACAGGGTGACACGGAGGGAACGGCTCCTTCAAAATGCTGAAAGGAGAGGAGAAAATGTGTTTGGTGGTGGTATCAAATTGGAGGTGGTAATGTGGAAGCTGATGGAGTGGAAGGTGAAGACAAGGGGAACCCTGTTGTGGTTCTGGGAGCTAGGGGAAGGGATGAGAGGAGAAGTGCAGGAAATTAACTGGATATGATCGAGGGCCCTGTCAACCATGGTGGGGGTGACATTTTCAATTTAATTGAATTGACTTGCATTTATATAGCACCTTTTGTTGTGGGACCAGCTTAAGAGGCTATAAGTGAAGGTCACTGGAGGAAATGATGTCACATCACACATAACACGAGAGCTGTGGGTGTAGCCTGACAGAGTAAGATGTAGATGTGCATATATATATGTTCCAGTTAAGTTATAATAAAAACCCACATATTCTTTGGATATTACTTGGATTCCTGAAAATCTTACAATAGTTCACATACTAAAGGAATGATTAATATTACATGGTGGCAATGTTTGGGATATATTTTTCCGAAGACCACTAAATATTCCATCATAGCAAAGTTTGATTTTTCTTTCTAAAGAACACACCAAGAGAGAATAAGGAACAGCAGATTGCTTACCAGAAGTACAGCTGACAGACGACCCCACAACAGTGCAGTGAGCTCGGTCTGCAGACAGGACCCGGGAGGTATTGAAGCTCTGTGAGTACAGCAGACAATCTGCAAGGAGATCTGAGCTTTCAACTAATCTGGCAGTGCATTGAAAAAATTGAAAAGTAGCTGTAATCATTATTGAATTAATATTCCAAGGTTTTTTGCTTCATGGGCAGGGCCAAGCCAAAAAGAGCAGGAAGAGCTCAACAGTGCCACTGGAGATCCAGCTCAAAGTAAAATGCTGGTTGTGGCAGCTGCCGGTACTACAAGCTGCAGCTCTCTGCAGAGAGAAAAAAACTGCCCTCACAGTTCAAAAAAAATGAATCAGCTATGTAAACAAAGAAAACAGCTGTACTCTTAAAAGGGGCAGGCCTGCAAAAACAAACCTGTCTAATAAAGGAACTGGAAAGCTGTTCCTGTAAGACAGAATTATGCCTGGTAAAAAGAACACCCGTAAAAGCCTATTTTTATGAAAAAGCAGGATTATCCAGAAAATTACATTCAGTATCCAAATATGGATTGGAAGGCATCAGACATAGAGTCTGAATTTAAACCATTTCACCAACGATGAAACTCTGTTTCCTGGATCAAGAAGAGCGAACCAGAGAAACAAGCTGTGAAAATCAAAATTTCATTGGGCATGAGGGCCTGCAATGGATCAACACATCAGGATTATCAGCTGAGGATCAGAAAGACCCTCGCAATGTATGGACATTCCTGGAGGAGCAACTCAAGATAAAGGTCAATTTCTGAGTATGTAGGCTTGAGGTTATGACCTACTGGCAAAGGCAAAATGAGTCTCTTGACCAGTTTGTTGCAAGGTGCTGAGACTAAACTCACAAATGCAACTTTGCAGATACTGAATTGCTAGGATGGGTTATAGAACAAGTAATCACACATACCCCACTAGAGGCCTTTCAAAAATACCTGCTAGAAAAGAAGAAAGGGCACACCATAGATGCACTGCTCAACGATGGAAGGAAATTTGAAGCCATCATGGCTGGGCGCCAACAGCTACAAGTGTTTGGGACGGCTACAACAATTGGTATGGTACCCAAGACTCAGAAGTCTGCTAAGCCTTGTGGCAAATGTGTCCTGACTCACCCAATTCACCACTGTCTGGCGTACCAGGACCAGTGCAAAGCTTGTGGCATGCAAGGATATTGGGCAAGGCAGTGCAGAAGGCTGAGCTCATATACTGCACACAGGAATGGTGGCAGTTCACATGCAGAGACAGAGTCTGCAAGACAGGTTGGCAAAAGCAACAAGAGGTATGCTAACACTCAACAAAAGCCCAAGCAGCTATATCAGGTCAGCAGAGACACAGATTATCAGGAGGACACGGGTGAAGAATGCACTTGTGCAAACAGCAAGCAAGCTTCTCACATAGTTAACTTGGACCATGTTAATGCTATCACACAATCTGAAGCAATAGCATCAATTGTCTATGTGCAGGTGCTGGCGTCAATTTTAATGGGCAGCCAGCCCTGATGCTAATTAAAATTTTTACAGTCCTGCCCCCAAAATTAAATAAATAAATTTGTAACGCCTCTTTCCCACCCCCAATAACAATTACAATAACTATTAGCCGTTCCCCCTGCAAAAATACCTACCTTTTACATCTGACCTTCCCCCCCAAAATTGCAGAACGTTTAAGGTTCAACCCTTCCCACCATCCTCTACACCCATTACGTATATTTGACCCTGTCCCCAGCTTTCCCGCACTGACAAACATACCTTCTCCCTCCCTCCCCACCAGTGTGGCACCTCGTTTCCCGGATGGGGATTGGAAGGCACGGGAGTGCCGGCTGCCGCGCTGCAGATCGCTGCTGCTTGGATGTAGGAATCCCACTTAAAGGAACCCTGCTGTTAAATTCTGCAGGACATTCGGGAAACCCGTTCTTCCGGATTTCTCTACCTGACAAAACCTCCCTCCCCGACCTCACCCCCACCCCTGCCACTGCATAGATTTCACCACCACCTTAAAATCCAGGTCTATATCGCGTGATGTGGGACTGAAGGGGAATCTGGAAAATGCAATTGAGTGCTGTTGGGATCAGAGGGTGTAAAAAATGTTTACATTTGGATTCCTTACTAATGAGTGTAGCATGTTTGTAACATTGCCAGCACTATACTGAGATTTCTTGTGTTTGCTACGTAACAATAGGCCACAAAAATTCTGTACTCCTGCTGTTAGTGCTGTGGAATATGTTGTTGATGCTACCTAATGCCTAATGATTGCGTGGCATGAATAATTTCCATTGCGTGCATTTGTTTATTTTTATCTCTTTGCTTGGTCCAACAGAAAGTTGCATTTCTTCCCTCTGATTGAGAGGGCGGGCTGATGACTGGCATTATACCAGTAGATGACAGTGGCATGACAGCAAATAAGACTGGCCCAACACCCTATTTTGTTGACTTTTCTGTGGAAACGTATCTGAATTTCATCCCTTGCCTCCACTTGATTGTATTATTTTTCTCTTGTTTTATTTCTAACTTGTGGTCCCAAATATCCATGGGCACATTCCCAGCTGACATCGTGCCCACCAGTGCACTTCACTGCTGACACAACTGCAGTTAATGGGGTCAGTGGGAGGAACCTAATTTGTAAGGACAGGTGGGCACTTGCACATTACTCCAAGCGCATCTCTGGCACGAACCTGACCCCTGCCCGCCACTGGGGACTCGGGAGGTGGTTGTATGGGCCCATCTCCATATCACAGCTGTGTTCCATTCAGCCTGCAGAGTAAAAGGGAGTTTGCCTGGCCTGGACTAACCCCCCCCCCACCCCCACCCCTCCCCACACTTCCCGCTACCCTGTATTGCCCACTTATCTCATCTCACTGGGGTTACTGGCCTCCACTGCGATACTAGGTCCTGAATGAGCAAGAGGAATGGGGAGCTCCTGGTGCAGCAACTCCCCAAACATGTCCTGGCAACATTTAATTGTAAGGGATAGGCTGAGGTTCCACTCCTTACAAGGCATGCAGTTCCGCTACTTTCCAGCTGGTTCTGCCACTCTCCCACTGGAACTACAGCAGGAGTCTGGCATAACCCCCAAAGAATCTTGGAGCCTCTATCTTTACAACTTGCCAGAAGATCAGTTTTGCAGATGTTACTGAAAATAATTTAGGACTCATAAATTAATAGTTCTGCTTGCTTCATTGGCAGAGTTTACCTGAAGAATGCTTCAGCGAAAAAGTGACTTTCACAATTAAAGACAAATGTTTAAAATGCCTTTAAACAATTTAATTAAATGCAGTGTTCAAAATCAATGACTTCTATAATTTGTTGTAATAAGATATTTCTTTTGTGCCAAAATCGATTTTCTTGAATATGGGTATTGATTAGCAATGCTCTCACAATTATTTGTGTTCATACAACCAAATTAATCATGATGTATATGTCTGACTGCTTGTTCCTGTGGATGTACTGAATTGTGTGGCCCCAAATAACTCTAACAGATTAACATAAAACATAATGGATTTTATTACGCATCTGTGAGGGTTATTTTTACAACAGTATCAGTTTAACTTCACATCCATGCAAAGAAAGTCATGAATCCATAATGATAACAGTTGTATTCCTTTCTGTCTATTTGGACTATCTTTATACACTGCATTATAGCCATTAAAGAGATGCTTTCAGCTAATACATCTTGCAAAACTAATAGCCTCTGTGTATCAAGATCACAAGTGCAAAATAATGACACGTTCTCAAGTCTTATTGCCATGGGAACTACCAATATTCGTGTTGTTATACATGCAAATTAATAATGAATTGAAAACTGGCAAATCAAGTGTATTTTTGGACTATCTTTCACATGACCATTATGTAATAATAACGTGTGATCAGAAGAATATTTATTCACTGCTGTGTATTATGTTGTGCTGGAGGAATCAGTAGGATGTCTGCAAACATAAAAGCAAAATACTGCAGATGCTGCAAATCTGAAATAAAAACAGAAAGTGCTGGAAATACTCAGCAGGTCAGGCAGCATCTGTGGAGAGAGAAGCAGAGTTAACGGCTGGAATTTTACCTTCATAAATGGGGTGGCCTCCAAGGCGCCCGAGCTGAAAAATGGCGGGCGATGACGCCAGGTTGGGTCCCCGACATCATGATGCCCAATCCCCATTTTACACAGGTCGGACGGCGGGTGAGATGGAGGTGCCATTAGCCGTCCTATTTGCGGCAATTAAGGGCCAATTGAACTAATTTAAAATCCAATTGACAGCCATTTTACCTAGACTGTCACATTTTACATCTGGCAAATGGGTTGAAGGGGGAGTCAGGAACCTGGCAGCTTTAAAAGAGTGGCAACCAGTGTGGCTGTGAAGGAGTTGGGGGTACTGGATTTTTCATTAATCTCTGTTTGATTTGTGCGTTGTTTGCAAGCTCAGGGTTGCTATTGCTGGTTCACCAGGGTTCACCTAAGTGTGTAAAAATCCTGGTAGGGCCACAGTATCAGTGATTTATTCTGTGTCGGGGAGGGGGGATGAGAGTGCCTGTCCTTGCAGCAGGCAGCAAATACCTGTCCTCGTAACATCTCTGGGACACTGCAGCCATGGGAATTGACCACTTTGGAGGCGGCTCATCTACTGAGAAAGAGAATGCCACAGGAGGGACAGGAGGACAAGTGGCCAGGGAAATCAGCAATCTGCTGGTCAAGTGCAGCCTGGTAATGGGGGAGGGTCAGAAGGTCATAGGCTGCACCGGCAGGGTCTACCGCCTGTGGTTGAGCTTTCTGCAGATGTCAGAGTGCCAGTGCCGAGGAAGACTGCGCCTGTCCCGAGAGACTGTCACATCTCTGCGTGAGATGTTGGCAGTGGAGGTTGCTTCTGTCTGCGTGGGGTGGCCATCCAATGCCAGTCACACTGAAGCTAACAGTCGCATCAGGCTCCTTCCAGGCTTCCACAGGAGATGTGTGGAATGTCACAATCATCAGCGCATCACTGCATTTAGGTGGTAACTGATGTCATATTCAGGCATGCCAACCAGTTCCTCAAGTTCAAGACGGACTCCGCCAGTCAGGCCGAGAGAGCCAGAGAATTCGGCACCATCACTGCATTCCCCATGTTGCAAGGTGTAATTTGCACACTGTGGCCATTAGAGCACCTGCAGGTCAGTCAGAGCCCTTCATTAATCTGCCAGCACTATTTAGCCCTCCCGAGTGCCTGCAAGAATGGATACTTGGCGACAGGTGTTACCTGCTGAAGACATGACTGATGACACTGATGAGGAACCCACAGAATGAGGCAGAGGAACGTTACAATGAGAGCCATGTGACCACCATAGTCACCACTGAGCAGACTATAGGCCTTCTGAAGATGAGATTTAAGTGTGTTGACTGCTCAGGTGGTGCCCTGCAGTATTCACCAGTAAGGGTATCTCACATTGTTGTCGTCTGCTGCGCCTTACATAATCTGGCTCTGCAGGCGGGGAGGCCCTGGATAATGACGACCTTGTTGAGCATGAGGTATCCTCAGATGAGGGTGGTAAAAGGGTTGAGGATGAGGAGGAGGGGGTGCAGCCACCTGACCAGCAGGGGGAGGGAGCTGGAGATTCGCAGGAGTTGAGTGCAAGGGAGGCTCAGGAGGCGCTGATACATAGACGTTTCTCCTGAATGGAGGCTCATCACCCAGCAAATCACATGCCAGTCTGAATTGAGGATTCTCATCAGCTGGAAGCTCTCACTTGCAGGTGGAAATCTGAGCTGCAATGTCCCACCTTTCCGTCCAACACCACTAAGCCCAAATGTGTCACCTCCCAAAGTCCTCATGCAGGACAACAGATTGCCTAAAACATCATCATTGACTTGAGACAAATGAAAATGCCACGTGAGAAATGTAATAATTTTTGTGTGAAGTATAACAACAAATAAATATTATCAAATCACACCAGTGACCCCTCAGTGCAGTTATTGTGATTTTTTGAAATGTTTGTGATTGCTCAGGTGTGTGGATGACCACTTGCCACCAGCCACGGCAGAGGCAGGCGGTTGTTCAGGCTGTCCCGTGGCTTTGGATGACTTTGGCAGGCATCCTCTGCCTGCCCGAGGCCGCGAGGGCCCCAGCATGTTGAGGTGACCCTGAGCAGTCTCAGGACCACCCTCTGACACCCTGGGATTCTAAGGTGCAGATGTCACTGGCAGAGGGGACAAGGAGCTGCTGAATGCATCAGCAGTGCCCTGAAAGGACCCCCCATATGCATTCTCTTGTTGCTCCTGTGCTCTCGCGAGGCTCAATTGGGCCTCCCTGCTGACCTCAGAGGGATGAGCAGTTTCCAGATGTCACAAGAGCCTCATCGACAGCTCATTAAGGCATTACTCCATGGAGCTCACTTTCTCTGTGCCCTCCACAGCAGCTGTCAATTTGTCAATGGAGGAAGCTAGATGCACAGAGGACAGGGTCTGTGCGTTACGCATGGCCTGGATGGAGATCTCCAAAGTCCGAGCCAGAGAACGCATTGTCTCTGGTAACTCCGCCAGATCTCCACGCACCTAAAGCTGCACCTGCAGCATCTCCTGCCGAATAGATGTCATCACAGGCTCACCATCAGCATGGGGCTCTGCACTGGCCTGGCCTCCCACAGTCCTCCGAGTGTCAGGGGCTTCGGCTGATACTGCCTCTGGCAGCTGGTCCGGCACCTGCGTGGTGCTGGCACCAGATTGTGACCGCGAATCCGAGGAGGCACGCATGCCAACTGAGATGACTCCCACCCGTGATTTCTTTTCCTTGCTATTTCTTAGCTCCAATAGGAGAGCGGCAGCAGCTGGCCACAACAAGATAGGTCTATCCATGCCAGAAAGTGTACCGGACTAACCTTGTAAATGTCTGAGCAGCAGTGTCAGAGAAGACTATGGCTCTCCAGGGTGGCTGTCATAGATTTATGTGCCATGCTGCAGGAGAAGTTGCGGCCCATGGGCTTCGGTGGACACCCAATGCCTGTGGCCCTGAAGATCGCCCTGACACCAACTTCTACGCCCCTGGAACTGGCTCTCTATCAGAGTCACCAATCTCTCGATGGAGGAAGCCATGCATTCACACACCTGAGGCATGGCATCACTCATAGCATGGATGGACTCCTCCATCGTCTGCTTATGGCTGCGCATTGCCACTGGCAGCTCTGCCAGATGTTCCCTTACCTTTCTCTCCAACTTCAGCATGTTCTGTGCTTCTGACACCAGAGGCTCATCATCGGCCTGGGGCTCAGCATGGGCCAGGCCTCCCACAGTCCTTATGACCATGAATCCAAGCCTGAGTGAATACCCATCGATGTGAGTGAATACCCATCGATGTGAGAGAATATGCACTGGTGGAGAGTGCAGCGGAATGATATGACTGCATGTCATCCGACTGTTCCCCCTAGAGGTCGAAAGCAGGCCCCTTGTCCCAGCGGCTGAACTTGCCTCTGATGTGCCACAGCCTGCATGAGAAAACACAAACATTTGTGGGTTCAGTTATTCAGATCTCATCATGCCAACCATGTGTGATGTCGATCTCCAGAACTGTGCTGGAGGACACATGAATGCAATGTCTCCTCACTTTCTTGTGCGGACACTCCAGTCTCACTGTCTGCGATTGCTCGACCGCCCTGGGCCCCCAATAGCTCCACAGCCTTCTCCTCTGCTGACATCAGAGGACGCACATCAGTGATCCCATCACCAGTCCTCTCTGTCTCCCTGGTGTTCTGGCCCTGTTCCTCCTGCAAACAGAATGAGGGACACAATTAGAACAACAGGACACTTACGCTAGTGGGAGCCCCTTGTCCCCTGTTGGGGTCTCCCAAATAGCTCCTCCATGCGTCTGCTCTCAGGGAATGTGATGAGGGTGAGCTCTAAAAGAAGGTGTCGTCGAGATGCAGCCATGCCTCAAACAGGATGTGCTGACGCCTCATCCCCTCATCACCTCCTAGTTGGTCACTCCTTCCCCGTGTAGCGCTCCCTCTTGTGTAGCCACAGTGCAAGCCCCAAAGAGGAGATGGGTATGGAGGTCTCACCTTGGCAGAGCGAAAGAGGTCATTGACCCTCATGTGGGACTAGATCCAGTTCCAGAGTTGACCCAATACTGCTGACCTCCTCTGCTATTTCCATCCAGGCTTGCTTGGTCAGTCAGATGGTTTCTTCTTGCCATCCTTTGGGAAGAGGACCTCCCGCTTTTCTCTTGCAGCCTGGCAGAGAATCTGCAGGAAGGCATCGCTAAACCATGGGGTCTTGCCTTGGACATTGTCCCAATTAGCTCCCTGTCCATCCATTGGGTTCTCAGCCCTGATGCAGTGGCATGTTGTGTGTGGGGGGGAGGGGCTTCCAGCAGTAACAGCAGCAGTAGTTGTGGGTCCAGCAGCAACAGCAGCATTCGGGGGTGGGGTGGGGTGTCCAGCAGTAACATCAGCAGTGAGGGGAGGGGCAGAGCAGCAACAGCAGCAGTGGAGGGGCGTTCAGAGGCAACAGCAGCAGTGGGTGGGGAGGGGCAGGGTGGTTCAACAGTAACAGCAGCAGTTGGGATGGTGGTCAGGCAGCACTCCAGATTCACTGCATCACTGTAAGGAAGCAGGACAAGCAGGGCTGGCAGCCCTTTAAAGATGGCACCAGCACCTACGTTTTCAGTAGCTGATGCCATCATCAGTGCTTCGCAGCCCATCCGCATCCGGCAATAGGATGGGCCTCATGCCTCAGTCATGGTAACTGGCTGGCCACACATGTGACATGTGGCAATGGCACCTGTTTCCGGTGCTGCTGCTGGGACCTGTACCAGGCTGGCAAAATCTCAGCCCATCCTCTCCATCTCCAGCAACATTACTAGTTTGTCTTGTAAATAAGTGTTCTATGCCAATGAACAGGAATATTCAGGCAGGGTGAGCATTACAGTATCATTTCAACATCTCTATTAGAAAAATTATTGGTTATTGCAGCAGTTTAAATTGGGAGTACTGCATTCTCAGTAACACAGTAATCAATCCCTATTAGGTTAACAGATGTGAATGTAAAACTTATATTTGAGAACATTTTTCTAAACATGTTATTACTCTGATAGAATTAATTCAATCCAGGAAGTTTAATGAGAGTTTTATACATTATAGGAGTGAGCTCTAAGAGTTTAAGACCCCACATATGAATATGCAGGGAGAGAGGGAATGCATGACAGCCAGGGTGCCAAGAAAAAAAAGGCAGGTAGTACAGGAGTCCCCTGAGTGCGTTTCACTCTACAACCAGTATTCAGTTCCGAATACTGAGGAAAGTGATGGTTCATCTGGGGAGTGCAGCCAGAGCCAAGGACATGGCACTGTCTTCATCGGCTGTCCCTCAATTCGAGGATGATGTCTACTCAATGTCACGGGTTTCGGCCATGGGTTTTCAGGTGACTGAACAAGCCAATTCTTGACCCGCAGATCTTTGGGCACATGGGGCAGGATGTTCCACGAGGTAGTGGGATCCGGAGTGCAGGATTTGCTTCCTTTTCTTTCCTTCTCTGCCACTACTCTGCCTCATCATTACGGTGTTTGGACTCAAAGCTTGATGCAGCTTAATTGACAAATTGTCACCATTTTGAATGATTGGTAGCAAGCTCCTCCCAGTCATCAATGTGAATGCTGCTGTGCTTCAAAGAGAGGTTCAAAGTGTTTTTGAAGCATTTTCTTTGTCCTCCCCAGAACTCTGGCCATTTGAGAGTTGAGAAAACAGGGCCTGGCGGGGGAGATGGTTTTTGGCCATCTGGACACAGTGTCCAGTCCATCGAAGTTAGTTTTGCAGGAGTTTTGCCTGAATGCTTGTGGAGCTGGCTTCAAGAAGGACATTAGTATTTGTGCGACTGTCCTCCCATTGAATCCGGAGGATGCAGCAGAGGCATTCTGATGGAATTTCTCTAGAGCTCTTATATGTCGCTGATACACAGTCCAGGTCTCACTGCAGTACAGGAGTACAGTGACAACAACTGCTCTGTACACGAGGACTTTTGTGGACTTGCAGAGGTCTTTGTTGTCAAGCACTCGCCAATGTAGTTTGTAGAAGGCTGAGCTCGTACTGATCCCGTATTGCATCTCCTTGTCAATGGTGGCCTTTTGAGAGAGGTGGCTGCCAAGGTATGGGAAGTGCTCAACATATTGCAAAGTCTCTCCTTCAACATACGCAGGAGGTGGAATATTTGGCTGACCAAGTGTGGTCTGATATATGAGTTTTGCTTTGGCAACATTCAAGGACAGGCCGAGTTGCTTGTATGCAGAATTGAAGAGATTGAGAGTGGCTTAAAATCTGGTGCAGAGTGGGCAACAACACTGCAGTCGTCAGGAAATTGTAGATCATGTATGTCTATGGTGGTCAGTTTAGTTTTGGCACAGAGCCGACTGAGGTTAAAGAGTTTTCCATCTAGGCAGTATTTAATACTCACACCAGAGGGCAGCTGATCTTTCATAAGGTGAATAAACACTGTCAGGTAGATTGTAAATAATATGGGGGCTAGCACACAGTCTTGCGTGACCCTGGTCCGTATTTTGAAGGTATCTGTTTCAGATCTCCCACTCAACGCAGTTGCAGTCATATCATCATGGAACAATTGCAGGATTGTGATGAAGTTTCTTGAACATCCAAATCCAGTCCACAGAACCTCGTGATTTACTGAGTCAAACGCTTTGGTCAGGCCGATGAATGCAATGAAGAGTTCCTGGTGTTGTTCTCAACATTTTTCCTGAATTTGTCGGGCAACAAAGACCATGTCAGAAGTTTCTCTGGAAGATCTAGAGTCACACTGTGCCACTGCAAGGATTTCCTCAGCCGCAGGAGGTAGGCAATTTAGGAGAATGTGTGAATGAGGTGGGCCAAGTGGATCAAGTATCAGTAGGAGAACATTTAAGGGACAATTATCATTGTAACATAATGTTTAGGTTGATTATGGAAAAGGACAAAGAACAATTTAGAGTAAGAATAATTAACTGGGGGAAAGCTAACTTCAATGAGGATGAATGGATCTGGGCCGAATAAATTGGAATTAAAGGTTGGCAGGAAAAACAGTAGCTGAACAATGGGCTACCTTCAAAGAAGAGATAGTTCGGGCACAGTCAAGGTACATTCACTCGAAGGGGAAAGGTGAGGTAAACTAATCCAGAGCTCCCTGGATGACAAAAGAGATAGAGATGAAGATGAAGAAGAAAAAGTGTGCTTATGACAGATGTCAGGTCGATAATACAATGGAGAACTAGGCTGAATATAGAAGGTTCAGAGAGGAAATGAAAAAGCAAATAATAGAGAATATGAAAAGAGACTGGCAGCTAACATAAAAGGGAATCCCAAAGCCTTCTACAGGCATCTAAATTGTAAAAGGGTGGTGAAAGGTGGAGTAGGACCGATTAGAGACCAAAAGGGGGATTTATGCATTAAGGCAAGGAGAATAGTTGAAGTATTAAATTAATACTTTTCATCTGTCTTTACCAAGGAAGAAGATGCTTGCCAGGCCACAGTGAAAGAGGACGTAATTAACACACTGGAAGGATTAAAATTGATAAGGAGGAGGTATTAGATAAGCTGTCTATACCTAAGGTTGATAAGCACCAGGGTCGGATGTGATGCATCCAAGGATACTGAGGGAAATGAGAGTGGAAATTGCAGAGGCACTGGCCGTAAATTTTCAGTCTTCCTTAGACTCAGGGGTGATGATGGAGAACTGGAGAATTGCAAATGTTACACCCTTGTTCAAAAAAGGATGTAAAGATAAGCCCAGCAACTATAGGCCAGTCAGTTTAACTTCGGTGGTGGGGAAACTTGTAGCAACAATAATTCGGGAACAAAATAATAGCCACATGGACAAATGTGGGTTAATTAAGGAAAGCCAGTATGGATTTGTTAAGGGAAAATCATGTTTAACTAACTTGCTGGAGCTTTTTGAACAGGTAACAGAGACAGTTGACGAGGGCAATGCTGTTGATGTGGTGTATGTGGACTTTCAAAAAGTGTTTGATACAGTTCCGTACAACAGACTTGTGAGCAAAGTTACACCTCATGGAATAAGAGGTTCAGTAGCAACATGGATACAAAATTGGCTGAGTGACAGGAAATAGAGAGTAGTGGTTAATTAATGTTTTTCGGACAGAAAGAAGGTTTGTAGTGGAGTTCCCCAGGAGTCAATGTTGGGACCCTGGCTGTTCCTGACTATATATTAATGACCTTGACCTTGGTGTAGGTGACAGGAAGGGCTAGACACTACAAATCTAAGAGTAAATCAGCAGTCAAGGCTAAATGTTACAAAAATAATAAAAGGATAAAACTAAATGCTCTGTATCTGAATGCATGTAGCATTTGAAACAAAACAGATGAATTGATAGCACAATTAGAAATAAATAAGTATGATCTGATAGCCATTACAGAGACATGGCTGCAGGATGACATTTGGGATCTGAATATTGAACAGTGCATGACATTTAGGAAGGACTGGAAGCTAGGAAAAGGTGGAGGGGTGGCTCTATTGTTAATGATGGTATTAGCACATTAGAGAGGGATGACCTAAGTTCAGGAAACCAGGATGTAGGAGCATATGGTAGAGACGAGAAATGATAAAGGCAAGAAGTCACTCGTGGGAGCGGTGTACAGGCCCCCTAACAGTAACCACACCGTAAGACAGAGTATAAAGAAAGAAATAATGGGAGCTTGTCAGAAAGGTACGGCGATAAGCATGGGGGATTTTAATCTACATATCGACTGGAAAAATCAGATTGGCAAAGGTAACCAAATGAGGAGTTCATAGAATGTTTTTGGAATAGTTTCTTATAACAGCATGTTCTGGAGTCAACCAGGCAACAGGCTACACTAGACCTGGTAATGTGCAACAAGATTGGATTAATTGATGGCCTCATAGTGAATGTGCCCCGAGGCAGCAGCGATCATAATATGATTGAATTTTACATTCAGTTTGAGGGAGAGAAGAATGGGTCCAAGACTAATATTTTAAACTTAAATAAGGTAATGATGAGGGCATAAAAGCAGAGTTAGCTAAAGTTAAGTGGCAAATAGGTTAATGGGTAGGTCAATCAAGACATTTAAGGGGATATTTCAGAATACACAGGATAGATATATTTCAATGAAAAAAAATTCCAAGGGTGGACCCACTATCTGTGGTTAACTAAAAAAGTTAAAGACAGTATCAAACTAGAAGAAAAAGCATGTAACTACGCAAAGATGGGTGGTAGGTCAGAAGATTGGACAGAATATAAAAAACAGCAAAGATTGACAAAAAGATTGATAAGGAGGGAAAAATTAGACTATAAGAGAAAGCTAGATAGAAGTATAAAAACAGATAGTAAGAGTTTCCATAGATATTTAAAAAAGAAAAGAGTTAACAAAGTGAGTATTGGTCTTATAGAAAGTGAGTCTGGGGAATTAATAAGAGAAAAAAGGAGATGACAGATGAATTGAATGGGTATTTTGCATCAGTCTTCACCATAGAGGTTACAAGTAACAACCCAGAAATAGATGGAAATCAGGAAATGGAAGTGAGGGAGGAACTCAAGCAAATTACGATCACCAGGGAAGTGGTACTGAGCAAATTGCTGGAGCTGCGGGCTGACAAGTCCCCGGTCCTGATGGACATCATCCTAGGGTCTTAAAAGAAGTGGTTAGTGAGATAGCTGATGCATTGGTTTTAATTTTTAAAAATTTCTTAGATTCGGGGAAGGTTCCATTAGATTGGAAAATAGCGAATGTTACTCATTTATTCAAAAAGGAAGGGAGACAGAAAGCAGGAAACTACAGGCCAGTTAGCTAAACATCTGTCTTAGGGAAAATGTTCGAAGCTATTATTAAAGACGTTATTGCAGGGCACAGAAAAATTCTAGGTAATCAGCCAGAGTCAACATGGTTTTGTGAAAGGGAAATCATGTTTAACCAATTTATTGGAGTTCTTTGAAGAAGTAACGTGCTGTGGATAAAGGGAAACCAGTGGATGTGCTGTACTTAGATTTCAGAGGCATATGATAAAGTGCCACATCAAAGGTTATTGCGGAAAATAAAAGCTCATGGTGTAGGGTGTAACATATTGACCTGGATAGAAGATTGGCTAGCTAACAGGAAACAGACAGTCAGCATAAATGGGATAACTTCTGGTTGGCAAGATGTAACAAGTGATGTGCCACAGGGATCAGTGCTGAGGCCTCAACTTTTTACAATTTATATAAATGACTTAATGAAGGGACCGAAGGTATGGCTGCTAAATTTGCTGATGACACAAAGATAGGTAAGAATGTAAGTTGTGAAGAGAATGCAAGGAGGCTACAAATGGATGTAGATAGGTTAAATAAGTGGGCAAAGATCCAACAAATGGCATATAATGTGGGTAAATGTGAAATGGTCCATGTTGGCAGGAAGGATATAAAAGAAGCATATTATCTAAATGGTGAGAGATTGCAGAGCCCTGAGATGCAGAGGGATTTGGGTGTCTTAGTGCATGAACCACAAAAGGTTAGTATGCAGGTACAGCAAGTAATTAGGAAAGCTAATAGAATGTTATCGTTTATTGCGAGGGGAATTGAATACAAAAGTAGGGAGGTTATGCTTCAGCTATATGGGATATTGGTGAGACCACATCTGGAGTTCTAGGTACAGTATCGGTCTCCTTATTTAAGGAAGGATGTAAATGCATTGGAAACAGTTCAGAGAAGGTTTAATAGACTAATACCTGGAATGGGCGGGTTGTCTTGATTGAAACGTATGAGATCCTGAGGGGTCTTGACAGGGTGCATCTGGAAAGGATGTTTCCTCTTGGGGGAGAATTTAGAATTAGGGGTTACTATTTAAAAATAAGGGGTCACCCATTTAAGACAGAGATGAGGAGAAAATGTTTCTCTCAGCGGTCATGAGTCTTTGGAACTCTTTTCCTCTAAAGGCAGTGAAAGCAAAGTCTTTAAATATTTGTAAGGCAGAGGTACATTTTTTTTATTCATTCATGGGATGAGGGCATTACTGGCTAGGCCAGCATTTATTGCCCATCCTTAATTGCCCTTGAGAAGGTGGTGGTGAGCTGCCTTCTTGAACCGCTGCAGTCTATGAGAGGTGGGTACACCCACAGTGGTGTTAGGAAGGGAATTCCAGGATTTTGACCCAGTGACAGTGAAGGAACAGCGATATAGTTCCAGGTCAGGATGGTGTGTGACTTGGAGGGGAACTTGCAGGTGGTGGTGTTCCCATGCATTTGCTGCCCTTGTCCTTCTAGGTGATAGAGGTCGCGGGTTTGGAAGGTGCTGTCGAAGAGCCTTGATGCGTTGCTGCAGTGCATCTTGGAGATGGTACACACTGCTGCCACTGTGCGTCAGTGGTGGAGGGAGTGAATGTTTGTGGATGGGGTGCCAATCAAGCAGGCTGCTTCGTCTTGGATAGTGTCGAGCTTCTTGAGTATTGTTGGAGCTGCACCTATCCAGGCAAGTGGACAGTATTCTATCACACTCCTGGCTTGTGCCTTGTCGATGGTGGACAGGCTTTGGGGAGTCAGGAGGTGAGTTACTCACCCCAGGATTCCTAGTCTCTGACCTGCTTTTGTAGCCACGGTATTTATATGGCTACTCCAGTTCAGTTTCTGGTCAATGGTAACTCCTAGGATGTTGAGAGTGGGGGATTCAATGATCATAATGCCATTGAATGTCAAGGGGAGATGGTTAGATTCTCTGTTGTTGGAAATGGTCATTACCTGGCACTTGTGTGGCGCGAATATTACTTGCCACTGATCAGCCCAAGCCTGGATACTGTCCAGGTCTTGCTGCATTTCTACACGGACTGCTTTAGTATCTGAGGAGTCGCGAATGGTGTTGAACATTGTGCAATCATTAGTGAACATCCCCATTTCTGACCTTATGATTGAAGGAAGGTCACTGATGAAGTTTAGGATTATATTTGCTGGAGTTCAGAAGAGTGAGGGGGGATCTCATAGAAACCTATAAAATTCTAACAGGACTTGACAGGGTAGAGGCAGGAAGGATGTTCCCTATGGTGGGGAAGTCCAGAACCAGAGGTCATAGTCTCAGGATACGGGGTAAACCTTTCAGGATTGAGATGAGGAGAAATTTCTTCACCCAGAGAGTGGTGAGCCTGTGGAATTCGCTACCACAGAAAGCAGTTGAGGCCAAACATTGTATGCTTTCAAGAATGAGTTAGATATAGCTCTTGGGCGAAAGGGATCAAAGGATATGGGGGGAAAGCGGGAACAGGTTACTGAGTTGGATGATAAGCCATGATCATAATGAATGGCGGAGCAGGCTCCAAGGGCCGAATGGCCTACTCCTGCTCCTATTTTCTATGTTTCTATGTTTCTAAGCAGCTGAAGATGGTTGGGCCTAGGACCATACCCTGAGGAACTCCTGCAGTGATGTCCTGGAGCTAAGATGATTGACCTCCAACAACCACAACCATCTTTCTTTGCGCTAGGTATGACTCGAACCAGCGGAGGGTTTCCCCCTGATTCCCTTTGACTCCAGTTTTGCTCGGGCTCCTTGATGCCATACTCGGTCAAATGCTGCCTTGATGTCAAGGGCAGTCACTCTCATCTCACTGCTTGAGTTCAGCTCTTCTGTCCATGTTTGAACCAAGGCTGTAATGACGTCAGGAGCCGAGTGGCCCTGGCGG
The DNA here is from genome assembly GCF_036365525.1 of Heterodontus francisci. Lineage (NCBI taxonomy): Eukaryota > Metazoa > Chordata > Chondrichthyes > Heterodontiformes > Heterodontidae > Heterodontus > Heterodontus francisci. The sequence goes on from NC_090377.1 coordinate 87,357,457, forward strand.
AAACCAAACTGAGCGTCACTGAGCAGGACATTGCCAAGCAAGTGCTGAATGATAGCACTGTCGATGACACCTTCCATCACTTTACTGATGATTGAGAGTAGACTGTTGGGGTGGTAATTGGCCAGGTTGGACCTGTCCTGCTTTTTGTGTGCAGGACATACCTAGGCAATTTCCCACATTGCCGGGTAGATGCCAGTGTTGTAGCTGTACTGGAACAGCTTGGCTAGGGGTGCGGCAAGTTCTTGAGCACAGATCTTTAGTACTATTGCTGGAATATTGTCAGGGCCCATAGCCTTTGCAGTATCCAGTGCCTTCAATGATTTCTTGATATCACATGGAGTGAATCGAATTGGCTGAAGTCTGACATCTGTGATGCTGGGGACTTCAGGAGGAGGCCAAGATGGATCATCAACTCGGCATTTCTGGCTGAGGATTGTTGCAAATGCTTCAGCCTTATCTTTCTCACTGATGTGCTGTGTTCCCCCATCATTGAGGATGGGGATATTTGCGGAGCCACCTCCTCCAGTTGGTTGTTTAACTGTTCACCACCATTCATGGCTGGATGTGGCAGGACTGCAGAGATTAGATCTGATCCGTTGGTTGTGGGATCGTTTAGCTCTGTCTATTGCATGCTGCTTACGCAGTTTGGCACACAGGTAGTCCTATGCTGTAGCTTCACCAGGTTGACACCTCATTTTGAGGTATGCCTGGTGCTGCTCCTGGCATGTCCTCCTGCACGCTTCCTTGAACCAGGGTTGGTCTCCTGGCTTGATGGTAACGGCAGCGTGGGGAATATGCTGGGCCATGAGGTTACGGCTTGTAGTCAAGTACAATTCTGCTGCTGCTGATGGCCCACAGCACTTTTGGATGCCCAGTTTTGCATTGCTGGATCTGTTCAAAATGTATGCCATTTAGCACAGTGGTAGTGCCACAAAACACAATGGAGGGTATCTTCAATATGAAGACGGGACTTGGTCTCCACAAGAACTGTGCGGTGGTCACTCCTACCAATACTGTCATGGACAGATGCATCTGTGGCAGGCAGATTGGTGAGGACGAGGTCAAGTATGTTTTTCCCTCTTGTTGATTCCCTCACCACCTGCCACATACCTAGTCTAGTAGCTATACCCTTTAGCACTCGTCCAGTAGTGGTGCTACAAAGCCACTCTTGGTGATGGACATTTATGTTCCCCACCCAGAGTACATTCTGTGCCCTTGCCACCCTCAGTGCTTCCTCCCATTGCTGTTCAACATGGAAGAGTACTGATTCATCAGCTGAGGGAGGGCAGTAGGTGGTGATCAGCAGGAGGTTTCCTTGCCCATGTATGTCCTGATGCCATGAGACTTCATGGGGTGCAGAGCCAATGTTGAGGACTCCTAGGGCAACCCCCTCCCGACTGTATACAACTGTGCCGCAACCTCTGCTGGGTCTGTCCTGCAGGTGGGACAGGACATACCCAGGGATGGTGATGGTAGTGTCTGGGCCACTGAATATGACTATGTCAGGCTGCGCTTGACTAGTCTGTGGGACAGCTCTCCCAACTTTGTCACAAGCTCCCAGATGTTGTAAGGAGGACTTTTCAGGGTCGACAGGGCTGGTTTTGCCGTTGTCACTTCCAGTGCCTAGGTGAATGCTGGGTGGTCCGTCCGATTTCACTGCCTTCATAGCAGTTAGATACAATTGAGTGGCTTGTTAGGCCATTTCAGAGTCAACCACATTGCTGTAGGTCTGGAGTCACATGTAGGCCAGACCAGGTAAGGACAGCAGATTTCCTTCCCTAAAGGACATTAGTGAACCAGATGGGTTTTTACAGCAACCGACAATGGTTTCATGGTAATCATTAGACTAGCTTTTAATTCCCGATTTTTATTAATTGAATTCAAATTCCACCTTCTGCCTGGGTGGGATTCGAACCCTTGTCCCTAGAGCAATACCCTGGGTCTTTGCATTACTAGTCCAGTGACAATACCACTACACCATCATCTCCCCTGTAAGCATGGGGGTGAAAGGTTATTGCGGGTAGGAAGGAATGTGTAGTTGAGGTTACAATCAGATCAGCCATGATCTTATTGAATGATGGAGCAGGCTCAAGGGGCTGTATGTTCGTACAGGGCACAATTTCAAAATTTGTAGATGATACGAAACTGGGAACAATTGTGAGGAGGATAGTGTAGAACTTCAAAAGGACATAGACAAGTTGGCGGAATGGGTGGACAAGTGGCAGATGAAGTTCAATGCGGAGAAATGTGAAGTGATTCATTTTGGTAGGAAGAACATGGAGAGACAATATAACATAAAGGGTACAATTCTAAAGGGGATGCAAGAGCAAAAGGACCTGGTGGTGTATGTGCATAAATCATTGAATGTGGCAGGACAGGTTGAGAGCGTTTAATAAAGTATGCAATGTCCTAGGCTTTTTATTAATAGAGGCATAGAGTGCACAAGGAAGGAGATTATGCTGAACTTGTATAAGACACTAGTTTGGCCTCAGCTGAAGTATTGCGTCCAGTTCTGGGTGCTGCATTTTAGGAAAGATGTGAAAACTTTGGAGAGAGTACAGAAAAGATTCACTGCCTGAGAGTCTGGTGGAGGTAGGTTCAATTGAGTTTTTCAAAAGGGAATTAGACTGTAATCTGAAAAGGAAGAATGTGCAGGGTTACAGGGAGAAAGTGGGGGAATGGCATTAGGTGAATTGCTGACTTGGAGAGTTGGTGCGGACAGGATGGGCCAAATGGCCTTCTTCTGCGCTGTAACCAAGATTTTTAAATATTAGGAAAAAAATTATTGCTTGATGAAAATTCACTGATAAAATTGGTTAACTAATTTCTTCTTGTGGGAGTTGGTTAGCTTAGTTGGCTCGATGGCTAGCACCTGATTCAGAAAAATGCTAACAGTGTGAGTTCAATCCCTGTACTAGTTGTGGTAGCTCATGGAGGCCTACTGCCCCACACTTGTGGAGTGGTGACTCTCAAGCTATATATTATTAACTGTCTCTCTCTCTCTCTCTCCTCCCTCTCTCTCTTTCTTTAATGGGGAGAGATGCCTTTGGTCCTTTGGGACAATGGCTAGAACAACAACAATTATTTCTTCTGTAATTGTGGTGGCTGCCTATAGTTTGGAAACTAAAGAATATATTTGGAACTAAAGCTGTGTATTGTTCTAACTTTTCAGTTTAAAAACTGAATATTTATGAGTCAAATTCCCATCTGTGTCAATTTTAGTAAAAAATGATGAATAAAAATAATAATGTTACATCTATTTTGCTAAAATTAGCAAATATGGGAACTTGAACCCCTAAATCTATTGTGAAAGGGAATGAAATAACCATTAACTATGTACTTTAGGTATAGACCTTGAGAGGAGATTAGCATCTCATTGGGTACACGTTTTCCTCATTCAGAACAAAACATCTCAGCTATTAAACTAATGCTCATAGTAGCATCAGCCTCTCCAGGCGATCTTTTCCTGTCCAATCCACATCAGTTTGGAGGCTTGCTCTGTGTATGTTGTGAATCAATGAGTTCTTGTGGAGACTGAATTAACCACTACAGAGTGTAACAATGAATACCAGGAAGAGAGTTCTGGAGTCTGATGAGTTTTTTTACATCCTGTTTTTAAAATTTTGTTAGGTTTAAACTAAGATTTGGCTGAATCATTGGAGGGCGTTGAAAACAGCTCTTATTTATTTGTGTCTCAGAGGACATGTTCAAGAAGAAACTGAAGCCCCAATTTTAACTGGGGCTGCAGGGGCCCTATCAGGTGGCAATTCAACTGCACCTCCCTCACCTCAACCCCACCAACCCCCAACCCCGGAGTGCTGACTGATTTTAACTCCCAGGCCACATTTACATGTCCCGAGGCTAACTCTTGCCACCAGTGGGAATGACATCACCATTGGTAGGTGGGAGCAAAAATTGGTGGGGAGTCAGGCAGCTGCCAGTGACCCATGGAAATGGTTCCAGATAAGGTACGGAATGGAGGGGGAAGCAGAGGGATGTTCTTGGTGCTTGAAATTTAAAATTGCTCTCAGTCAGATTGGAGCAGAAAAGAAATGGGTAAGTCCCCCAGCTCTTCTTTGACCACCCCTCTCCCAGCCTGGCTTCCACCAGGCGGGGGCAGGTAAAGTGAAGGCCAAGGTATTAAACATACTAAAGAGTTGGACAGTTCAAATTGTATTTATTAATGTAGTGCAGAAGTCTTTAAACAGTCGACTAATTACATCCTGAAGTTCCATTTTGAGCACCTCTTCAAATAAGAATTCTGTTGAGTGAGGCCGAAATCCACCCCTTTCATTCTGGAACTCAGAAAAAGTAAACGATGGTCTTCTGTCCCTGATAATTGTTAAGCATCCAAAGTAAAATAGATTAAGCCAGTCTCAGCAAAATGCCCAGAAGACAAGTTGAGTAAACGAAGCAGCAAACTCCTTGAATCCAACATTAGGTTGGCACGGTGCCCTCTGCTCACATTGTGGGAAAGTTGCTTGTCCAAACAATGCTCCAGAAGATGCTCTTTTGAAGTAATGCAGATTGTGAAGCCTCAGCATAGGAATTGATTTTGTCTCTCTTTGTTGTGTTTGATTGATATTACGACTGAGTTTCCCATTTCTCAGCGCTCTCCTTTCAGACTATCAATATACACAAAAAAAAAAGATTTAATTGTTGGAATAGAGTTTTGTTTTCTACAAAAATGCAGATTAGAAACTGAATGAAGGGTCACTCTTATATTTCTTTGCCTCACACGAAAATATTCAGGGCGAGAAATTTGTCTGCCCTGGCTTTGAGGGTGGGGGTTCTCGATGCACAGTTTGTCCGCTCCCGTTCAGATCGAGGTGGATAAGGCACAAAACCCCTGCACCCACCTCATTTGAATGATTGTGACATTAGCTGGTATACCTCCAATATTGCTTTCTGTTCCTTAACACAGCTGGCGAGTTACGTCTGGTAGTGGTAATTCCACTGGACTAGTAATCCAGAAGCCCAGGTTAATGTTTTGGGACACAGGCAGCTGGTGGAATTTAAATTCAATTAATTAATAAAAAGAATCTGGAATTGAAAGCTGGTATCAGTAATGGTGCCATGAAACTATCATTGATTGTTCTAAAAAAACTTCCTGGTTCACTGATGCCCAGGAAGGAAATTTGCCGTCTGCACATGGTCTGGCGTATATGTGACTCCAGACCCACAGCAATGTTGTTGACTCTTAACTGCCCTCTGAAGTGGCCTAGCAAATCACTCAGTTGTTAAGAGCAATTAGGGATGGGCAACAAATGCTGGCCTAGCCAATGACACCCACATCCCATGAAAGAATTAAAAAAGGAGGCGGCCCCGGAAGCATTGTTTGCCAATCACATGGTAAAGGCAAGCTGTCTCTGAAAGCGAAGCTGGGCAAAAAGATTGTTATTATAGAAATTTGCGGAAACTGTACACCAAGGCAGAGAGAGTGGATCCATAGTGATGGAGGCGGTGCTGGAGGCATTAGTGGTGGAGGTGGGCAGGAGGAGAGATGCCATGGTCCTACAGGGGGCTAGGAGAGCTTCAAGAATCACCCTCACAAGGGAGTGTGAGCAGTGGGCCAGGAAGGTCAACTCCCAGATTCTGGACCGAGAACCTGGCAGCAGTGCCACAAGAGGTTTAATGACCTCCTGTGGGTGGTCAAAGTCAGTGAATGCATCTTCCTGGGACATCTCCTCCCCACCATATCACTAAACTCTCATGCTGCTCAATGCACCAGACTGCCATCACTCATCCATCAGCACTCCCTGGCTCTCAGAACTCATATTGCAAAAATTCAGATACCTCACATCACCCTCATGCACCTACCAATGCTTCCAGCCTCACATCCACCTCTCACTGCCTCCACATACCTTCAGCTATGGCTATCCATCACCCAAACACAGTGCTACATAATCTGACATTCTGCCCTCTCCCTTGCAGGACAAGGTGATCCACAATAGAAGGTAACAGAGCAGAGCTGGTGGGGGGCAAAGATGTTTGCATCTCCTGAGCCCTACAGAGGAGATGGTTCTCTGCATCATGGGGCTGACTGCAATGGAGCCTGTAGCATCCGGTGTCACTGAAAACATTGACATTATGGGCATTTTTCTGCTTTTCTCCCCTTTCTCAACTCCCAGCACACACTCATCCTGCTATCTGGCATGATAAGTAAGCTGCAGATGGTGTGATCCCGGACCTCCTGCTTCCCACCCCACCCCCTTCCTTCACACCAAGCTTCCCCTTCTGAGTTTCTGTTTTCAGAAACCCAAGAACTGCCATCTGCCCAGCCTCAGGAGCACCAGGAGAAGGAAGAGAGCAACAGCACAGCACTGATGAAGAGGCTCCGTCACCTGATCTGATACTCGCAGCCACAACTTTGATATTGGCACTGCATGTACCTTGGAGGTAAGAATAGAGTTGGGATCAGCACACAGTGAGTCACTGAGAATGAGTGGGCCGCAACCAAGCCGAGGTGGGGGCAGGGGCGGAGGGTCCGGGGTAAAGGATGGTTTGTTTGCCAGCTCACCGGAGGCCAAGGTGGCAGACAAGCACTGTTGCAGAGAACTCAGATGAGGACTTCGGTAGGGTGGCATACAGGAGAGTGCAGATTGGCAAGCATACTGAGATGCTGTGTGGATTGGCTGGCCTGTCAGACAGTCTCCTGTCACTGTCAAGGAGCATGGAGGAGTCCGGTTCCAAATTTACAAAGTGCATGGCGAGGAGCTTGCCCTCTCCACAGCCTCTGTTCCATCTCCCTGTCATGCTGCTGACCCAGAGGCATTGCGACTGCTGCCCCAATACCTATTGCATCATTTATGTGCACATATCACTTACTCCGCTGCCATTCCTGTGAGGATGCAGGAACACTCTGTGACAAATGCACCAAAACAACTCCAAAAAAAAGTCCAGAGTACTTTCTGGGGCTTTGCAATAGAAAATGTTCCAAAAACGTAACTCACCTGCAGTCAGTTTGCCTGACTCTTTAAATAATGCCACGACAGGGCTCATCTTTCTGCTTCACGCTTCCTTTTCAAGGGTGGACAACACAGGCTTTGCCAGCACATGCGTTGTGCAAATTTGGAATCCTGTTAGGCTGGTGACACCAGGATAGTGCCAATTCAAGGTGTTTGGGCACATGCAGGGGACGTACCTGTGTGTGTCCATATCCCTGGAGAACACCGTGCAGGTCGCGCAGGTAGTGACCAGTGGCATAACCTGGACAATTTTGAATTTTCCACCTTAAATAATAATCTTAACTGGTATTTTTAACATCCTTAAAGCTTCTGAAATAACTGAAACTGCCATTGAATGCAACTATCTGCTGTCTTTTAATAGTTTACAAGACAGGTTTTAAAATACATTCCTGTTACATTTATGATATTTCATGCTAAGATCCTTGCAAACTTGAGAAGAATTGACAGTGTTTGATGAAAGAACAGATAATCAACAAATGGTAGCCATGAAAGCTGTCAGGCTTGTGAAACATGGTTCAATACTTAAATCCCTCCAAGGAAGTCAGAAACTCAAAAAAAATGCTGCTCACGAAAGGAAAATGAGAGGGTCGGATAAATTAAGGTAGCTTTACATCAGCATGATGAAAAGCTAAGAGTTAACCAACATGACCTCCTACCACTGAATTAATGTGTAATTTGTTGCCATTATTTCAATAGACTGGGAAGGTTGCCTCCTTGGCAAAACCTAAACATACAACTTGGAAACATTTCCATTGTCAGTAAGATGAATGTGATTTAGCACAATATCTTACAAGGGTGCAAGCTGTAAAAGAAACTGATTAATCGATAGTGACGTTTTAATAAGGAACTGAATGTGCCTTCTATCAGGTCTGGGCATTGGTCCAATTCTTTCAGTTGCATTCAGTACAGATAGATTGACTGGAGCATACAAATACCAAAGGTCACTAATAGGCGGACCAACATCAATCCAACAACAGATTTTTTTTTAACCATTCCAATTGGTTAACTTCAGGTGCATTCACCAGGTTCAAAAGACGCAGAAATAAAAGTACGGTTAAAAATTAAAATTATGGTTGGAAAAGTCTCAGGTGAAAACTGAATCTACAGACTATAAATATAGGTCACTCTATGATACTTCTGGAACCTAGTCATTAGAAATTGCAACTCACTTCTAAGTCATGTCATGAAGCTGCTTCCATTATTAATATTTTTTGAGGACTTGTGTTTAAAAAACTGTGGAAAATACCTGAGGAGATGCTGGCCTTTTTTTTTTAAAGGGGTCACTGGAAGGACACTTGGGACTTTGTTTTAAAAACACTTATTGGAAATCACATGTTTTAAGCTAAGTAAACAGCCGGAGCCTTGCCAGCTATTGGAGTTGTTTACAGAAAAGTCACACATCTAGATTTATGGTGGTCAGGAGTTTTTGGCTTTTAGTTTTGGGCTTGAACTGTTTGAATGCTCTGTTGGTTTGTATCCTGCTAAGAGAGAAGCCAACCAACTCATCCTTTGCCACCTGTGTTGAAAAATCTTCTGAGAATCCATTGTGATAGTTGAACCCACAGAGGCAATAATTCTGCCAAAAAGCCTGTGTTACAACCAAGGCAGGAGGAGTACATCATTTATTCTAGTCCCACTTCAGGCCAAAACATATTATTAATTTTTCCCCACTTATTGATATGGTCAATCATATACTCTATCTTTCCCAGAACAGAACACACTAACCAGGTTTCTTTAATGAACAACAAAATTATCAGTTTATTATAAAACAAGTTTTAACTAGTAATGAAGTAAAACATAAACACACAGATTTAAATTTTAAAGTTCCCTTTTTACCTTAGTCCTTTCATACTCACACACATATACACTGGTTAACCAAAAAAAGGGATTTTTATAAATTGAGAGCTCTGTTACAGACAAAAAAAACTTGGGCAGATTTCTTTCTCATTTTTGAAGAAAACAGAAGATGAGATATGTTGTTTCAAAACTGGCATACAGTCTAACTTCTGAGTACATGTAGACAGGTCACTGAGATCTTTTAGAACAGTTCTTCAAAGACAGGAAACAAGATGAATTGACACAGTGGACTTCTCAGGGTCTTTCATGGAATTGCTGGAATGTGAGCTGGGTTGTGATCTTCTATCCTTCCTTGACGCTTCTTAAGCAGACTTGACTTTAATCAGCCACTAACAGCAGAAGGTAAAACACACACTGACAACCAAAAAGCTTGTGAGTTTTCTGCCCATCCTAGGTGCTCTCTGCTGCTGCTGGCCTTGTCCAACCAAGGGGTGCTTGTCACTTCTCTGCTCCTGAAACCAGGGTTTCTGTTCGATCTTTACCTTGAGTCATGCGACAACCAGTTCCAATCCTGTTCCTACAGTGCCCTCTTGATGGCTCTCTCTTTTAAAAAAAAACTGGTCCAACATTTATGCAGTTTAACTATAAATTCCTTTAACAATATTTTCAACAAAAACAAAGTACTTTCATAACACCTGCAAGACTACTCTTTGTTGTCTCCTGAACAGAACTGCTCCAGAAAGATCCCAGTGATAGCATTCTACGTGTACCCAGATACCAGACCGAAAGTCATCTGGAACATTCCATATCTTATCCTTTTTCTTCAAGAATTAATAATTATTTGGCCAAATTATTTCTGTTTTTGGAAAGTTGATCTCTGCAGAGAAAGCTTTTTTTTCTTTAACTGGTGTGTGTAAAGATATTTATACTTTCATATTTCAAACTGTGTGTTAATAAGCACTGCATTCTTATTGAACAAGTCTTGTTTTATAATAAATCAACAATTTTGTTGTTTATTTAAGACACTTGGTTGGCGGATTTTTATTCTGAAACTAATAGAAAGTATATAATTGGCTGTATTCGTAACTGGGTAAAAAATTTAAATATATGTTGTGAGCAGTGGAGTGGTGGAACTAGAGAAGGACAGTGCATTCCTCCAACCTCAGGCGTAACAGTCATTAGGCTAAATTGGTAACATAATTAATAGCCTAGAATTTGCTGGAAAAGGGCATCCCGTAGTGTACAGCACTAGTTAGACTTTTTCCTGCACCTTTCAGCACAAATATTATTTGCACTGTAACGTGCTGGAAATATGAACTGATAACAGGGGCAGCAGGGCATCAGGGACCTTAGTTAAGGACAGGATTCACCATCAATCTCCTTGACCAATGAGATTTAAAGATTGAGAAAGAAACAGAGGAATGATGGAGAAGGAAATAGGGTGAAATGGTGTCAAATCAGGCAGAGAAAAAGAAATAAAGTGACGGAATGAAAGGCTCGATTCAAAGGGAGAGAAAAAAAAGAAAAGAAAGTAAGAAAAAATTGAATGTTAAATTAAAAAAATTCTAATAATGATTTACTACCTGTAGGAATGAATCTCCACAGTTTAAATTGTTCCCTTCCTGGGCCGGAGAAGTTGAGTTGCATTGCAGAAATGTAATCTCATTAAAAGGGAGCTTACACAGTACCAGCCCTAACATTTTGCTGTGAGTTTAATGTGCAAATGAAGAATCTCTTGAAACTCACTGGGATGTTGTGAGGGGGAGGCGAGCTGCAATTTTCATGAAGCTAACAGCGGAGTGGCACAAATCATCCAATAACTTGAGGTGAATCGCATTTCACGGGGCATCTCTTCCCTACCACAAGTTGCTGGCCGATTTACATGTTAATATGGGCATGCCAATTAAATTTGCCATTATTTTGGTGGTAAATCTGGAATAAAGGGGGCCATTTTATGCTCTCCCCTGTGTCGGGTTTGGAAGCGTGGAGAGCATTTAATCAGGCAGGATGATGGTAGGAGGGGCCCCCACCACCTTCCCACCACCTTCCTGCCTCCTCCCCAATTAATTCTGTGGTGGGAAGGCCGATGGAAGGCCATCCTGCCCTGCCGTCAATTGAGGCCCTTAAGTGGGCAATTAATGCCCAATAAGGGCGCCATCCCGCCGCTGCTGGCATTAGCCCAGCAGTGCGAGGCCTGTCGCTACATGGGGAGCATGCCAAGCAAACCCCTGCAGGTTGCTTGCCGGCTCCAGGGTGGGGGCTCTTGTTAAAAGGCACAGTGTCTGATAAAAGGACCCGGCATCAGGAAGGGGGTGGTGGGGGGGACACGCCCACCCCAGCCTTGTTGCCAACCGCCCGACATCCTCCCATCCCCATGACACCCACTCCCAAATCCCCTCACTTGTGGTCTGGGTCCCTTGCCTCCGGTGGGCCCATTACCGGCAGCAGCCACCACCTCTGTGGTGGCGCTGCTCAGTGAAAGAGCTGCCAGCCTCTGATTCGCCAGCAGCTCTTAGTAGTCGGGGTCCCAGGGAAGGCCTGCCGCTGTCCACTTAAGCACCTAATTGGCACTTAAAGCGGCGAGCCTTCGCAGAGGATGCGACACGAGGTTGTCGCCAGCACTTTAGCCAGTGGTCGAGACCCCCGTCGCCCACATAAAATCCCTCCCAAGTTTTTAAATTTTGCATGGAAATGAGAAGAAATGCAATCATACTAAATGTCGGATGTTCCTAGATTTTAGTGATAGAACAGAATACATGAAGTGCAAAGTTTTAGGTAACGTAAATCGATTCAATTATAGAAACTGGGCCCAAAATTCCACCCTGTGAATGATGCTGGATTTGAGCCAAGGACTTGTGACCACCGCTGCTCTGCAGAGCTGAACCTCTCATTATTTGCTGTATCAGTTCATTGGGAAATCTATTTGTGAACTCTTTTCTGCAAATCCAGGGGACTGCTGGGTAAGTAAACCTATATATTTGGGCAGTTTAAAATAACTTTACTTTTGTTGCAGCAGCTTTTTCTGAAGCAGCGATAGTGCGAGCGAGGTATCAGCTGGGAAGGTGAGTTTCAGCTTAAAGTAAATTACCTTTTGTTTCGGCGGACCAGGGGACTGCTGGGTAAGTAAACCTATATATTTGGGCAGTGGCTAAACCCGAAACACTACACGTGTAGTGTCTCCCACCCATCCTCCTTCTCTAACCAAAAAAGAAGGACTCTTGTGTGGAGGGTTTGGTAAGGTAAGGTTTTCCTTTTTTTTAAATCTCCGTTGTCCATTTAGTGCAGAGGGGATGGAAGCTAGGGCAGCTGCATGCTCCTCTTGCAGGATGTGGGAGGTGAGGGTCACCACTGGTGTCCCTGCTGACTTCACCTGTGAGAAGTGCACCCAACTCCAGCTCCTCGCAGACCGCGTTAGGGAACTGGAGCTGGAGCTGGATGAACTTCGGATCATTCGGGATGCTGAGGGGGTGATAGCGAGCAGTTATAGGGAAGTAGTGACACCTAAGTTACAGGATAAAGGTAGCTGGGTGACCGTCAGGGGAGGGAAAGGGAATAGGCGCACAGTGCAGGGATCCCCTGTGGCCGTTCTCCTCAATAATACGTTTTGGATACGGTTGGGGGGGACGACCTACCAGAGGAAAGCCACAGTGGCCAGGTCTCTGGCACTGAGCCTGGCTCAGTGGCTCAGAAGGGAATGGGGGAGAATAGGAGAGCGGTAGTGATAGGAGATTCAATGGTTAGAGGAACAGACAGGAGATTCTGTGGTCGCGAACGAGACTCCCGGATGGTATGTTGCCTCCCGGGTGCCAGGGTCAGGGATGTCTCGGATCGAGTCTATAGGATTCTTAAGGGGGAGGGGGAGCAGCCAGAGGTCGTGGTACATATCGGTACCAATGACATAGCTAGGAAAAGGGATGAGGATCTGAAAAGCGAATATAGGGAGTTAGGTTGGAAGCTGAAAGGCAGGACGAGCAGAGTAGTAATCTTAGGATTGTTACCGGTGCCACATGCTAGTGAGGCTAGAAACAGGGAGCAAGTGCAGCTGAACATGTGACTACAGAACTGGTGTAGGAGGGAGGGATTCAGGTATGTGGATCATTGGGATACCTTCTGGGGAAGGTGGGACCTGTACAAGAAGGACGGGTTGCATCTGAACTGGAGGGGCACCAATATCCTGGGCGGGGGGTTTGCTAGAGCTCTTCGGGAGGGTTTAAACTAGTTTGGCAGGGGGTTGGGAACCGGAGCCACGGATCAGTGGATGGGGTAGCTGTTGAACAGGCAGATACAGAGTGCAGAGAGTCTGTGAGGAAGGTTAGACAGTTGACAGAGCAAAGTTGCAGCCAGTATGATGGGTTGAAGTGTGTCTATTTTAACGCAAGAAGTGTCAGGAATAAGGGTGATGAACTTAGAGCATGGATCAGTACTTGGAGCTACGATGTTGTGGCCATTACGGAGACGTGGATATCACAGGGGCAGGAATGGATGTTGGATGTTCCAGGGTTTAGATGTTTCAAAAGGAATAGGGAGGGAGGTAAAAGAGGTGGGGGAGTGGCATTGTTAATCAGGGATAGTATCACAGCTGCAGAAAGGGAGGTCGTCGAGGAGGGTTTGTCGACTGAGTCATGATGGGTGGAAGTCAGAAACAGGAAAGGAGCAGTCACTTTGTTGGGAGTTTTCTATAGACCCCCCAATAGCAGCAGAGACATGGAGGAACAGATTGGGAGGCAGATTTTGGAAAGGTGCAGAAGTAACAGGGTTGTTGTCATGGGTGACTTCAACTTCCTTACTATTGATTGGAACCTCCTTCGTGCAAATAGTTTGGATGGAGCAGTTTTTGTCAGGTGTGTCCAGGAAGGTTTCCTGACTCAATATGTAGATAGACCGACTAGAGGGGAGACTGTGTTGGACTTGGTGCTTGGCAACGAACCAGGCCAGGTGGCAGATCTCTCGGTGGGAGAGCATTTCGTTGATAGTGATCACAACTCCCTGACCTTTACTATAGTCATGGAGAGGGACAGGAGCAGACGGGATGGGAAAATATTTAATTGCGGGAGGGGGAATTACAATGCTATTAGGCAGGAACTGGGGAGCATAAATTGGGAACAGATGTTCTCAGGGAAATGCACGACAGAAATGTGGAGGTTGTTCAGGGAGCACTTGCTGCGACTGCTGGATAGGTTTGTCCCGATGAGGCAGGGAAGGGATGGTAGGGTGAAGGAACCTTGGATGACAAGAGATGTGGAACAGCTAGTCAAGAGGAAGAAGGAAGCTTACTTAAGGTTGAGGAAGCAAGGATCAGAGAGGGCTCTACAGGGTTACAAGGTAGCCAGGAAGGAACTGAAGAATGGACTTAGGAGAGCTAGAAGGGGACATGAAAAAGTCTTGGCGGGTAAGATTAAGGAAAATCCCAAGGCGTTCTACACTTATGTGAGGAACAAGAGGATGGCCAGAGTGAGGGTAGGGCCGATCAGGGATAGTGGAGGGAACTTGTGCCTGGAGTCGGAGGAGGTAGGGGAGGTCCTAAATGAATACTTTGCTTCAGTATTCACTAGTGAGAGGAACCTGGTCCTTTGTGAGGACAGCGTGGAACTGGCTGATATGCTCGAACAGGTTGAGGTTAAGAGGGAGGATGTGCTGGAAATTTTGAATGATATGAGGACAGATAAGTCCCCAGGGCCAGACGGGATATACCCAAGGATATTACGGGAAGCGAGGGAAGAGATTGCTGCGCCTTTGGCGATGATCTTTGCGTCTTCACTGTCCACTGGAGTAGTACCAGATGATTGGAGGGTGGCAAATGTTGTTCCCTTGTTCAAGAAAGGGAATAGGGATAACCCTGGGAATTATAGACCAGTCGGTCTTATGTCAGTAGTGGGCAAATTATTGGAGTGGATTCTGAGAGACAGGATTTATGATTACTTGGAAAAGCATGGTTTGATTAGAGACAGTCAGCATGGCTTTGTGAGGGGCAGGTCATGCCTCACAAGCCTTATTGAATTCTTTGAAGATGTGACAAAACGCAAGGCGTTTGATAAGGTTCCCCATGGTAGGCTCATTCAGAAAGTAAGGAGACATGGGATTCAGGGAAAGTTGGCTGTCTGGATACAAAATTGGCTGGCCCATAGAAGTCAGAGGGTGGTAGTAGATGGAAAGTATTCAGCATGGAGCTTGGTGACCAGTGGTGTTCCACAAGCATCTGTTCTGGGACCTCTGCTCTTTGTGATTTTTATAAATGACTTGGATGAGGAAGTGGAAGGCTGGGTAAGCAAGTTTGCCGATGACACGAAGGTTGCTGGAGTTGTGGATAGTGTGGAAGACTGTTGTAGGTTGCAGCGGGACATTGACAGGATACAGAGCTGGGCTGAGAAGTGGCAGATGGAGTTCAACCTGGAAAAGTGTGAAGTGATTCATTTTGGAAGGTCGAATTTGAATGCGGAATACAGGCTTAAAGACACGATTCTTGGTAGTGTGGAGGAACAGAGGGATCTTGGGGTCCATGTCCATCGATCGCTCAAAGTTGCCACCCAAGTTGATAGAGTTGTTAAGAAGGCGTATGGTGTGTTGGCTTTCATTAACAGGGGGATTGAGTTTAAGAGCCGCGAGGTTATGCTGCAGCTCTATAAGGCCCTGGTTCGACCACACTTGGAATATTGTGTTCAGTTCTGGTCGCCTCATTATAGGAAGGATGTGGAAGCTTTAGAGAGGGTGCAGAGGAGATTTACCAGGATGCTGCCTGGACTGGAGGGCATGTCCTACAAAGAAAGATTGAGGGAGCTAGGGCTTTTCTCATTGGAGCGAAGAAGGGTGAGAGGTGACTTGATAGAGGGGTACAAGATGATGAGAGGCATAGATAGAGTGGATAGTCAGAGACTTTTTCCCAGGGTGGAAAGGGCTATCACCAGGGGGCATAATTTTAAGGTGATTGGAGGAAGGTTTCGGGGAGATGTCAGAGGTAGGTTCTTTACACAGAGAGTGGTGGGTGTGTGGAATGCGCTGCCAGCGGTGGTAGTAGAAGCAGATACATTAGGGGCATTTAAGTGACTCGGATAGGTACATGGATGATAGTAGAATAAAGGGTAGGTAGTTACTTAGATCTTAGAGTAGGTTAAAGGTTCGGCACAACATCGTGGGCCGAAGGGCCTGTACTGTGCTATACTGTTCTATGTTCTATGTTCTAAATCCCATGTAAAATGGAAATAGTGTGCTTGAAATTAAAGTACAGTCTTTAAAAAGACAAATAAACACAGAAAGCGCTGGAAATAGTCAGCAAGTCTGGCAGCATCAGTGGAGAGAGAAACACTGTTAACGTTTCAGGTCTGTGATCTTTCATCAGAATAGAGAAGTCTGGTTGAAGATTGCAGCAGCAGGCTGGGGGAGCAACACGGTAAGTAGGAACCTTTCCTGGTTCTCTCAGTTGACTGTCAAATAGCTGGTCTGGATGATTTTTTTCATCTCCCCAATTTTCTAATATGTCTTCCAGTGGAGGATCTGGCAAAGACAGGCAAAGAATGGATAAGTGAAGTAACGATGAACAAGAGAGAGCATGCAAACTCAATGAGATGGACCAGCAAATCCTCTTCGATGGGATTTAGAAAAGAAAACAGAGATTACTGAGTCTTCATGGTGTTTGGCATTTGTGCTCATAGGGCATGGAGAAGACATGAGTGGAGGCAGGAAGGGATTGATGAGCAAATAGAAGACAGTCCAACAGTAAAGCACCACAGGGAGCTGGCAGGAAACAGGGAAGGAGACAAGTGGTTGGTCCAAAAAAAAGAGCAGAGGCTACCTGCAGTTACTTACCTGTAGGGACAAAATCAAATTATCAACAAAGCAGCAATGGAGTTAGGAGAAGAACTTTTGAAGCTTGCTCCAGTGGCACATCTAGAAGCCAGAGCCCGCAAATACCTTGCTACAGATAATGTTTGCATATAGGATTTCTATTTCAAATATTTCTCTTGACAGTTAAATGTTGGCACAAATGCATAACCAAAAATTGTGACAACTGGAAGTTGGACAAGAAGTGTGAACCTACACAATATTTATAACAATGTATTATTACTTACCATTAATTGTTTTGTGCTGAACTGTTAGCTCATTAGCTGTTGGACTGTTTTGTTATACTGTACTTACCCAGTAAATCTCATCGGTTACCAAGAGCAAACTAAAAGGATACTGCAGTTAGATCAAAGAGTAATATCAGAAATTAATGTTATAGAACTGCCAACAATTAATTAGTTTTCTTTTTATCTTGACATGAGGCATATGGCCAAAATGAGATTTTGTGAGCTTGTAGTCATTTAGTTCCTGAAAAAAGATTGTTTACTGTCAAATAAGATTGTATTTCTTTTTGCAAGCCAGAGTTTTTAGAGGATCCTATCTATCAGGTTAATCAGTTTAATCTTTAATGGGCTGGTTCCAGAGAGTTGTATTTGAACTGATTCAAGATCTTGCCTTTATGCTGCTTCTGTAAATAATTCTATCTGTGAGTAACCAGTTTGATCATTTAATCTGTTGTTAAAAATGTCTGACTTGGCTGATATTATCAGCCTTCCAATGTGGTATGAGCTCTAGTGGAATTCCCATCTGGGAGCAAAAAGGGGACTTAACTCTGAGGCATGCTATCCCAAATTACTTTGCATATGCAACATTTTGGTTGATAAGGACTGAGATCTTGCAAATTAAAGCAAACTTTTGCATTAAGCTAGAGGAGACAAAACCTGGATTGAGCGCAAGTTATAAGTTGACAACAAACAAGCTGGTACTAAATTAAACACTCAAAATTTAAATTTGCAGGCATGAAACCTTGCTCATGAAGGCTACTGGAGGCAAGCACATGGAAGGAAGATGTGGAAGGGTGCCCTCCCCCCTAGCCCCGTACTTCCCCCGGTTCTCTGACTCTTCCCTGGAGGTCATGCAGGAGGCAGTGACGGTCAACAGAGACATGCTCTTTCACCTGGATGGGAGGATGCGGCCAGCCATCCAAACTAAACAGGCATGGCTGGAAGTAGCATGGCTGTCAGCAGCAGAAATGTAGCTCCCAGGCAGCATCCACCACACTCTGCCTTTCCTGGAGTTCTCCTCCACAGCACTTCTCTAACTGACACACCTTGTAGTTCCACAAGTTCCTTTCTTTCCAGTCACCTCCTCAAACTCTCCATCTAAACAGACATCACTCACACTTGTTAAATACCTCTCCTGATTTTTGTTCTCCGTCTTTAATGGAAACGAAAATTGGGACAAGAGTTTAATGGGTGACTGAGCCAATATCATGCATTTTACACCATTTCCCAAAATCAAGATTATCCCCAATATCTTCAAAGCATCCCATTGTAGTAACTTACCACACACTAAAACCCTACTTCTACTCCCTATAATTTAACTATAGCGATGATCTTGGTAAATTTCTAGATACTTCAGTTACTGGAAGACTTCCAACAGTGATTGTTCCCGAGTGTGCTTAATGGACACTTTAGCCTCTTGAGCTTCCTCACAATACCCGAAAACTCAATTGCAATTGCCCCATTCTTTCTCACTACAGTGCTTCAGCTTCACTTCATTTTAATCCTCAGCTCCAGACTAATATGAATTCATCCTGTTTGGTACGTTTGTGCATAGAGAAAGTAATTTTTGAAAGTGATGTTTAAACCTTGACTCACTCTGATACAATAGAAAGCTTAGTCAAAATGCTGATTATCTAGGATGTGAAATGCTAAGAAACTTCAAGGAATCAATTCTATGAATAATACAAAATAGCTCTGCTGTCAGATTTATTGCTATGTTTCCACAGAGGCAGCAATATATAAGAAACTAATGTGGATAGTGAAATAGCAAAAGTCACAGAGCCACTATAAATAAAATTACTATAGATAAAATTACTGATGTTAATTCAGCTGTCTGACATGGAAAAACATCGTAACTCCTCCAAGTTAGTCTCTGTTCCTTTTCCATTGTTTCATTTTGAAAGCATAAAGATTTTCAAACCATCTTTGATATGAAATTTGAATAGAAATAAATGTTAGGACATTGAAGAATATGAATAAATCTGATAAACAGTTAAACTATTTGAATGAAGCAAACTTTCCAGAATATTGCAAACAGCTGGCTGAAAAGCAAAGTGGGAAATGAGGGAAATTAACTTCTCACAATCATTTGGAAACATATCCTCGTTGATTAGGCAGCAATGGGAATACAATACGTTGAAGATGAAGTGGATCATCTGAATTATATGCCACATAATTAATTAATGCAGATTTTTCAAAAATAAAAATCATAAAAATATAAAAATTGTTAATGGATAGTATCAAGCAGCCACATATGTCTAGGAATAGCAATTTGTTTTGACAAATGATGATGAAACATTTCACCAATATTCTTAAACATAACATCTTATGTAGTACATCTAATTGAGTTTGATTCTGCAAAACAATGAACAGGTTCCTGGAATTTAGGATGCCCCAAAGCTACACGATTATGATGGGAAAAAAGAATATGGATACATTTCTGAAACATTGTATCCCAATATGATCACACCACTGGTATAAATATATACAAAATAATGAACAATGGATATTTAACATTCGTGCCAGCTTGACTCATTTGGTAGCACTCTCAACCCTGAATGTTGTGGATTAAAGTTCCTATTCCAGGGCATGAGCACATAATCCATGGTGACTGAGGGACATTCGATTTTTTAGATGAGTTGTTAATCAAGTACTGCCTGCCTGTTCAGGCGGATGGAGAAGGTCCAATTTAAAGAAGATCTGGGGGCACAGGTCACTAAGACTTCTATTGTAGATATTTTCACTGCCTGCTATCAGAGAGAGTCAAGGTTTTAACCATCACTTTCAAAAATTACTTTTTCTATGCACAAACGTACCAGACAGGATGAACTCATATTAGTCTGGAGCTGAGGATTGAAATGGAGTGAAGCTGACGCACTATAGTGAGAAGGAATGGGGCAATTGCAATTGAGTTTTTGAGTATTGTGAGGAAGCTCAGGAGGTTACATGTCCATTAAGAACACTTGGGAGCAACCACTGTTGGAAGTCTTTCAGTAACTAAAGTTACCAAGACCATGTCTATAGTTAAATTATAGGGAGTAGGAGTAGGGCTTTAGTGTGTGGTTAGTTACTACAATGGAATGCTTTAAAGATCTTGGGGATAATTTTGATTTTGGACAGAAGTGCAAAATGCATGATCTTGGCTCAGTCACCGATTAAACTTTTGTTTCAATTTTTATTTCCACTGAAGATCGAGAACAAAAATCAGAAGTATTTAACAGGCTAAGAGGATAATGTGGATCTTAGACCATCACTCAAACTCAAAACTACTCCTATTGAGACTTCAGATAGTTTACAGTAGAGAACTATTAAACCCAGCTTTAGTGCTGAGTTTAATTTGCATAATGGAATTTAAGCCAGGTTATTCTTTTCCACTGTGGCCATGCTTATTGAAGGAATACATGTGGTTTAATTTTTCTAACTATGGATCATCAGTGAGCAATCTTATCCATTGACAAATCTGTATCAGGAATTTGAAGGCAATGTGTCTGACTTTTCCGATATACTGTGGCAGCAGATGAGGTTGCTCACCACAGGCACGTAAGTGGATAATTAACCCCAGAATGTCTCCTTGGAGCAGTTGAGCAGTCAAAAGTATGATAGAGTCTTTAATAATTTCCCCCTTGTTTGAATTTTCAAACAGATTTCAAAGAACCTACGTGAAACAATAAGTTTATTTGTGAACCAGATCTATATAAAGGGCTGTAAAATTGTCCATCATTGTGTTTTGAGAAAAATAATTCTTTCATATTCAAGCTGTAGTTCTGTGTCCAACGTTGAAAAAAAATCATAGAAAACCCAATGGACCCCGCTGACATCGACACTCAAATTACCAAAATGCATTCCTGGAATGAAAATTCCATGTGTGGTGTGCACAAATCTATAACATGTAACCTCATAAGCAGAAAGATACATTTTCAAGGCCTTGAACAATTAACTTGCTTCAGATACCTTTTGACTCAGTTCACATCCTGAACAAGGGGGTCAATTTTAATGCTGTTGACCAGGTGGGCAGTTAGAAATGAGCAGGCTACTTACCCGCCATTTAGGTTTTAATTTGCAGGGTTCTTCAGACAGATGAATTTTTGCAAATCAGGGTCTGATTACTGCTGCTGGATCCCAATTACGTTTTAACTTGGTCCGAAGTGAGAAAGCAACCACGGCTTCGAAAGGAAAACCTCAGCTTTTCCTATCCCAGACTCACCCTTCCCTCCAACAAGACCCTCCTGAAAACTCATCCCCACCAATTATCTGGTAGGTGACCAAAGGCTGCCTGATCTTTCCCTGCTGGCAGTTGTTTTGCATCCTCTTATTGCATGGAAAGGATGGGGAGTAGACCGGTGGATATAAATGAGGGCTAGCAGTTAAAACACCCTGAGCTAGAAACCTAGGACAGCTGTGTTTCGCATTCACCCTACCAATGACACTCCTCCACTTGCCCAAAACCAGCTTGGGGTTAAAGTCGGCCCTGAAGATTCTGAAAGAAAATTGCCCTCAAGTTGCTTCGAAAACTCCTGCTTTTTTTTAGTTCAATACTTTTCAATCGCTATTTGTGAGTACCTGAAACACTAACATTACCTTTCACTGAATTAGTGCATACTTCATAGTGAAAAATCTTCATACTCTGACAAATGAGACTTACATCATTGTGATCTAGTGTCATTAACACTTGTATTTTAAGTATCTCAAGTGTAATTGTGATCGATTAGGCCTTTTATATAGAAACTGCAATGTAGTTACTTGTTAGACAATCATTCACAGATGTTCAACATAAAGGAAACCAGATGTTGAAACAGTTTTCTATAAATCATTTTAACATATTATTTCTGAACTCTGGTATGTGTTTTTAAGTCACTAGAAAATACCGGAATCAGGTGTTGGGCATAGAAAGCATAGGCTCTGTTCTTGACTAGTATGAGCTTTGTGAGCAGCAGGGAGGAGCTGTGTAGTTTTAATTTCAGTGTGAATATTTCCTTTTCCCAGCCAGTTCACCACCTATAATGTAGCCTGATTGATAGGCTTGACTCCCTGTCAGATGGGGAATGCCCCAGAGTAGGCTGCAGCCCAGAAATAGTTAGGAAACCCGCAGCTAGCTGATTCGTTGTATGGTGGGGGTGGGGTGTGGGGACAGAGGAGTGGAGGTTCTGATCCCTGGTGTTGGAAGGAGGTGGTCGCCGATCCTGAGGGTGGACTAGGGTCTGATTGCAGCGGTGGGGGGAGCAGAACGGGTTGGAAATCCCTGGGCTGGGCGGTGGGGTGGGGGGGGGGTGGCGGTGACAGTGATCACGGAGAGGGTTTGTAATCACGGGATGGGTCTGATGATAGTCAGGTAAGGTTGGTTGGCTGCAAGGGAGCACTTCTGTTCCTCAGGCCCACAAGCAGTGCTGGAAAAGCACTTACCTTTCTCATGTAGTAGTTCTTGCCTCCCTTTAGCCTGGGTTAAACTTGGAAGATAGGTTAAATCTGAAGCACAGAGACTCATGGGGCAGGATTTTCTGCTTGAAATTGGGACCCTGACGTAGGAATTGAATATGGGGCCCAATCCTGCAGCATGTCAGGAATAGTCACTCTCTGTCCAATTAATGATGGCAGGTGGGCTCTCGAAGCAGCTCAGGAAGAAAGAGGACACCTCCATCTTGAGGTGCCATCTCAGCACTTTTAACAAAACTGAAGAAATAGCCACAGCTGCCTGACCAACATTGTGGAGGGGAAGCATCCATGATGGTAGGGATGACAGCTGTGGGAGGGGACTTAAAGTGATCTTGGAGTGCTGGCCTCCTGGTCTGCCGTGTTCAGGGACCTACCACGTTCCTGGTGCTGCAGGGCGCCTGCTGGCTGACTGGAAAATTCCAATTGGCCTTTGATCAATGGCCTTAATTGGCCTCTTAAGTGAGTTAACAAGCTACCCTCTGCTTGCTGCCGGGTAACTGTACCGCACCCAAGCCGGTCTCCGGGAAAATGGTCAGGAGTTGGGAATGTGGAGCGGAACCGGTATGCAGGCCAGAATTGGGAAATTCCACACCTGCCCGCCTCCGTTCCCATCCCCATATCAGCACCAAAATCCTGACCATCAGAATATTTAATTGAGCAAACCAGCCCCTGGGAACCCCCCGAATTGACTCCGGTAAAACCAGATGTGGATGGGCTGGGGTTGTGTTTGAGACTTTTAAGGTTTTCTCAGCTCATCCAACCCAAACCCAACCCATTTTTGGAGTTAAAATTCCCCCCATATTTTGCTTTTAGAACAGTGGCCACCTATACTGAGGGAACAGGCATCAGTGCTGAAGAACAGGTCTCAATCTACATATTTTAACATTCTGCAGTCCTTTTACCTAAGAACGGGGATAACTGTTTGCTTTGTTTAATACAAATTGGTTGAAGAATATTTATTGAAGTAAACCACACAGGGTCCATGGTGGCATTTGGTTTGGATGTGAGGCAATTTGAATTTACCAATGCGAAACAACTAAAACTGTACCTAATCCTCATAATCAGAGAAATCCAAAGTTACAACAGCAGTAGTTCAATCAAATTCTTCAATTTCAAGACATTTGGGACTTAATTTTTTGGCCCTGATGGGGGTGGGCACAGAGGCAGGCAGGCAGCAAAATTGCACCGCCAGCCAGTCTGCTGGTCCCCTAGCTCCATCCTGACCCCAGGCCATTTTGCTGGAGGTGGATGTGGAGGCAGCCGGGCTATCTGCCTGCAAGCAGTGGGTAGCCAACTGACCTACTTGAGAGCCTATTAAGGCCTATTATTGGAGACCGACTGGGATTTTCCATTCGGCCTCCAGGCCGCCGCAGGCAGTGGAGGATAGTCCAGCTGCCTGGAGGAGGCCTCTCAGCGACAGACCTGGGGGGACTAGTGAGCCAGGCAGACTTAGAGGTCTGCCCTGCCTGCCTGGGTTCAGTATTAACTGCAGGGCACCCTATCGAGGAATTCTCCCTCCCACAGTGGTGGCTCGGCTGCAAATGTCTTTTTCTGATTTTAAATTTCACCAAGAAGGTGGTGGGGATCTGGAACTCACTGTCCGAAAGGATGGTAGAGGCAGAAATCCTCATAACATTTAAAAAGTAATTGGATATACACTTGAAGTACTTTAACCTACGGAACAAGAGCTGGAAAGTAGGATTAAGCTGGATGGCTACATGGCGGCAGGTGTAGACATGATGGGCCGAATGGCCTCCTTCCATGCTTTAAATTTCTATGATTCAACATTTTGGGGCCCCCTCTCCCTCATTTACATGCCATGGCATCCTGGGCTCTTATTGGCCCTCCAGCGTCGAGAGTCCACCTGCCATCCTTAATTAGATGACGAGCCCGCCCTCTGGCCATTACTTGGTCAGTTTGGGGAAAATTACAGATCAGTGACTGTTCCCCACACTGTGCAGGCTTCTGACCCTTAATTGAGCCTGCCGGCGGGGTCCTGAATTCTGCAGAGAAAATCCTGCCTTTGGACACCAGTATGATGAAAACATCCTGTCAAATATGAAATATCTCTGCTACATATATTTATGACTTTTAATATGGTAAACGTGATTTCAAAATTGGTTTCAACTAGTTTTTTACTGCCAGTAGAGGAAACTGAACCTGTCAGGGTGAAAGATTAATTGCATTGCCCAACTTAAAGATGGAGGCCATGAGACGAATTGGCCATGGGATGAAGCCAGGTTTTTGATCTATAAATTATCCAGGCTGCAGAAGGCTTTTACTTAGGTGCAAGGCAAAGGAATCAATAACTCTGAAGATTGGGTGAGATGTGAACATCAGTGGTTAAGTGATTCTATGCATGGGATAGTCCAACTGTCTCTCTGAACTTGATTGATTGATACTTTTTAAGTAGAGGGATTTGAACTGGATAAATGTTGTAGATTTATCTTATGTCTTTTGTTCAGGTTGTTTATGCAGTTAAGCTCCATGAAGTCAACCTGGGAATTAGGTTGCCAATTCATGGCATTTTATCAAGGAGCCTACCAAAGTCTGCTTCATTCACAAGTTTTGCATATTATTGGACTGTGTAAGCAATACATTCCAAGAGCATATTGAAATTATTTGTGGGCTGATACAAACTTTATTGCATTCTAAGTATTTATCCTTCCTGGGTGTGAAATTTATTCGCATAGTACACAGACATACCTCCACTGTAGAAGAGCAGGAGGCGCCATTGTCCACTTCTTGCATGGGCTGCATGGTGTCAGGCGACTGGAGGGAAGCACACAGTTACTCCCCCTGTGTGTGCCCAAAGAGGTTTGAAGGCTGAGATCATCAATGGGCTGATGCAACATACAAGTACTAAAATTGGTCAACAAATGTGCAGGGAATGCCTTCTTTATTCACACCTGAAACAACAAGTGCTATCAAGCAAGGAAATTATAGGCCGGTGATCCTTACGTCAGTGCTAGGGAAACTATTAGAGAGCATTATTCGGGACAGGATTTACTCCCATTTGGAAACAAACGAACTTATTAGTGAGAGACAGCATGGTTTTGTGAAGGGGAGGTCGTGTCTTACTAATTTGATTGAGTTTTTTGAGGAAGTGACGAAGATGATTGATGAAGGAAGGGCAGTGGATATTATCTATATGGACTTCAGTAAAGCCTTTGACAAGGTCCCTCATGGCAGACTGGTACAAAAGGTGAAGTCACACGGGATCAGAGGTGAGCTGGCAAGATGGATACAGAACTGGCTCGGTCATAGAAGACAGAGGGTAGCAGTGGATGGGTGTTTTTCCGAATGGAGGGATGTGACTAGTGGTGTTCCGCAGGGATCAGTGCTGGGACCTTTGCTGTTTGTAGTATATATAAATGATTTGGAGGAAAATGTAGCTGGTCTGATTAGTAAGTTTGCGGACGACACATAGGTTGGTGGAGTTGCGGATAATGATGAGCATTGTCAGAGGATACAGCAGGATATAGATCGGTTGGAGACTTGGGTGGAGAAATGGCAGATGGAGTTTAATCCGGACAAATGTGAGGTAATGCATTTTGGAAGGTCTAATGCATGTGGGAGGTATACAGTAAATGGCAGAACCCTTAGGAGTATTGACAGGCAGAGAGATCTGGGCGTACAGGTCCTCAGGTCACTGAAAGTGGCAACGCAGGTGGATAAGGTAGTCAAGAAGGCATATGGCATGCTTGCCTTCATCGGTCGGGGCATAGAGTATAAAAATAGGCAAGTCATGTTGCAGCTGTACAGAACCTTAGTTAGGCCACACTTAGACTATTGCGTGCAATTCTGGTTGCCACACTACCAGAAGGACGTGGAGACTTTGGAGAGGGTACAGAGGAGGTTTACCAGGATGTTGCCTGGTCTGGAGGGCATTAGCTATGAGGAGAGGTTGGAAAAACTCGGATTGTTTTCACTGGAACGACGGAGGTGGAGGGGCGACATGATAGAGGTTTACAAAGTTATGAGCGGCATGGGCAGAATGGATAGTCAGAAGCTTTTTCCCAGGGTGGAAGAGTCAGTTTCTAGGGGACATAGGTTTGTGGTGCGAGGGGCAAAGTTTAGAGGGGATGTGTGAGGCAAGTTTTTTACACAGAGGGTGGTGAGTGCCTGGAACTTGCTGCCAGGGGAGGTGGTGGAAGCAGATACGATAGCGACGTTTAAGAGACATCTTGACAAATACATGAATAGGAAGGGAATAGAGGCATATGGGCCCCTGAAGTGCAGAAGGTGTTAGTTTAGGCAGGCATCAAGATCGGCGCAGGCTTGGAGGGCCGAATGGCCTGTTCCTGTGCTGTACTGTTCTTTGTTCTTTGCAAGATGGATCCTGTTCTGGGGCTATTCAAAGAGCCATGCAAGGAGTTGCAGCTGAGGTGCTTTTGACTTCTTTGTGCTCAGGCAAAGTTGGTTGAAACACTGTGGTGAGTTGCTGGAGGAATTTGAAGGTTTCTGCTGATCGCAGGAAACCAGAGAGAATTCCATAGCTTTAGGGACAATAGTTGCAGTGCCACTTGTTCTACGGCATGAGCAGGCTAGGCAGAGGAGGAGTTGGAGACGGAAACCTCTGAGGAGGGAGGAGAAGAAGGGCTCTCCTGAGAAAGCCCCATACCAAGAGAGTCTTTCCAGGTGCACCATTCCTCCCTTGGGATGATCTAGGAGCAGTTCCTCAAGAGGCTTCGCTTCACTTAGGAGGTAGGGACCTATGTCACCTCCTTCATGAAGACCAGGACCCTGAAAGCAGGGTGAAGATGGCCTTCCCAGTGGCTGTGAAGATCACCATCACCCTTTTCTTCTTCACAACCAGTTCCTTCCAGGCAGCAGCTGACAACATTAGCAATGTGTCTCAACTCACCATCAACAGAGGTAACAGGAAGGTGACCGGCGCTCTAAAGGAGGAGAGAGAACTTCATCCCTTTGTCCTCTTCTTCCTGAGGAGGGAACAACAGGAAGAGAGGGCACTTGGGTTTGCCAGGATAGTGGGCTTCCCAATGGTGCAGAGTGCCATCAACTGCACACACATGGCTGTGTGTACCTCCTATATCAATAGGGAGGGCTTCCACTTAGTCAATTTGCAGTTGCTGTTATCTCAATGAATGCCCCTATCCTGGAAGCACCCACAATGCTTTCATCATTTGATAGTCTTCAAGACCCACTGTCTTCAGGTTTCCAGGACAGACAACAGGTTGGCTGCTTTGAGACAAGGGCTATGTCCTCCAAACATGGCTCTGAACCCTTCTGCCATTCCACCGCCAAGGTCAGAGGGCCTTCAATGAGAGCCATGGATGCACAAGTGGAGCAAGCCATCGGTTTGCTGATTTTGCTGCCCAGATCGATTGGGAAGAATCAGTGTAGTCCATATCTGAAAGAGTGTTCATGTTTATGGTAGTGTGCTACCTTGTAATAATGAAGGCACAGTAACTACCTCCTGGTCTGCTGTGAGAGCCTGCATGCGCTGTCAAGCACTGAGGTCTGTACCCATGTTGGCAGCAATGTGAGACTGGAAGGCAACTGTCTGAACCTGCATGCCAATGATTTGGGATCTCATGACCTCTGTTTGAGCATCCACTGCAACATTGAGTCATTGGTAAGACTCTGCCTGTGCTGCAGTAGAAGCTGAGACAGCAGCTAGCAGATGCTGTATCATGGGTTGATCAGGCAATGATATCATGGAGGTGTTCACCACTTACATAGTGGAAAGGATTGGCTCCAAGCTCTGTGTAATGCCCTGTGCCATGGTGGAATCTGACTCCTCCATGCTTCTAGCCAGTGACAAATGGCTGTCTGTTAGGCCTGCCAATGCACCAAGCATCTTGGTGTGCATCATCATTAGCGTTCTCCTTTAGTCTGCTCCAACGAGGTCCTCATCTAAGACCCCTCTGGCAAAACTGGTGCATGACCTCACCCTCCATGGAGTTTGCACGCGAGCTGACCTATCCCCCTGTCCTGGCTGCTGCTCACTTGTGCCCAATGACTCACCACGTGCAGATCCCGACTCGAAACTAGTCTGAAACATCGGAGGTTGTGTCAGTATCTAAGCTGGTGGCTGCGATTGTTATGCAGAGTATCGTTGTTTCTTCTTCAAAGCTATCTTAATAAAATCATAATAAATAGGAGAAGGTATAGGCCATTCGGCCCCTCAAGCCTGCTCTGCCATTCAATAAGATCATGGCTGATCTGATCGTGACCTTAATTCCATTTTCCTGCTGCCATCCATAACCCTTGACTCCCTTGTGGATCAAAAATCTGTCTATATCAACCTTGAATATATTCAATGACCCAGCTTCCACTGCTGTCTTGGGTAGAGCATTCCAAAGATTAATGACCCTCTGAGAGAAGAAATTCCTCCTCATCTCCATCTTAAATGGGAGACTTCTTTTTAAACTGTGTCCCCTAGTTCTAAACTCCCCCCATGAGGAGAAACATTGGGGAGATGGTGGCGTAATGATAATGTCACTGGGCTAGTAATCTAGAGACCAGGCTAATGTCCTGAGGACAAGGGTTCAAATCCCACCACAGCAGCTGGTGGAATTTAAATTCAACTAATTAATACAAATCTCAAATTGCAAGTTCGTGTCAGTCATAGTGCCATGAAGCTATCATTGATTGTCCTAAAAACCCACTTGGTTCACTAATGTCCTTCAGGGAAGGAAATCTGCTGTCCTTACCCGATTTGGCCTACATATGACTCATACCCACAGCAATGTGGTTGACTCTTAACTGCCCTCTGAAGTGGCCTCGCAAACCATTCAGTTATCAAGGGCAATTAGGGATGGACAACAAATGTTGGCCTTGCTAGCAATGCCCGTATCCCATGAAAGAATAAAAAAAATACTCTCAGCATCTCCCCTGTGAAGCCGCCTCAGAATCTTATATGTTTCAATAAGATCACCTCTCATTCTTCTAAATTCCGATAAATATAGGCCCAAACTGCTCAATCTTTCCTCATAAGACAACCCCTTCATCCCAGGAATCAGCCTAGTGAACCTCACTGAACTGCTTCCAATGTAAGTATATCCCTCCTTAAGTATAGAGACCAAAACTGTGCATACTACTCTAGGTGCAGTCTCACCAATGCCCTGTGCAGTTGTAACAAGATATCCCTACTTTTATACTCCATCCCCCTTGCAATAAAGGCCAATATTCCATTTGCCTTCCTAATTACCTGTTATACCTGCATGCTAACTTTTTGTGATTTAGAAACACAGAAACATAGAAAATAGGAGCAGGAGTAGGCCATTCGGCTTTTCAAGCCTGCTCCACCATTTATTATGATCATGGCTGATCATCCAACTCAGTAACCTGTTCCCGCTTTTGCCCCATACCTTTTGATCCCTTTAGACCCAAGAGCGATATATTTTTTTAATTCGTTCATGGGATGTGGGTGTCGCTGGCTAGGCCAGCATTTATTGCCCATCCCTAATTGCCCTTGAACTGAGTGGCCATTTCAGAGGGCATTTTAAGAGTCAACCACATTGCTGTGGATCGGGAGTCACATGTAGGCCAGACCAGGTAAGGACGGCAGATTTCTTTCCCTAAAGGACATTAGTGAACCAGATGGGTTTTTACAACAATCGACAATGGCTTCATGGTCACACTAGACTAGCTTTTTAATTCCAGGTTTTATTAATTGAATTCAAATTTCACCATCTGCTGTGGTGGGATTCGAACCCACGTCCCCAGAGCATTAGCCTGGGTCTCTGGGCTACCAGTCCAGTGACATTACCACTACGCTACCGCCTTCCCAAATTCTAACTCCTCTTGAAAACATACAATGTTTTAGCCTCAACTGCTTTCTTTGGTAGCAAATTCCACAGGCTCACCACTCTCTGGGTGAAGAAATTTCTCCTCATCTCAGTCCTGAAGGGCTTATCCCGTATCCTTAGACTATGATCCCTGGTTCTGGACTGCCCCACCATTGGCAACATCCTTCCTGCATCTACCCTGTCAAGTCCTGTTAGAATTTTATAGGTTTCTATGAGATCCCCCCTCACTCTTCTGAACTCCAGTGAATATAATCCTAACCGACTCAATCTTTCCTCATACATCAGACCCGCCATCCCACTTTCTATACAAGGACACCCAGATCCTTCTATGCTGCAGCATTCTGCAGTCTCTTGCCATTTAAATATTCTGCTTTTTTATTCTTCCCGCCAATGTGGACAACCTCACATTTTCCCACATCTGCCAAATTTTTGCCCACTCACTTAACCTATCCAAATCCCTTCGCAGACACTTTTTGTCCTCTTCACAACTTGCTTTCCTACCTTTTTTGTATCGTGTGTAAATTTGGCTACAATACACTCAGTCCCTTCATCCAAATCATTAATATAAATCGTAAATAGTTGAGGCCCCAGCACTGAATGCTGTGGCACTCCACTAGTTACAGTTTGCCAACCTGAAAATACCCCATTTATCCCAACTCTGTTTCCTGTTAGTTAGCCAATCCTCTATCCATGCTAATATATTACCCCAAACACCATGAGCTCTTGTGCAGTAACCTTTTATGTGGCACCTTATCAAAGTCCTTTTGAAAATCCAAATACACGACACCTACCCTACTGGTTCCCTTTTATCCACCCTGCTTGTCACATCCTTAAAGAACCCTAATAAATTTGTCAAACATGATTTCCCCTTCATAAAACCATATGGACTCTGCCTGATTGTATTATAATTTTCTAAATGCCCTGCTATTACTTCCTTAATAATGGATGCTAGCATTTTCCCAATGACAGATGTTAGACCAGGGTTGTCCAACATATAGCCCATGGGCCAGGGTCCGACCCGCCAAAGCTTTCTATTCGGCCACAGATGTAAACTGTACTGGGGCCGTTCCTCGTCTTCATGTGACTGATAATTTCACGGATGCAACATTTCTCATTTGCTTTTTCTTTCAGACCTTTTAAAAAAAGTCACAAGTCAGTTTCACAGCTGACAGATGCTGGAGCAAGAACAGCGGTTTCTGAACTTCGGAGAGATTCGGGATTTTTCCAGCAGGTTCGGACTTTTTTTTTAGGGCCGGAAGTTGGGAAACCGTTGTTCTTATGCCAGCACTGTCAGCTGTGAAACTGACTTGCGACTTTTTAAAAATAAAACTGACCAATCACAAAGCCGCTCTGCTGAGCATTACCACACTCTACCACTATCCGAGAGAGAGAGAGGGACAAAGAGAGAGAGAGAGAGGAACAGAAAGGGGGAGAGAGACAGAGGGGTGAACAGAGAAAGAGAGGGACAGAGATAGAGAGAGAGGGGGACAGAGAGAAGGAGAGAGA
This sequence comes from Heterodontus francisci, assembly GCF_036365525.1. Taxonomy (NCBI): domain Eukaryota; kingdom Metazoa; phylum Chordata; class Chondrichthyes; order Heterodontiformes; family Heterodontidae; genus Heterodontus; species Heterodontus francisci. The sequence goes on from NC_090377.1 coordinate 87,388,996, forward strand.
GACAGAGAGGGGGAGAGTGACAGAGAAGGGAACAAAGAGAGAGGGACAAAGAGAGAGGGGAGAGAGAGAGGGAGAAAGGGGGGGCGAGAGACAGAGGCAGGAAAAGAGCGAGGATAGAGGAACAGAGACAAAGGGGGGGGGGGGGAGAGAGACAGAGAGATGGGCAGAGAGAGAGGGGTGAACAGAGAGAGAGAGGGGACAGAGAGAGAAGAGGGGAGACAGAGAGAGAGTGGGAACAGAGAGAGAGTGGGAACAGAGAGAGAGAGGGTGGACAGAGAGAAGGGAGTTCCAGACAGGGGGTTACAGAGAGTGAGGATGACACAGACAGGGGGGAACAACATAGGGAGGACATAGAGAGGGTTACACAGGTAGGAAAGAGAGAGAGAGGGAGAGAGAGTGATCAAGATCAGTCCTGACAGATGGACATCTATCCAGAATACTCCGCATCACTACAACAAATGAGCGGGCAGACATTGACTACTTGTGCAATCAGAAAAATGCCACGTATCTCACTAAATCAGTATCCAACATCGTGACGAGAACCTAAGTCAATACATGAATCTTTTCATTTAAAGCTTTTTCACAAAAATGCACATTTGTTATTGTTTTGATTAATAGTAAGATAAATTGTTCATGCCTTTATCTTTCTGAAATTGTCTCACCAGCCCCTATGGAAGACAAAAATTGAAATATGGCCACCCATGTGAAAAGGTTGGACTAATTGGCCTAGTTTCCTGCTTTCTGTCTCCCTCCTCTTGCCTTTCCACTTGCCTCTGCAAGGGCTAAGCAGCCAGCTATTCTTGATTATCTGAAAGCACAAAAGCATAAGGTGAGGGTAGGGGTGAGGGAATGTGTTTTTTTAATTTATTCGTTCAGGGGATGTGGGCATCGCTGGCTAGGCCAGCATTTATTGCCCATCCCTAATTGCCCTAGAGAAGGTCATGGTGAGCTGCCTTCTTGAACCGTTGCAGTCCTTGGGGTGCAGGTACATCAACAGTGCTGTTAGGAAGGGAGTTCCAGGATTTTGACCCAGCAACAGTGAAGGAACGGAGATATAGTTCCCAGTCAAGGTGGTGTGGGACTTGGAAGGGAACTTGCAGGTGATGGTGTTCCTGTGCATCTGCGACCCTTGTCCTTCTAGGTGGTAGAGGTCGCGGCTTTGGAAGGTGCTGTCGAAGGAGCCTTGGTGAGATGCTGCAGTGCACCTTGTATATAGTACACACTGCTGCCACTGTGCGTCAGTGGTGGAGGGAGTCAATGTTTGTGGATGGGGTGCCAATCAAGCAGGCTGCTTTGTCCTGGATGGTCTCCAGCTTCTTGAGTGTTGTTGGAGCACCACTCATCCAGGCAAGTGGAGAGTATTCCATTACACTCCTGACTTGTGCCTTGTAAATGGTGGACAGGCATTGTGGAGACAGGAGGTGAGTTACTCGCTGCCAAATTCCCCACCTCTGACCTGTTCTTGTAGCCACAGCATTTATGTGGCTGGTCCAGTTCAGTTTCTGGTCAATGGTAACACGCAGAATGTTGATGGTGGAGGATTCAGTGATAGTAATGCCATTGAATGTCAAGGGGAGATGGTTAGATTTTCTCTTGTTTGAGATGGTCATTGCTTGGCACTTGTGTGGCACAAATGTTACTTGCCACTTACCAGCCCAAGCCTGGATATTGTCCAGGTCTTGCTGCATTTCTACACCGAGTGCATCGGTATCTGAGCAGTCGCGAATGGTGCTGAACATTTGGCAATCATCAGCAAACATCCCCACTTCTGACCTTATGATTGAAAGAAGGGCATTGATGAAGCAGCTGAAGATGGTTAGGACTAGGACACTACCCTGAGGAACTCCTGCAGCGATGTCCTAGACTGAGATGATTGACCTCCAACAACCACAAACATCTTCCTGTGTGCTAGGTATGACTCCAACCAGCAGAGAGTTTTCCCCCAATTCCCATTGACTCCAGTTTTGCTAGGGCTCCTTGATGCCATGCTTGGTCAAATGCTGCTTTGATGTCAAGGACAGTCACTCTCACCTCACCTCTGGAGTTCACCTCTTTTGTCCATGTTTGGACCAAGCCTGTAATTAGGTAATTGAGCCACTGGCTCCATAGCACTGCTGCCCATGATCCAAAGGACCATCGCCTCCAGGGCACCGAGGGAATGAATTTGTCCTGTTCCTCCTCTAGTCCTCTGTCTTTCCTGCCTGTTGTGTGCCACCCTCTCCTGCAAGTCAGAGGGCAGATTGTCAATCACTGTTGATAAGTGTGCTTGGGGAATGGCTGAAAAGCTGGAAGTATGTGGAGACAGTGAGAGGTGGCCGGTATGCTTTGAAGATGAATGTGAATGAGGTGTATTGTTAGGCTGTTAGGAGTGAGTCCTGAGTGTCAGGTTGTGGTGCTGGATGAGTGCCAGGTTGTGGTGCATTATGCAGTGAGAGCGGTGGGTGCCATGCTGGGTTTCTGAAATATGATGTTCAGAGGCATTCACTCACCTTGACCACCCGAGTGATGTCATTAAACATTTCTCGGCACTGCTGATGGTCCGTGGTGCCACACTCTGGGCATTAACCACCTTCACCACATGCTCCTACACCCTCCTCAGTATTACTCTGGAGGGCTTCTTGCCCCCATAATACCTGGCTTCACGCTCTCAGTAGAGTACACCCAGGGATGTGTCGTTAAATCTGGGAGGCCTCTCCTTCCCTCAGTGTGACTTGACTTCTCTGTCAATGGCCAAAAGCAATTAACCAGCAGCCTGCAGTGCATTGCTGCAAATTCCCTTTTATAGGGATTGCACCTTTAGAAAGGGAGCATGTGGTTCCTAAAGAATGCTACTCATCCCCCTGGAGCATGCACAGAAATGGAGACTGCGCTTGCGCAGTGGCCATACCTTTTCACACCAAAATCATGAAACGGAGGTGAGTAGACAGCTTTTCTGTCTTGCCCACCACTTTTCCAATGGGCACAGGCATGTTGCAAACCATAGTCCCCATGCCCAAAAATTGGGGTGAATGAATTTTGCGCCCTCTGTCTTTTACTGCTTCTGTGTATTAGCTTACTTGTAAATAACTCTTAGTTTCAGTCTGAACATAATGGTCTGAATGTCTGATATCTACTGTTTCTTGTAGTAGATAGAAGAACATAGTGGCTAAATCACATGGCCTCAATTTGAACTCTGGGTGGGTTTTGTATGGATGGATAGCGAGGTGCATTGGGAACTCACTCTCACTGTAAAATGAGCCCTACACTGTTTGAATTTACAGGCCAGGTTAACATGCCACACCAGTCTACTTCACTCCCAGAAGTCAATGGGAAATGATGGGCAATCACACAGCCTGGAAGCTGCCCACAAGTTAGGTGGCGGGATAGAGTTCTGGGGATGTCTTGTAGAAGTCTCGTGTTCAGAAAGGGGTGGAACTCTAGGGGTGGGAAGGCCTATGCTTTCTTTGTAGAGCAAAGAGAAGCACTCCTGCTCCCCCTCGCCTCACAAAGGAAAGAAAAAGTCTTAGCATTGTGGTATCTTCCTGGGCTGATCCTCTTCCGACCTGTTATGCATGGCAGGAAAGCCACAGTGGATTCCTTGCTCAGGCCTGAGTTAAAATTGCAGTTGGTGTTCATTTCTTCTGTTATTTCTTTGTAATGTGTTGGGAAAGTTTGCATGTTAAAGGTATTCATATAAATGTTGTTGTACTTGTTAGGGATCGTCTGCTGTTGTACAGAGTTGTATACTATGTGGCTCGTGTTTCTATGCTCGATGCTGACAACTGAATCTTGGCTCCTCCAGTGTCAATGCAGCTTGCCAAGCTCATAAATACTATCCTCTCTGGCTTACTGAGATTCAATTGACAGAATTTGACTTAAATTTTGATTGTTTAGTGTGGAAACTTCTGGTGAACATCATTTACGTGTCCTGAATATAGAGTCTGAAACTGATCCAAACCTTAACCTACATTTCTCTGTGCAGTATCAAGTTCTTCTGACTGCACACCACAATTGCCAAACCCTTTTCAAAACCATGATTGGATGGAGGGCTAGACATGGCTTGCTAAGATGGAGAAACAGATTAGTATAATTCTATATAAATAGGGGCATGCCAGCATTACAATTAGTAAAACGGACAACTAAATCTGCTTTAGTTCTTGCTTTAGCTTATGAATGGATTTTCACCACTTTTCAACAAATATATCCATTTTTCACTACTAGCTTTGTCCCCCTTTCTCCTGAAGGCATTGACTGGTTGCCCTGCAGTACATAACCTTAGTGTCCATTCTTGGCATATGAGCCTGGACTGCGTGTTGGCAAGCTATTCAACTCTGGAAGCACCCACACACTCACAGAGAGCTGGATTTTGTGAGGCGCCTTGAATCATGATCGGAGGCCGGGGGAAGGGGGCATGAAGTATCGCGACAGGTGGTGGGGCAGCGGCGGGGCGGAGGGCATCACCCAGCAATCTTCCCGGGGCCAGGATAGGCTGACGACGGCCTTCCCACCCAGAAGCCAATTAAGGCCCTAAAGTGGCCTATTAACAGTCAATTAAGGGCCTCTTCCAGCCACAGCTGGGATCTTACCTCTAATTGTTTAATGGAGTTAAGACACAGAGCAGCCATGACTTGATTGAATGGTGAAACAGGCTTGAGGGGCTGAATGGTCTCCTCCTGTCTCTGTGTTCCTACATGAGCCCCAAAATGCTTCTGCAGGTTATGTCTCAATAGATATTGGGTACCACTTCAGAACTAGAATCTGGCAGCCAGACCAATACATTTATCTATCTAATCTCCTTTGAGGTCAAAGACAATTTCTTTTATGAAGAAATCAAAGTCAGCAAAGGCCTCAAAATTCAAAATTTTTTGAGGGGCAGAAGTGTTGTAGTTCTGATGTAAGGGAATGTATTTGGGGTGTAACTTAGATATGCTAGAGTTAGATGCCATCTACATTACACGTGAAATTTCAGTAAATGCTCATAGAAAAGAGGGACAAATTACTTGTCCCTTCATTCCTTGTCAAACAAGGTAGTACTTGAGTTCACAGGCTTCAAATGTCCACAAACATTGTCTGAAATGTCAACTTCAACTAAAATAATTGGTAAAATATCTTCTCAACTGTGTTGCTAAGAAAGGATTCTGTAAGCTGTCTTTCCGCAGTTTCCCTCAGGAAAATCTTCATGCTTCCTAGCCTTCTATCATTGAGTTCACTATGGCTATTTTCCTAAATGTCCTTTATAATCTAGGCACAAGAGCAGGATGAAGAGGAAATGAAAGAGCCTCGCAGGATAAGGCACTGAAGGAAAAGAAGATCAACCAGGAGGCACCCTTGAACCGGAGTCTGCAGACCAACTGCTCCCTTGATACTGTCTCCGAAGAGGTCTGCTTAAAGAGACAGTGGTATATTAAGGACATATGAAAGGAATCAATGCAAAGTGACCTCAAAACATCCTCTCAATCATAATACCAAACAAAGAACAGATCTATCTTAAAACAATGGACTTCATATCAAAGTGCTTTTAATGTGCTCATATACATTTACAACAGGTGCTTCCTTTTAACACTACCTCTGAGACCTCATATAGCTTTTCTTTATATAGAATTATACTATATACAGCACAGAAATAAGCCATTGAATGCATCTGGTCAATGCCAGTATTTATACCCCTGACAAGCCAACTCCCACTCCAATTATTCTTCCCATCTTGGTCCCGTATCCCTTTATTCCCTTCACCCTCATGTAAGCATCAAGCATCTCCTTAAACATCTCAATACAATCTGCTTCATCACTCTATATGGCAGCAAGTTCCATATTCTTATCACTCCCTGTGTGAAAAAATCCTCCTAAGTTCTGATTTGATCTGGAAGTGAATATCTTATCTGTATGCCCCTTTGTCTTGACTCACCCACAAATATAATATGAACTGTTTCTGTAGTGGTAATATTGCAGCAAGAAAAGCACATGGTTAGTTTAATCATTCCAATTTTTTAAAATTTGCATGCAACGTGATCACCAAATGATTAAATGCTCTTCATGTTGTAATCACTGTCCCAACAATCCTCCTTGTACAGTTTCAATCTTCACGGAAACATGAAGCACAATTATACAATTAATTTTGCAGGTTCCACCCAGTGAACACATCTATGCCATCATTTCTGGGGTGAGGTCCTCTTTAACATAAACATACATTTAATTCTCCAGTTTAGCTTTCATTCTTATTTATACTTGCCAAGAGAAACAACACTTTTCCTGTTGATAGTTAATTATCTGTTTAAAGAAGGCTTCAATTATACATCCTGATTATATTTAAGTAGAATTGCGTGTCCTTCTCTTGAAATGTGAACATGCTGACAGGAGTAAGCATCATCTTGCTGGGCTACACAAGCAGCTGCAGGAAATGTGATTGGTTCCAATATAACAGCTGATACCAAACACAAGTGAAATATTCCAATAGATGATAACATTCCATGATGTTCTCTGAACACTTAAGTAATTTTCATAAATTTTACCCCAGAAGACAAACCTTTTCAAAACAATAAAATAAGCAAACACTAGAGCAGCAGGATCCATCTTCAACAGTGTAAATGCACACAATTAACAATGCATTTCAGTTCAACTTGCTTTAAACATTATTAGAAGCATCCTAATGCATCACCTTTGTAGAGATGATAGATTATAAGCTGTGTTTGAACTTTTTTAATGCCAGTGTTTAAAAAACAACTCTTCAGTGTTTACCACAAACCTATTAAAGGCAATTAAATACTTCAAACCAATTAAAATATTTATGACAGATTAAACAAGAACAGCAATCACTCATTGCTGCAATTATATTTTTAAAGAACTGGGTGGGTGTGTGAGAAAACTCTGCTTTCCTTTGTTCTCCACTGGGATCTGGCTTTGGTACATGCCCAGGCAGAAGGGATGAAAATTTTTTCTCTCTAATGATCTTTAATCTTAAATGAGTTTGGTCACCATACTCTCATTCCAACTACTCAGTACTTCAAAAATACAAACAGTGTGAAAAGTGGAAAAAGTCATGCTTGTACATTAATTTTTTTTAATTGTGAGATTCTGATTCAGCTGCATTCAGGATAACAAATAGACTGACTAAATATGACAAAGGAATGTTTCATACTGTCACTTAGAGGAAAGTGAGGAACATAGAAACATAGGAAATAGGAGCAGGATTAGGCCATTCAGCCCATCGAGTCTGCTCCACCATTCAAACAGATCATGGCCGATCATCTACCTTAATGCCACTTTTCCCCACTATCCCCATATCCCTCGATATAATTAGTATCCAGAAATCTATTGATTTCTGTCTTGAACATGCTCAATGATTGAGCTTCCACAGCCCCCTGGAGAAGAGAATCCCACAGATTCACCACCCTCTGAGTGAAGAAATTCCCCCTTATCTCAGTCTTAAATGGCCTGCCCCTTAGTCTGAGACTGTGGTCCCTGATTCTAGACTCACCAACCAGAGGAAACATCCTATCCACATCTATCCTGTCACACCCTGGAAGAATCTTGTACGTTTCAATGAGATCATGTCTCATTCTTCGAAACTCTGGAGAATACAGGCCCAGTTTTTGCAATCTCTGCTCATAAGACAATCCTGCCATCCCAGGGATTAGTCTGGTGAACCTTGGTTGCTCTCCCTCTATGGCAAGTATGCCCTTCCTTAGATAAGGAGATCAAACTGTATACCATTGTGGCTTTATACAATTGCAGCAAGACATCTTTACTCCTGTACTCAAATCCCCTTGCAACAAAGGCCAACATACCATTTGCCTTCCTAATTGCGTGCTGCACCTGTACACTAGCTTATAGTGACTCGTGAACAAGGACACCCAGTTCCCTTTGGACATCAACACTTCCCAACCTCACACCATTTAAGAAATACTCTGCCTTTCTATTTTTCTACCGAAATGGATCACTTCACACTTATTCACATTATATGCCATCTGCCATCTTCTTGCCCATTCACTTAGCCCAATGCAGATTCCTGTGAAGCCTCCTTGCATCCTCCTCACAGCTTACATTTGCACCTAGCTTTGCGTCATTAGCAAATTTGAAAATATTACATTTGGTCCCCACATTCAAATGATTTATATAGATTTTAAACAGCTGTGGCCCAAGCTCAGATCCTTGCAGTATCCCACTAGTAACAGCCTGAGAAAATATTTAATTTCCTAGCACTGTAATCTTTCATGTTAACATAACCACATCTCTTTCTACTCTAAATACTCCATATATGTGTACACATATTCTTCATATTGTGATGCTCACATAAGTGCAGCAATTGAAACTACAAAAACTCACCCTGAAGAGTTATAAAAATGGACTTTTCTTTTAAAACAGTGAACAATGGATTTCAAAATGGCCACCAAAGAGCAAAAGACCTGGTTTGTGTATTCAAACTGCCTGTTGTCTGGCAAGGACAAAAGAATAAATTAAAGCTAAGAATTGTCAATTGCACCCATCCTAAACCCATCAAGATAAATTTTTGAATCGAATGGGTTCTTCTGAAACAAAGAAAGTGTGCAGTAGCCACATTCTGTGCTATTGTCAGACATCACAAGGAGGAAAATCTTTGTCTCCCAACAGAGGCAAAGGTGTGAAACCTTAAAAGGTAGCTCTCTGGAAAGAAAGGGAGACCCAGGAGGAAACATCACAAAAACCTGTCCAACTGAGAGCTGGGAGAAAAATTCAACAAGCCAAAAAGGAAGGTGCTCTGCTGTGAATTATACATTTTCAACTTGTGTGGCAGTGAATTGGAAGTGATCCTCTGTCTTCAAACTGAGCTTTCAACCAGTAGTTAAATCTACAGACACCTCAGGCATGAAACCAATGAGAACCTGACCTGTGTGCAAATTCAATAGGTTTACCATGAACCCTGAAACCCTCCCTTACTTAAAAACACTTACCTCTTTTCCCCTTTTCCTCTCTACCTGTCTCTTTTTGTGTGTGTGTGTATGCATGCAAATGAATGCGTGAGTGGATGTAATTGCGACAATTTCAGGATAAGGCATATTGATCAATAAATAATTAATCTTCTGTTTTAAACCTACAAGAAAACCTGTTGCTGTCTGTTTATTTGACAAATAAAACACAGAGGGTTAAAACCCTGATAACAAACACACTTACGACAGTCAGGTGGGAGATGAACAGTGGGAACCACCCACACTCCTCACCACAAGGCCGTAACAAATTGGAGGCTCGAAGCCGAGATCGGAACCATCAGACAAATGAGAGATTTGAAAACAGGAGGAAAATTGATCTCTAAAATTGTGGAAACGTAAACAAACAGATTTTTTTGTATTCTTCAGTTTTTTCCCTATGGTGCTAGAAACAAAAGATATGGCCTCATTTAATGCTGAAGAGTTTGTACAGCAGGGGGACATAACCCATGATAAGCTAAATAAATGAAGTACTGAAGATTTAAAAAGCTTTGCTACAGAGATGGGAATCACTTTCAAATAGAAAAGCAAAGAAACCTGAACTGGTCGAGCAATTCATTTTAAACTTACCCCTGAACCAGAAGAAGACAGCATGGAATCTAAAAATGAAAGGGTAGCTGTCACTCAAATCCAGAAGGAATTAGCTTGCTTTGTAATAAAAGAGGCCAGGTCTCAGCTGGCCATTTTAGCTACCTTGCCAGTTTCTCAAAAGACACAAAAAACTCTTCCACATCTTCCTCATTGAATTTTAGGATTATTTAGAGATAGTTTTAACAATTCTATACCCAGCTTTGAATTACACTCCTCCATATTGGCTATGCTTTCACTGGGGTTACTCTGTCGCCCCCTAGTTGACTCAAGCCACTTCAGCTCTCTCTCTTTGCATTCTTTCTGGAATATTCTTTCTCTGTCTCTCTCCTCTCTCTCACTTTCCTTCTCCTGTCTTTCTCTCTCGCTCTCCTGCCTTTCATTTTCTTCACATTCCTTGTGGAAGGTCCTATCTTTATCCCTCTCTTTCCTGCCTCTCTCTTTCTCGTTCCTTATTTTCTAATTCAAGTTTCTTTTGTTCCATTTGTATCTTTGCTCACAATACCCTGTCTGGGTCTGCTTCTAACATTGCTTCTGCTTCATCAGATTCAAGGGAAAAATAGTTGGCCACTAGCCTTAGGAGTTCAGACTTCCTAGCCTTGCCACGTACAGTGATCCCACACTGTTCGGCCATTTTTTTCAATTTATCCATAGATAGTGCTTTTAACTTATCCCAAGTTACTTCACCCTGGCTTGGAGAGCTACTCGCTTCAGTTGCAGAAATGTTAGTATACAATCACACACAACCACATGAAAACCTGTCTTGATCTGCTCTTCTTGATTGGGAACAATTTGGCTTCCCACTTCAAATTTCACTCGTTTGTCTGTGGCTAACAATCCGGATGCTAGTATCCAATTTCTGTTACGACCAGGTGAGAAATGTGTCTAGGGGTCTTTTTCTGTCTTCACCTGGTCTTATTATAACAGGGTTTAATTTTAAACACACTGTGTTTTGAGCTCCCCCTTTGTGAATCTTTGTTCACAACTTTCCAATTATAAGGCAAAGAAATGAGCACAAACAGGCTTTTTTTGGTTTAAAGAAGATTAAATTTATTAAACCTTAAACTTAAAATCTAATATGATTCATGCCTACTGATACACGATGCGCCCATGCTAGCATGCACATGTGATATAAACATGCAGATAGGGACAGAAAAGAGAAGAAAAGATAAGTAGAACAGTATGAGGCAATATCTTGTTACTGTTTTTCAAGCTTGCTGTAGTCCTTGTTTGAAGATATGGTCTTGCATTTCATTGAGGCCCAGTAGTCTTCTTAAAACCTTGTTTATGCATGAAAACCTTTCTCTCCTTGAGATTCACATGTTTTCACAAGAGTCAGTACTGCGGGAAGAAATGAGCAGGCAGACAGGAGAGAGATGTTCTCAGTCCATGAGCACGTGGTGTTCTGTTCAAATCCTTTGTTGGGAGTTCAAATTCAAAAAAAACCTCCCAGGTTGCCCAGCTGGTTAGTCATGTGACTAGCTCCTGATATGGAACAGTCTCTTCAAAATCCTTTGTTGGAAGTTCAAATTCTGTGCAACAGCCAGTTAGTCACATGACTAAAACCGGACTGACCACTTCTGTGTCTTAGAGAAGCAACTGCTGGGTCCCTAATGTTTCAACGTTGTCTGGTACTATGCAAATGTCCTTCCAGTCAGGGCTTGCAATTTTAAGTTTTTGTTCATGTGGCAAAATAATATGTGCCTCAGTCTTGGCAGGTGGTGGGTTTGCCTGACATTGGACATAGCAAAATTCATTTTCTTTACTTTCAATCCAAGATGCCATTGCTTCAAGATTGAATCTCTCTTGACTGATTGTGTTTTCTGGAATTTGCTGTCAAATTTTGACTGAGACTGTCAGTTTTAAAATCCGAGTGGACCCATTGCTATACTCCTTGTTTAAAGAATTGTTTGACGCCTAATGCAGTCGAGTGCTTTGAATGCCTATCTATTGAAGGACTGTTTCATCAACTCCGTGTGGAAACTTTGAATGGCATTTGATTATTTTTACACTAGGATACCTCACCCATCAGGAATGTAACCCACAAAGCCTTATAACCCAGTTATTTATTTATTCTTAAGGAACAGCTAATTTTTAAAACATCATTCTTTAAAAAAAAACAGTTTACCATTGATGTCAAAGTGTATGTGTGTGAATGAGGGAGTTAGGTTAAAATAAGAAGTTATAAGGTCTTTAGAAATAGGTTTATCTTAGTATTTAATATTTAGTTTTTTTAATAAATAGTGTATTTGTTGTTGTCCAAAGATACCTGGTTTGGTCTTTTTTATTCTGGGGGGTGGAGGGGTGGTTGGGCGGTTACTTGTGTGTTTAATTTGGCTGTCTTCCAGTTGCGTGGGAAAACTTTAATAATATGCTGCGACCTGTGGAGAGATGGGACTGAATTGACAGTGCATTGCTCCTGCCTCGGTCGTAACATTAACACAGAATTAGCAATAGCATTAACATTTTAAAAATTATGAATTATGCTCACAGTTTTCTTCTATAACAGATCCTTTATAAACACTCTGCATAGTAACCCAAAGATTTCCATATAATTCTAAAGTAACGTAGATGGAAATCCTAGGGAAATGGATGCCATCATTCTGTCAACTGAATGAAAAACCTAAATAATGTAGCAAACTACAATTCCTAGAACATACTGATGCTACTCTGTTAGCAATCTCTGTCCATATCTCCCAGAATTGTTTTATGCCTGACTGCATTCACACCTCCAGTTATGTATTACCTGGGATGAAGTGATCCTTTTGTGGTTTAGATTTGATATTGTTGTCAAAGCTAAGGTCAAAAACAATGAAGTGATGGCACTGTACTCTCGGAAAGAAAATTCTGGAACTATGTTAGTTCGAGTCTTAGACAATATTAGTTAGGAAATCATACAGAAAAATAGAACAGCATTATAAAAATGCAATTGAAGAAAAGTACAGCAATATCCTAGATCACAATGATGCAAGAATGAAGTTAAAAGGAAAATAAAAACTGAGCAATTTAAAAAACAAAATTACAAAGAAACAAAGAAGGACCTTGGGATATCCTACAAAAGGCAGCAAAGGCAACTAAAGAAACTATTCGAAAAGGTAAAAGAGGCATGGAGAGACAAATTGCAGAGGGCAGCAAGACAGACCTAAAAAGTTTTAAACGATGTTAACAGTAAACGAAGGTCAAAGGGCAGGTGGATCCATTAAAGGAATAAACTGAGTAAAACTATTACAGTTGATCAGGATGCAGCAAATCTATTGAATGGTTCCTTCACATCCATTTTCTTGAAATAAGACTGTAGAGAAGTTCTAGTCATAATAACTGTAACCAAGCAAGTTGTGTAAGGCTCTCTAACGCCTGCAGTTTCTTGGAAAATTGCCCCCATTGCCTAAATTGAAAACTGGCTGGTCAGCAAAACACAGAGCACAGTGATAAATGGAAAATGCTTTGCCTGGGAAAGAGTAACCTGTGAAGTTTCACAATGGTTTATTCTGAAAACTCTAATTTAAAATATTTATGAATGGTATGAAACACAGAGTCTGTACTGGGATTGGATGGCAGTGGTTAGTAGTGTGAATAAATGTAGCGTAATACATATAGAAACAGATATCAATAAACATGTGTGTAACACAAAAAGAATCTCTGTTGGCTGAGGTCATAAAGAAAACAGATTTGGGAGTGATCATTAATCGTACTCTGAAAGTCAATGTGAAGCAGTTATTAATGAGACATTGCAGGTATTGGGTAAATCTGGAGGGTATTGAACCACAAGTCAAAACAAGTTACTTTGATATTGTACAGAACTAGTAATAGTGACATTCTACAGATACATCATGAGCCCAATTCTGCAATACGGCTTGTGAGGCAGTGGGACAGAGGGGGTGAGTGGTGCATTCAGAGAAAAGTGAGCTAAAATATGGTTTAGGAAAACCTACTTTCCAAGTAAATTCATATGAGTTAGATCTAAGTAAATAGGACAAATTCCAGTTCAATGGAGTCCTGCTTCAACAGAGTGCTTAAGTCGGGAATAAAAACAGAAAGTGATGGAAATACACAGCAAGTCTGGCAGCATCTGTGGAGAAAGAGAGTTAACGTTTCAGGCCCGTGGCCTTTCATCAGAACTGGCAAAGGTTAGAAATGCTTTGAGTAAGTGAAAGGGCTGGGGGTTCGGGGGTGGGGGGCGGAGGAGGGGTGGAGGGTTGGGGGGGGGGCGGTAGAAGGGAAGAATAGCAAAAGGGAAGGTCAGTGATAAGGCAGGAGAGATTAAATAGCAAAGATGTCATGGAACAAAAGGCAAAAGTAATAGCCGTAGTAAAAACAAAGCATTTGTCCAGAGAAAGTATTAATGATAGAATAATGAATAGCTCTGAACGAAAGCAAAAACATGAAAATCAAGTTTAAGACTGGCACATGGTCAAAAAATAATCAAAATGACAGTCATGCTCTGAAGTTGTTGAACTCAATGTTGAGTCCAAAGGGCTGTAGAGTGCCTAATCAGAAGATGAGGTGCTGTTCCTCGAGCTTGCGTTGAGCTTCACTGGAACATTGCAGCAGGCCAAGGACAGAAATGTGGGCATGAGAGCAGGGTGGTGAATTAAAATGGCGAGCAACCAGAAGCTCGGGTTCATGCTTGCGAACTGAGCAGAGGTCTTCCACAAAGTGGTCACCCAATCTGCATTTTGTCTGCCCAATGTAGAGGAGACCACATTGAGAGCAGCATTGGACTGTAGGACAGGGTATAAATCAAGAGATAATGGGGTTTGCAAGAAAGGTACTGCAATAATTGTGTGATTTTAATCTTAATATCAATCAGACAAAAATAAATTGCCAAAGGTAGCCTTGAGGATAAGTTCCTAGAGTGTATGTTTCTAGAGTGTATTCCAAACAATTTCTTAGAACAATACATTCTGGAACCAACCAGGGAACAGGCTATTTTCAACCTGGTAATGTGTAATGAGACAGGATTAATGAATGATCTCATAGAAAAAGATCCTCTAGGCAAGACTGATCATAACATGAGATAATTTCACATTCAGTTTGAGGGTGAGAAACTTGGGTCTGAAACTGGCATCTGAAACTAAAAGAAAGGCAATTACAAAGGTGTGCAGACAGAGTTGGCTACAGTAGACTGGGAAAATAGGTTAAAAGGTAAGATGGTAGAGAAGCAGTTGCAGACATTTAAGGAGATATTTCATAACTCTCAACAAAGATATATACCATTAAGAAAGAAAGATGCCATGAGAAGGATGCACCATCTATGGCTAACAAAGGAACTTAAGGATGGTATCAAATTGAAAGAAAAGGCGAACAGTGCTGCAAAGATTAGTGGTAGGCCAGTAGATTGGGAAAACTTTAGAAACTAGTAAAGGGTGACTTAAAAAAAGAAGGGAGAAATTAGAATATGAAACAAGCATGAAATATAAAAACAGACAGTAAGAGCTTCTACAAGTATATAAAAAAGGAAGAGAGTAGCTAAAGTAAACATTGGTTCTTTAGAGGATGAGACTAGGGAATTAATAATGGGAAACAAGGAAATGACAGAGACTTTGATCAAGTATTTTGAATCTGTATTCAGAAAAAAGACATATAAAAATCCCAAGAATGTTAGAAAATCAAGGGGCAGAAGGGAGGAACTTAAAACAATCACTATTACTCGAGAAAATGTACTAGGCAAACTAATGGAACTAAAAGCTGACAAGTCCCCTAGACCTGATGGCCAGGGTCTTAGAAGAACTGGTTGCAAAGATAGTGGGTGCATTGGTCCCTAGATTCTGTAAAGATCCCAATGGATTGGAAAGCCACAAATGTAACACCTCTATTCAAAAAAGTAAGGTGACAGAAAGCAAGAAACTATAGGCCAGTTAGGCTAACATCTGTCATGGGGAAAATGCTAGACTCCATAGAACTATAGAAAAATTATGCACAGAAGGAGGCCATTCAGCCCATCGTTTCTGCATAGGCTGAAATTAATTATCAACCACATGAACAATTTTTGTATCATCTGCAAACTTTTTATCACGGCCCCTACATTTAAGTCTAAATCATTGATATATAACCATGAAAAGCAAGCAGCCTAGTGCTGTGCCCTGTAGAAACCCAATTGGAAATAGGCTTCCAGTCAAGATTCGGTTCCAGATGTGATTAACAGCAGCTGTAACAACAGAATCCAACCCCTGCAGTCACTTGTGAACTCACTGATGTCTCAGCGGGAGGAATGAATTAATGAATCCCTTCTCACACACTGAGCAGATGAATGGCCTCTCCCCAGTGTGAACTTGCTGGTGTGTCAGCAGGTGGGATGATTGCTTAAATCCCTGCCCACAAGTGGAACAGGTGAACGGCCTCTCCCCGGTGTGAATGCATTGGTGTCGCAGCAGGAAGGATGAATTAATGAATCCCTTCTCACACACTGAGCAGGTAAATGGCCTCTCCCAGTGCGAGTGCGATGGTGTTCAATGACACTCCATGAATGAGTGAATCCTTTCCCACACACAGAGCAGATGAACGGCCACTCCCCCAGAGTGAATACGCTGGTGTCGCAGCAGGAGGGATGAATTAATGCATCCCTTCTCAAAAACTGAGGTGCGTGGCTTCTCCCCAATGTGAATTCACTGGTGTGTCAGCAGGGTGGTTGATTGATTAAATCTCTTTCCACAAAAGGAACGGTCTCTCCTCAGTATGAATGTGCTTGTGTCTCAAAAGATGGGATGCTTCTGTGAATCTCTTCCCACACACAGAGCCTGGTGGAGACATGGCTATAGGGACTGGAAGGAGAAAATACCCATTTCTCAAAACAGAAACCAAAGCATTTAATTGGGCAGCATAAATTTAATAGAATTTTGTTTGCTATTTATTCTTAACTATAGCTTGAATTTGTTCTGTGACTTAAATTGTTCACATAGGATATCCAGTGCAAAATGTTTTGAACACATATTTGTGCTCAAAGCAATGATTTTATTTAATGTAATGGGCCATGATTTCCTGTAGCAGGGTATCCAACAACATCTGCCATCAGTTAGACTTGCTCTTGTGTGTTCAGGTTTTTAAATTTTCTGTGTAGCAAGTTTATGAAAGTGTGATTTGATAACGTCATAGTGAGGGAAATGCATCTGGGACCTCCTTAACCAATTAGATTGAAGAAATACGAAATTAAGAGCGCAAGTACTGAAAAGGAAGTATAAGTTAAAGTGAGCTCAATATCAAATCAGGTCAAGAGAAGGAAAGATAGATTGGATAAAGGGAAATAATAAATAGAAAAGAGAAGTCATTAATTTTTAAAAAAGATATTAACATTTAAAATTCACCAACTGCAATTAAAACTTGAAGGAAAGAGATTCCAACCTTGTTACAGTTAATTTTCAGTGCCAGAGAGATTGTTTGGGAGTAATTAACATTAATCATTTCAGTAAAAGGGTATTTAGGTTGAAACGGACAAGTCTTAACTTACAATGGAGAGTTTAGTTTGTATCTACCGCCAAATACAGGAACTTTTGTTACGACCAAGGTGGGAGTAATGCACTGTCAATTCAGTCCCACTACTCCACAAGTCATAGCATATCAAATAAAGTTTCCCACCTACTGAAATTAACCAAATTAAACACCGTATTTATTCCCTAGAATTAACTGTTTATGAATAAACCATTTTTAAACAAGAATGAGATTAAACTATTTTATAACTTCTTATTCTTCCTAACCCTCATGCACACGCATACATTTAAAAAACAATGGTTAATCAGTTTTTGAAAATTGGTTAAGTTTAAACTGTTTCTTAGGAATAATAAGATTGTAAATTCTGGTAGAATATTTCCAGATCAGTGGGGTGTCCCAGAGTTGAATAGTCAGATGCCATTCAAAGTTTCCAGGTGAAATTAATTAACAGTCTGTTGTGGGTAGGCTTTCAAGGCAATTCATCTGCTGCAGGCATCACACAGATCTTTCAGCAACAGGTTGGAGCAACAAGTTTATTTAAATTTTAAAATAGCAGTCTAACATCGAAACTTTCTTGAGATTTCAGGAACGTACAAAAAGAAAACAATGCAAAAGGACTCAGACTTGAAGTAGAGATTTTTTCAGAGATTGAAGACTACCTTCAGCAATGCAGACTTCCTATCAGCAAAGGAGCCTTTCTACAAAGCAGTGATTCTCCACAGAGTGTTGCAACTCCTCTTCCTGGGTCTTTTCTCTCTCTTCAGGCATAAACAGCAACAAGGAATTTAGCTCCCATACCTTCGATTTGCAACTTCTTCAAAGTTCTTTTAACTTCATGAAGAGATTAGAATTTCCCTTGACACAGGAATTTATTTTTCAAGAGAAAGAGTTTCTGGGCTGTCTTCCTACCCCTTCTAGCAGCAAACTGGTCTTTTGATTTCTTTCAGAGAGACTTGTCTTTCTCTGGTCTCTGAAACAAGCTCCAGCCAAAACTGGTCTTTCTTGCAAAAGAGAAACTAAAAACTCCCCAGCAGCCAGTCATGTGACTGTCATTTCTCTCTATTGAGTGGCTTGGAAAAACAGATAGCCTTGTAATTGCCCCACCCAGTTCAGCATTCACTGTCCCTAGAGAAATCCTTTTCTCAGCCTTAAAGGCAAACACCTCTTAGTTTTTTTTAAACAAAGCACATGTAACACTTTACAAAGTTTAATACATTTCCATGGCGAGACAGCCGGTGAGATATCATTTTCGAGAAGCTAATGGCAGAATGGCACATCTTGGACAGCAACCTTTGAATTTCCATGTTTAATTGGACGTCGGCCCTCATCTGAAGTTGCTGCAGCATTTGTGCTTAAATAATTGTGAGCATCATTAGCCTTTCTGCTATTTTCACAGTAAATGTTTGAATTAGTGTTCACACTTCAGATAAGACACACATTATGGGTTGAATATTTGGCAATCACACTTCACTTGCTTTTGACTGAGTCATAAGATCTTCCATTATTATCACACTTTTCCAGAAATACATGATATAATATAATGTAACTGGGACATTGCCTTTTATATTCAAAAACAGCAAAGCTCTGTGTTCTCTCATAAACAATCATTTTATTTGTGACAAACTGATGGTTCTATTCCAATTTTGTTATTTAGACCATGATCTGGAGACTAATTTTTCCTTGTTTCAAGAACCTTGGTATGACAGTAGCTTATTTTTGCTGTGGTAAAAACATAAATAAACCCAATAATGCAATGTTGCCTGTAACATAATTGCAAGAAGGTCTGTTTTATATTGGCATAGAAACAAATAATTTATAGAACACTATTTTTTAACAGCATACACTGAGCAAAGGGTATCTGTTCAAGTTCATGCTCATATTTGTGCTGTATCATTATATGATTCCATAAAAAGGTAAAGATTCAAACTGGAGGATGGTAAAGAATTAAAATCCCACAATTTCCTTGGAAGTGCTCACCCTGGATATTCTTGCAAATAAAAGTATGAAGAGAGCAAAGGAAAGAAAACTCTAAATCGCCACAATGTTGAACACTAGCAGTATCCAGCTTTTAGATATGGGGCTGAATTTTATATGGGAGGAGGAGAGGATCCCACCTGAACAAGCAAGCCTGGACAGACATTGCAGAGGAGGTCACTGTGGGGTCATCCACAGAACCTAGATCCAGTGTCACAAGTCTGTCAATGCCCTTACTTGTTCTGCCAAGGTGAGTACTCCATACATCTTTTCCCTTTGGGGCTCGCCTGTGAAATGTGACAGGGTGCATTTTGTGGAGAGGGACTGACCACCCAGTTGGTGGCAAAGGGGTCAGGCAACAGCATATCCTGTCAGAGGCATGGTTGCATCTCAGTGAGAGGTGCCCGTCTGTGACTGCTGACTCCCACAAGGTCCTGTGAGAGTGGCCGCATCCAGGAGCTATTTGTGTGCCTCCATCATGGACCTCTAGGCTGGCAACAGCATAGGCATTGTGCTCGTTTCCGTGGGGAGAATAACAGTATTCATCTTTTTACTTGCAGGAGAAGACAGCACATACCTCAAGGAATGGGTGACGACTGGCGGAGGCATAACATTCCTATCCATCCTGACCCACAAAGAGAAGGAGGCCTTAGAACTGGCAGGGCAGTATGGCGGCTGCTCCATCGCTAATGGTGAGAGAGGAGTGCCAAAGCAAGACAGTGAGTGAATGAGTACATGGGTCTTATGTTTATGCCAGTTTGTTGGATACAGTATGTATATCTGATTTATCTCAGAGCAATGCACATATCACACTTGTATTATATCACCAAGTGGTTTATTTACTACACATTAAGCTATATCAGTTTTTACACTATTTCAGTACAATGTCTTCTCATTACAATGTGTTTTCTTTTGCCGTAGAACCTTCCAGTTTCAGTTTTAACTCTTAAGCTCCACCTATAGGCTTAAGGAACCAAGCACAGTGAACACAGTTAAGTGTACAAACTAATACAATTAAACACAAATCAATCAAACACTACAACAGGCACAAGCATGGATCTGGCACACAAAAGGCACAGTTCTCATGTATCCATCACTGGACACATGGAGCTCCACAGTACAGATATTTTGAATGCCACACTGGGAAGCCCATAAACTTTCAATCTATCTGTTCTCTCATGCAGGTCAGGTTGAACAGCAGAGAACTGGAGAACAGCCAGTCTCCTCCTCTGAGCAGGAGGGGGTTTCAAAGGATGCATCATCACATCATTCCCCAGCACTCACCACCAGCGCAGACATCCTCAAGTCGGTAGATATCCATTTGTACTTAGATTCAGGGACACAACCAGGTGAGCACAGCACGAACGCACCTGAGCAGTGGCTGTGACAGCCGAGGACACTGATAGTCAGAGGACTATCGGAGGCCACAGCGATGCTGATCTCCAGGCTGATAACCTGCCTCTGGAGTTGCAAGTAACATGGCAAATGTTGTAGCTACAGTGTGAGGTAAGGGAACATCTGGCTCAGCTTCCAGAGGCTATGTGCACCTTAGTACAAATAATAGAGGAATCTATCCAGGCCTTGAATACTGCTATGTCTCTGGCATGTACACCCTTGGCTTTCTTCATTGTGATGTTGGCGACCCCCATGGAGAGCCAGATGCAGCAGACCAGACAGTGGATGCCAGAGATGCGTGCAGACATGCACACCGTCATCTTGTCCACGAGCCCTATGCAGCAGTGGCAAGGAGAGAGGGGGATGAGACACCTGGACTGTCTACCAGGTCCTCATACTCCTCAGGTCAGCAGGGAGGTATAAATGTACCTTACAAGGGAGCATCTGGGGGCTCCTCTCAGGGTGTTACTGGTATTGATAGCAGCTCCTCAGCCCCTCTGCCAGTGACATCGGTGTCTCAAGTAGCTGCAACAACAGAGGAGGGTCCAGTACCTGTGCAGGTGTTCCCCAGTATGCCGGGGCCTTCCAGGCCCTCGGAGGCCAGAGGACAGCCATCAACATCTTTCCAAGCCATGGAGCAGCAAAGTCAGCAGCCTGCCTCCACCTCAGCTGCAAGAGCAGGGGAAGCACCATGGAGGAGCACGTGAAAGAAATTTAAGAGCACCTAGCAGCACTTGGGGTTCACAGGTGAATAGAGTATCAAAATATTAAGCCTTGCACTTGTTGTGCCGCTTACTAAAGAATTAATGTCTTTCGCCCTACATCTCCTTCCAATTCTTGCTCCCCTTTGGGACTTCATTTACACCCTGGCTCCCTCAAAGCGCTGGTTGAGAGGCACCATGCCGCATGCAGTCAACACTTCACCCTTGCCACTGTGCGATGTTCACCTGGGCACTGGGCAATGGAGTGCTGAATGAAGGAGGTGAGAGCAGGAATGCAGAAAGGTCATGCTTTATTGGTATGTCTCCTACAGGTAGTGGGTTCCTCACAAGCATTAGTAGCCATGTCCTCAGTGGGTAACCCTTGTCTCCTAGTATCCATCCCTGAAGACATGCAGTGGGGGGGGGGGCAGAAAAGTTGTGGCACCTGGGACTACTGTAGTATTTAATCATAGCTGCTTCCCAGGAATTGTGCAAACACCCGAGGGATCCATTAGTGTTGCTCACAGACCAGTTGTACATTGAGTGAGTGAAAGCCCTTACTGTTGATGACGGCCGCTGGCTGGTCTGCAGGAGCTTTGATGGCCACATATGTGCAGTTGATCACACCCTTCACCTGGGGAAATCCAGCAATGGCCCCACACCTAATGGCTGTCTCAGACTGACTGCCTGGATCGGTGCAGAAATGCACATAGTCACTGGCCCTCTAGGGCATTGGTCACCCCATTGATACACCGCAGACTGTGAGATCTCACACACATATCTCCAGTGGATGCTTGGAAAGATCTGGAGGTAGAGAGGTTTAGCACCACAGTGACCTTCAGCACCAGTGTCATTATGTGGCCAGCACCTCCCATGGGGCTCAGCCCTTCCTCCAGCATGGCAAACAGATCAGTGACAGCTTATAGTCATAGTGAGATACAGCACTGAAACAGTTCCCTCGGCCCACCGAGTCTGTGTCGACCATCAACCACCCATTTATACTAATCCTACATTAATCCCATATTCCCTACCATTCTCCTACCTACACTAGGGGCAATTTACAATGGCCAATTTACCTATCAACCTGCAAGTCTTTGGCAGTGGGAGGAAACCAGAGCACCCGGCGGAAACCCACACGGTCACAGGGAGAACTTGCAAACTCCACACAGATGGTACCCAGAACTGAACCCGGGTCACTGGAGCTGTGAGGCTGTGGTGCTAACCACTGCGCCACCTGTGCTGTCTTTGGAGACACTGCTGCTTAGACATTTGCAGGTAGTTGAGCCACAGACAATAGATTCTCTCAGGAGAATCCCCTCTTCTGCCCATAGGATGCTGGTTGTGTGCCTCCTGTCCCCCTTTCCTGTGTCCTGAAATTGAGGCAGACCTTCCTGTTGGCCTCGAGGTTTCTGATCTCCCACTGCCTGTGGCTGGGCCTCCTCCATCTCTGCTGCTTCTGCCCCTTAACAGGGGCCCCGCAGCCTGGTGAATGAGGCCCATGGCAGATGGCCTCTCTCCATGTGCAGGCCTTTTATGCAAACGCAGCCCCCCGCCTTTCCCCAACCTGTCTATTTTGCTGAAGTGACACTTCTCCAATGGCAGTCTGGCCGCACACTTCCACAGTGCTAGCACCTTATTTACACACTCCTGGCTTCGTTTGCTGCTGCCCTCGCTGCTCCACCCTCCCGGGTATGCCATGCTGGCTCTCTCTTGGCTACTAGAGAGAGCCAGCACTGAGATACTGCTTGCTTACTGCCTCCTTTTACCGGGTGAGACTCTGAAGACCTGTGGCACCCATGTACCATTTACAAAACTCAAAAACCCCTGCATTTGGCCAATTCATTGCCTTAATTACTTTCCTACCGGGTCCATGTGCCATGCCCTCCCCCCATGTCGTCCGTTGCCAGGAAACTGCGGAAACGACATGAAGATGTTGGGCTCCAGTCCCACGTCTTCCATCGTAATCTTCCACCTCCACCCCCCCCCCCCCCCCCACCCTCACCCCACCCCCCACCTCTGAGCCCATTCCTAAAGGGCCTGGAAAATTCTGGCCATCACCAGTGGACTTGTTTCCTAACCATACATGTCACAGAAGCTCCAGGATCAAGTGTGGCATCTCTCATGAATGCTTAAGCTGCTGGCAGGAAACCTCAACTTCCAATGTACAACTTGTCTCTACTCCTGCAAAGGCTTGGGGAATGAATGCAGAAAGCTGTTGGTCAGACTTTAGAAATATCATTGCAGTCACCAGGTCTGGATTCATCCAAATCATATTGGGCATCATGAGACCATGCCCAGCAGCAGCAGTTATGTGCGGAATGGACACATTTGACGTCTCTCAAGATTATAGCATAATTGGACCCTCCCATCATCCCCTTCCAATGACTGGACATGTGCCATAAAGTAGACAGGACCAGGCAAGCCTCGTAGCTGCCAAGGTGGTGGAGCCTGTATCTGGGACACTTCAGACACCTGCTCAAAAGGCCAAGGGCCACCTCAATCCCAAGAGCTTCTCACAGCCATGCAACAGTTAACCATCTTGCAAGGGTATGCCACTGAATCAGTTGAAGATGCACTGGATTAGTCTGTACAACAGATAATTCACCAAATGGAAGAACAGAGATGGTCAATATTGTAATATAAGCAGATCATATTTAGGGGAATTATATTTGTTTTCACTGAAGTTGTCCTGTTCTTGCCATGGTGTATGATAATGACTTGTGAGTCCTAATTTATGAAGTTAGGTTTTGTTTTTACTCAACTTGTTAAAATATGATTCCTGGATGTCATATGTGGCTGCAAGTACATGAGCTAATTGAAGATTTCTAAATTATAATCGTTTTCAGATGTTGATAAGCAAATTCATTTCAAAACACACATCTTGTGTTTTGCAGGGTGACTATACTAAAAATTCAATGCAAAATCTATAGGGAGCACTTAGTAATAAAATACTTAGATATCATTGCCATTAAATTTAGAGCAGCTGCATCGTCCTCTAATAGTTGTCTCATCTCTAAACAAATCGATATTGTAAGTTAACAATCGACACTGTTGAGGAAGCAAAGATCAGTGAATAGATACAAGCATTAAATGGCTATCAAAAAAGCAATTCCATGTAACAGGAAACATTCCAGCTAACATGTTCAAAAGCAAATTATTTTTGCGTTAGCTAAATGAAGCAGCAAAGATCAGTACAAAGACATCTATGTTTAAGGGAAATTGATCTTGGAGTAATAAATCATGCTGCTGCCAGGTCAACAGCACATTATAGTTCAGTCTAAACTGCAGCAGCGATCAAAGCAATGCTGGCCACAAAATCCGGGCCAATGGTGAAGCAAGAGCGCTTGCTGCTGCCGTCAAAAATCCAGCGACCTATGTGGCGGGAATTTCCCCTTTCCTGACGGCAGTTTAAATCTGGCACCAAGTCAAGGGAATATCTCGTGTGCAGCAGCAGTGATGTCAGAAAGCAGTTAAGCAACCAATCAAATTAAAGCCTTCACACAGAGTAAACTAAAAGTTGAAAGCACTTGAGCACCTTTACGCTTAACTTAAGTTTTCAGACAGCAAAATAAATGAATGAGTGCATTAAAATAGAAGCTAAAATAAAGATAAACAGACTTATAAGAAAAGAAAACATGCTTTTTAAAAAAATATATGGAATGTTTATATCAATGTTGTTACGACCAGGTGAGAAAGAGGTCTAGGGTTCCTTTTCAGCCTTCACCTGGTCCCACCGCAACAGGGCCCAACCCCAAACACACCGTGTTTTTAGCTCCCCCTTGGTGAATCCTTGTTCACCACTTTCCAATTATAAGGCAAAGAAACCAGCACAAACAGGCTCTCTTAGGTATAAAGTAGAAAAGTTGAAATTTATAAAACTTAAACTCTAATTCAATTGACACCTACAGATACATGACATGCCCCACACTAGCATTAATATGCAATACACACAGGCAAATAGAAACAGAAAAGAGCAGAAGAAAAATAAAATGGAAAAGTTTGAGGCAACATCTGAAGAGTTGTTGTTACGGTTCTTTGAGCTCACTGTAGAGTTCTTGATTGTAGGTAGATCTTGCTTTTCATTGGGGCTCAGTATTCTTCTTAAACCTTGTCACTGTAGGAGACTTTTCTCTCTTGGCATTCATGTGTCTTCAATGGAGTCATTGGCTTGTGAGAAAGAAATGGAAGCAGACAGGAAAGATCTTCTCAGTCCAGGAGCAAACAAACACACTTCCCAAACTGTTTGTACAAAGTCAAAAAAACTCAGTTTGTCCAGCAGGTTAATCATGTGACTAGCTGGTTAAACCATGTCCGTTTGTATATTCAGCCATATTAGCAGTCAAGCTGGAATGTGAGCTAACCCACCTTCAACGTCTGGTGATCAAAAGTCCATTGTGGGTTGACTGTATCAGGGAATGGCTGCTTTGTACTTCCAAACACTGTCTGTTAATATGCAGATGTCTTTTCCAGCCAAGTCTGATCTGCTTAACAAGTCCTTCCTTCACTCCAGTAACAGTTTTTCAATGTTCATGCCAAAATTAATGTGCCTCTTTCTTGGCAGGTGGGACCCTAGCATGACAATGTGGAGAAACTTGACATTCCACAAATTTCAAATTAGTTTTTAAGGGCTAGTGAGGGTGTTTAGCAAGAATTATGAACTCAGCACATCGTTACACCTCATTCAACAAGGTGTAACCTTTTCCAATGGTTTTTACTTCAAGACTAACTGCATAAAATTGGAAGTTCTCACCAATTTATGATTGCAAGGGAGATTCACTGTGTGGGAACCTCTACAGTGCAATCTACAGAGGAGCATATACTCACTGACAGCAACTTTTGGATGTCCACGCTCTTCTGCACATGTCTGTGTAGTATAAGGGTATCAGAGGGTTAATCTTGAGAGGATGTAAAGATTACCACCCACCAGGATGAGATAAGAGATCATGTGGGAGAGACTCAAGAATGGTTACAGCGGGGCTTTTGAAGGAGACACACAAGCTAGTATGGAATGTATATAGTTACCATGCAAGCAGACGGTTGCAGCAGAAGAACCAAATATCTAACAGTCTGCATTCCCAAAGTTGCTGTTAGTTTCCATGAGGGAATGACGGCGAACACTGACAGTTGCACCATTATTAACACAGTAAAATCCGGGCCATTAATTCAGCAAATTGAAAATTGGTGGGGATATCAGTAGCAGAGCTGTGAAAATCGAATTCTCACTATTTAGGTGAGGTTCATGATGGAGCAATGCTGAGGTTATTAGGAAATTTCATTCAGGCCATAATTTTCTGGAAAATCTGTGCCATAGCCAAACCATGATGATGGCACAAATTGTCACCAAATTCTGAACTAATGTATCAGCAAATGACAGGAATGGAATTTTTGACTGTTCAGTTAAAGAAAACTTAAAGATAAATAGTTACTGCAGTGTGTGGATAGAATATTTCAGAGAAGCTACCTTCTCAATTTGAGCACGGTTTACAGTTCTAGCAACTGGAAAACATGCTTGACATGGTGCAGCAACAGCCTCCACTATCCCCTCTACATCATCTCTTTGATACTGTTAATTGCTTCTGTCCTCAAAGGAGATCAGTGTTGGAAGACAAAGTTGCGTACAGTGCAGCAGGCAACAATAGTGTGGGAGACTTTGAATGAGCTGTATTGTAGAAGGTCCATTTTCTAAAGTCTGTCTGCACCTTTGAATCTTTGCTTTAACTTATCTGTAGTATGGTGATTGTAACACTTACATAAACTTTATTAAAACTGTGCTCAATTGATCTAAGCAGCTTTCATAGGGCTCTCATAAGTCAGAGCTGCAGCAGGAAACCTTGGTTTTCTGAGCATTTTTTTTCTGGGTCAAATAACAAGATCATAGAATTGCCTTAAAATTAAGGTATTATGGTTACTACCTGGGAAGGAACTTGCATTAACCTGTGCAGGTTATCAAAGACCGGCTGTGCAGTTCATGAATGCAGAACTATTTCATGCACAAGGGCATAGGGTAACATGGATGCAATTCATGATTCTCTGAACTTTGAGGCACCCTTTTCATTGGCTGGCTGTCCATTGGAGAAATTGTGTAGGTTCCAGCTCAGGTAAAAAATGTCTTCTACTTGATGCATCTGTGCAATAAAGATTGACTAATGATGCTGACATTCCCTGTGGTACCCTGCAATTCATCCCAGCACAAACATTTATTGCTGATGGGCTGTGTCAATTCTGGAGTTAAGTTGCACATTGCATCACAGCATGCTATTTTGCATGCAATAGGTCAGGAGTGGGGTTGTTCACTGATGATTGCATATATATTGTACAGTTCCATTTGCAACTCTTCAGATACTGAAGCAGTCCATGCCCACATATGCAGCAATACCTGAAAAAACATGCAGGCTTGAGCTGATAAGTGGCAAGTAACATTCACACCACACAAGAGCGAGGCAATGACCATAGGAACATAGGAAATAGGAACAGGAGTAGGCCATTCAGGCCCTCGAACCTGCTCCGCCATTCAAATAGATCATGGCTGATCTTCTACCTCAACACCATTTTCCCACACTATCCCCATATCCCTTGATATCTTTAATATATTGAAATTTATCAATCTCTGTCTTGAACATACTCAAAGACTGAGCCTCCACAGTCCCCTGGGGTAGAGAATTCCAAAGATTCACCACCCTCTGAGTGAAGAAATTCCTCCTCACCTCAGTCCTAAATGGCCTACCTCTTATTCTGAGACTGTGTCCCCTGGTTCTAGAACTAACCCCCCTCCAAGCCAGGGGAAACATCCTTCCTGCATCTACCCTTTTGAGCCCTGTAAGAATGTTGTATGCGTCAATGAGATCACTACTCATTCTTCTAAACTCTAGAGAATATAGGCTCAGTCCCCTCAATTTGTCCTCATAGGACAGTACCACCATCCCAGGGATCAGTCTGCTGAACTTTTGGTGCACTCCCTCAATGGCAAGTATATCCTTCCTTAGGTAAGGAGACTAAAACTGTAGGCAATACTCCAGGTGCAGTCTCACCAAAGCTCTATACAATTGCAGCAAGATTTCTTTACTCCTCTACTCAAATCCTCTTGCAATAAAGGCCAACAAACCATTTGCCTTCCTAATTGCATGCTGCACCTGCATGTTAACTTATGAACAAGGACACCCAGGTCCTTTTGGACATCAACACTTCCCAATCTCTCACCATTTAAGAAATATTCTGCATTTCTGTTTTTCCTACCAAAGTGCATAACTTCACATTTTTCACATGATTTAACATCTGCCATGCTCTTGTCCACTCTAGCCATCTAAATCCCCTTGAACCCTCTTTGCATCCTCCTCACAACTCACACCTAGTTTTGTGTCATCAGCAAACTTGGAAATATTACATTTGGTCCAAACATCCAAATAATTGATATAGATTGTGAATAGCTGGGGTCCAATCACTGATCATTGCAGTATTCCACTCATCACAGCCTGCCAACCTGAGAATGACCCAATTATTCCTATTCTCTGTTTATATCTGTTAACCAACTCTCGATCTATGCCAGTATATTACCCCTAATCCCATGTGCTCTAATTTTGCTTACGAACCTCTTGTGTGGGACTTGATCAAAAGCTTTCTGAAAATCCAAATACACCACATCCACTGGTTCCCTCATATCTATTCTGCTTGTTATATCCTCAAAAAACTCCAACAGGTTTGTCAAGCATGATTTCCCTTTCCTAAATCCATGTTGACTCTGCCCAATCCTACCATTATTTTCCAAGTGTCCAGTTATCCCATCCTTTATAATAGATTCTAGCATCTTCCTGACTACTGATGTCAGGCTGACAGGTCTGTTGTTCCCTCTTTTCTCTCTCCCTCCTGTCATGCTTATGAGACATGCAATGATGAAAAATTATGGACTAAAATTGAGGACTTATAAAAATGGACTTTACCTTTTAAAAAATGGACAATGCTACTAAATATGACCGCCGAAGGTAAACAACCTGGCCTTTGTATATTCAAACTGTGTGACCAGGACAAAGGAATACCTTTTAAGCTGGGAGGGTTCAATGAAGAGTGTAGGAGAGCATGCCAGGAACAGCACCAGGCATGCTTAAAAATGAGGTGTCAACTTGGTGAAGTTACAACACAGGACTACTTGCGTGCCAAATAGCAGAAGCAGCATGTGATAGACAGAGCTAAACAATCCCACAGCCAATGGATCAGATCTAGGCTCTGCAGTGCTACCACATCCTGTCATGAATGGTGGCGAACAATTAAACAACTAACAGGAGGAGGAGGAGGCTCCACAAATATCCCCATCCTCAATGATGCGGGAGCCCAGCACATCAGTGCAAAAGACAAAGCTGAAGCATTTTCAACCATCTTCAGCCAGAAGTGCCGAGTGGATGATCCATCTCGGCCTCTTCCTGAGGTCCTCTGCATCACAGATGCCAGTCTTCAGCCAATTCGATTCACTCCACGTGATATCAAGAAACGACCGAAGGCACTGGATGCTGCAAAGGCTATGGGCCCTGACAACATTCCAGCTGTAGTACTGAAGATTTGTGCTGCAGAGCTAGCCTCGCTCCTAGCCAAGCTGCTCCAGTACAGCTACAACATTGGCATCTACCCGAATATGTGGAAAATTGCCTAGGTATATCCTGTACACAAAAAGCAGAACAAATTGAACCCGGCCAATTACTGGCCCATCAATCTACTCTCGATCACCAGTAAAGTGATGGAAGGTGTCATCGACAGTACTATCAAGCGGCACTTACTCAGCAATAATCTGCTCACTGACACTCAGTTTGGGTTCCGCCAGGGCCACTCAGCTCCTGATTTCATTACAGCCTTGGTCCAAACATGGGGTGGCACAGTGGCGCAGTGGTTAGCACCGCAGCCTCACAGCTCCAGGGACCCGGGTTCGATTCTGGGTACTGCCTGTGCGGAGTTTGCAAGTTCTCCCTGTGTCTGCGTGGGTTTCCTCCGGGTGCTCCGGTTTCCTCCCACATGCCAAAGACTTGCAGGTTGATAGGTTAATTGGCCATTATAAATTGCCCCGAGTATAGGTAGGTGGTAGGGAAATATATAGGGACAGGTGGGGATGTGATAGGAATATGGGATTTGTGTAGGATTAGTATAAATGGGTGGTTGATGGTTGGCACAGACTCGGTGGGCCGAAGGGCCTGTTTCAGTGCTGTATCTCTAAACTAAACTAAACTAAACTAAACTAAGGAAAGCATCAAACTTAAGGAAAAAGCATATAACTGTGCAAAGATGATTGGTCAGAATATCAAGAATGGCAGAAAATGAATAAAAGTTTAATCAGGAGAAAGAAATTAGAGTATGAGAGGAAGTTAGCTAGAAATGTAAAAATGGATTGCAAGAGTTTCTACAGGTATTTAAAAGGAAAAGAGTAAATAAAATGAGTGTTGGTCCTCTAGAGAGTGAGAATGGGGAGTTAATAGTAGATAATAAGGAAATGGAAGATGAAATTAACAAATATTTTGCTTCTATCTTCACTATAGAGGATACTAAAAACGTTCCAGTGACAGCTGTAAATCAGGAGGTGGAAGGAAGAAAGGAACTTGTTGAAATTACAATCACCAGGGAAGCGGTACTGATCAAACTGATGGAGCTGCGGGCTGACAAGTCCTCGGGTCCTGATGAGCTTCAGCCTTGGGTCTTAAAAGAGGTTGCGAATGAGGTAGTAGATGCGTTGGTGTTAATCTTTCAAAATTCGCTAGATTCTGGAAAGGTTCCATCAGACTGGAAAGTAGCAAATTCAAGAAGTGGAGGTGGGGGGGGAGACAGAAAACAGGTGACTATCGGCCTGTTAGCTTGAAGTCTGTCGTGGGGAAGGTGTTAGAATCGATCATTAAGGAGGCTATAGCTGGGCACTTAGAAAAACTCAAGGTGATTGAGAATAGTCAGCTTGGTTTGTGAAAGGGAAATCATGTTTAACCAATTTATTGGAGTTCTTTGAAGGAGTAACATGCCCCATGGATAAAGGGGAGCCCATTGACGTACCGTACTTGGATTTCCAGTAGACATTTGACAAGGTGCCATATAAAAGGTTATTGCGCAAAGTAGGATCTCATGGCGTATGGGGTAACATATTAGCATGGATAGAAGATTGGATGGTTGGCAGAAAACAGAGAGTATGCATAAATGGGTCCTTTTCTAATGTGGCATTATGTGACAAGTGGAGTCCTGCAGGGGCCTCAACTTTTTACAATTAATATCAATGATTTAGATGAGGGGAGCGATGGCATGGTAGCTAAATTTACAGATGACACAAAGATAGATAGGAAAGTATGTTGTGATGAGGACATAAGGAGGTTGAAGACCGATATAGATAGGTTGAGTGAGTGGGCAAAAATCTGGCAGATGGAGTATAAAGTGGGAAAATGTGAAGTTGTTCACTTTGGCAGGAAGAATAAAAAAGCAGAGTATTTCTTAAATGGGGAACAACTGCAGAATTCCAAGGTGCAGAGAGATCTAGGTGTTCTAGTGCATAAGTCACAAAAGGTTAATATACAGGTACAGCAAGCAATAAAGAAGGCTAATGGAATGCTACCCTTTATTACGAGAGGAATTGAAAATAAAAGTAAGGATGTTATGCTTCAGTTATACAGGGCATTGGTGAGACCACATCTCAAATACTGTATGCAGTTTTGGTCTCCTTA
Organism: Heterodontus francisci; assembly: GCF_036365525.1. Lineage (NCBI taxonomy): Eukaryota > Metazoa > Chordata > Chondrichthyes > Heterodontiformes > Heterodontidae > Heterodontus > Heterodontus francisci. The sequence goes on from NC_090377.1 coordinate 87,420,691, forward strand.
TTTAAGGAAGGATGTAAATGTGTTGGAGGCGGTTCAGAGGACGTTTACTAGATTGATACCTGGAATGAGTGGGTTGTCTTATTAGGAAAGGTTGGACAGACTGGGCTTATTTTCACTGGAGTTTAGCAGAGTGAGGGGATAATTGATTGAAGTATATCAGATCCTGAAAGGTCTTGACAAGATGGATGTCGCAAGGATGTTTCCTCTTGTGGGTCATCTTGTAGTCCAGAACTAGAGGGCACTGTTTGACAATTAGGGATTCCCCTTTTAGGACAGAGACAAGGAGAAATGTTTTCTCTCAGAGGGTTGTGTGACTTTGGAATTCTCTGCCTCAGAAGGTGGTGGAGGCGGGGTCATTGAATATTTTTAAAGCAGAGGTAGATTGATTCCCTTGCCTAACAAGAATCAAAGATTATTGGGGGTAAATGGTGGTGTGGAATTCAAGACAGAAACAGACCAGCAATGATCTTCTTAAATGGTGGAGCAGGCTCAACAGGCTGAATGGCCTACTTCTGCTCTTAATTCTTATGGTCATATGGACAAAAGAGCTGAACTCAAGAGGTGAGGTGACAGTGACAGCTCTTGATATCAAGGCAGCATTTGACCAAGTGTGGCATCAAGGAGCCCTAGAAAACTGGAGTCAATGGGAATCGGGGGAAAACTCTCCACTGGTTGGAATCATACCTAGCGCAAAAGAAGATGGTTGTGGTTGTTGGAGGTCAATCATCTCAGCTCCATGATGTCACTGCAGGAGTTCCTTAGGGTAGTGTCCTAGGCCCAACCATCTTCAGCTGCTTTATCAATGACCTTCCCTCAATCATAAGGTCAGAAGTGGGGCTGTTCACTGATGATTGCACAATGTTCAGCAACATTCGCGACTCCTCAAATACTGAAGCAATCCCTATCCAGATGCAGCAAACCCTGGACAATATTCAGGTTTGGGATGATAAGTGGCAAGTTACATTCGCACCACACAAGTGCCAGGCAATGATCATCTCCAACAAGAGAGAATCCCACCATCTCCCCTTGACATTCAATGGCATTACCATTGCTGACTACCCCACTATCCACATTGTGATGGTTACCATTGACCAGAAACTTAACTGGACCAGCCATATATATATTGTGGCTGCAAAAGCAGGTCAGAGGCTAGGAATTCTGCGGCAAGTACCTCACCTCCCGACTCCCCAAAGCCTATCCACCATCTACAAGGCACAAGTAAGGAGTGTGATGGAATATTATCCACTTGCCTGGATGAGTGCAGCTCCAGTAACACTAAAGAAGCTTGACACCATCCAAGACAAAACTGCCCACTTGAGTGGCACCCCATCCATCACTTTCAACATTCACTCCCTCTACCACCGACGTACAGTGGCAGCAGTGTGTACCATCTACAAGATGCACTGTAGCAATTCACCAAGGCTCTATCAACAGCACCTTCCAAACACCACCACCTGCAAATTCCCCTCCAAGCCACCTGCCATCCTGACGTGGAACTATAGTGCCATTCCGTTACTGTCTCAAGGTCAAAATCCTGGAACTCTCTTCCTAACAGTACTGTGGTGTACCTACACCACATGGACTGCAGTGGTTCAAAAAGGCAGCTCACCACTACCTTCCCAAGGGAAATCACGGATGGGAAATATATGCTGGCCGAGCCAGTGATGCCCATGTCCCTTGAAAGAATTTTTAAAAAATCCTATAACATTCCTGAATTGAATGGATTCTTCTGAAACAAAGAAAGTATTAAGTTGAAACCTCATAACCAGATTATTCTCATTCTGAACCCATCAAGAGACACTTCTAAATTAAATGGTTTCTTCTGAAACAAAAAAGGTAAGATATAGTCACATCCTAGGCCATTGTTGGTCACCACAGGGAGGGAGATCCACATCTCCCAACAGAGACAAATGTGCGAAACCATTTTTGACCTTAAACATAGCTCTCTGAAGAGAGAGAGAGTGAGACACCAAGAAAGAAGCCTCACTAAGGCTAAGGAGCTGGGAGAAAACCAGCAAGCCAGAAGTGAAGCACCCTTTTGTAGAATTCTACATCTTTACTTATGCAGCTGTGAATTAGAGACAGAGAGAGAGAGAGAGAGTGATACCAGCGAGCAGTTTGAAAGAGTGGTAATGGGAAGGAGAGAGAGAGAGAGAGAGATTGAGAGCGGGACCAGTGAGCAGTTTAAAAAAGCTGCGGCAAGAAGGAGAGAGAGAGAGAGAGTGGGACCAGCGAGCTGTATGAAAGAATGGCGGCAGGAGGGAGAGAGAGAGAGAGAGAGAGCGGGACCAGTGAGCTGTATGAAAGAATGGCGGCAGGAGGGAGAGAGAGAGAGAGAGAGAGAGAGCGGGACCAGCGAGCTGTTTAAAAAGTGGTGGCAGGAAGGAGAGATAGAGGGCTGGATTATAAGGGCCCGAAGTCAATTTCAGCGGCGAGCTCAAAAAAGCACCAAAGAGCCACCGCGATCTTAAACGCGGCGGCTCATTTAAATAGCAGGGGCAGCCTGCCCACCCCAATCTCATGGGGCGGGTGGCGGGTGCTGTCCATTTTTAAAGGGCAGCCAGCTCGACCACCCAATTTAAATTTTTAAAGTCCTACCCCGACCAAAATTAAATAAATACATTTCTAACGCCCTTTTCCCACCCCCCATAACAATTACAAAAATTATTTGCTCTTTGTCCCCCCAAAACACTTACCTTTTACATCTGACCTCTCCCCCGCCAAACTGCACAAAGATCAAGGTTCAACCCTTCCCACCATCTCCTACACCCATTACGTATATTTGACACTGTCCCTAATCCCGCACTGATAAACTTACATCCTCCTCCCTTCCCACCAGTGTGGCGCCCCGTTTACGGGGATCTGAAGGTGCAGGAGTGCTGGCTGCCTCGCTGAAGATCGCAGCGGGCCCTCAAGATCACAGGTAAGTCTATTTAAATTTATTAATTTTATTCATTCGAATATTTAAATTGTGGTTCCATCGCCCAGATGCAGTGGCGGGGGGTGCCGTCACAGAGTCTCACCGCCGCCAGGAGGATATCGGGCCTACACTCCTGGCGTTGAGGTCCGTGGCGGGACTCATCTAGAGCCATCTTCAGGCACCCACTGCCACGGAACCCGACACCTGGGGGAGAACAAAATGCAGCCCAGAGAGTGTGATCAGCAAGCAGTTTAAAAGAACTAGCCAGTCCAGTCCACCAGAGCAGACTGACCGCGTTCTGAGAGAAAATGAATCAAAGTGTGATGTCACAGGAAAACAGGTAGTTGCTTGGTTGGTGAGAATGTGTCTCATTTATCTTTCAAAAGCTCAGGTAATTTTAGTAATTGGAAGGTTTCATTTACTAATAATAGTAAAGCTTTATAGATTGGCTGCTGTGTATCTCCTATTCATTAATTAAATAATTAATTAAATATTTAAAACACGATTAAGATAGCAGGGCAGGTGATGGTTTGCTGTTCCAGTATGTCGGAGGTCGTGGACACAATGTGATCTGTGGCAACCACGCCTGCAGTCAGTGTCTGAGGATCCAGGAACTTTGGCTCAGAGTTGACGAGCTGGAGGCCAAGATAAAGACACTGCAATGCATCAGGGAGAGGGAAAGCTGCCTGGACACTTTGTTCCAGAAGGCAGAAACATCCCATAGGATAGGGTCTTCTGATTTGGTTAGTGGTCAAGGACAGGAGGATGTGACTGCGAGTGAGGCAGGTAAGGGGATTGAGAAGGCAGAAGTGAAGGAACCTCAGCCCTTGCAATTGTCCAACAGGTTTGAGGTTCTTTCAGCTTGTATGGATGAGAGCGAGGGCTTCAGGGTGGATGAACAAACTGACCGTGGCATCATTGTACAGGAAGACATTCAAGTGGGGGGAGTAAATAGGAATGCAGTGGTAATAGGAGATAATATAGTCAGGGGGATAGACACGGTTCTCTGTGGGCAAGAGCGAGAGTCCAGAAGGCTGTGTTGCCTGCCCAGTGCCAGGGTTCAGGACATCTGCTCAAGGCTAGAGAGGAACTTACAGTGGGAGGGGGAGGATCCAGTTGCCGTGGTCCACATGGGTACCAATGACATAGATAGGACTAGGAAAGAGGTTCTGCATAGGGACTATAAGCAGCTAGGAGCTAAATTAAAAAGCAGAACCTCAAAGGTAATAATCTCTGGATTTTTACCAGAGCCACGAGCAAACTGGAATAGGGTAAATAAGTTTACAGAGTTAAGTGCATGGCTCAAAGTTTGGTATGGGAGACTTGGGTTTCGAGTCATGGGGCACTGGCACTAGTACTGGGGAAAGTGGGAGCTGTACCATTGGGACAGTCTTCACCTAAACCATGCTGAGACCAGTGTTCTGGCGAGTTGTATAACTAGGGTGGTAGAGAGGGCTTTAAACTAAATAGTGGGGGCAAGGGATCAAGTGAGAGAAGATATGATAAATTAAAGAGAAAGGACAAGGCAAGGGAGCAAAGTAGCAATAAGGGAAATAATAATCAGAGTGTGGTAGGAAGGGACAGAACGTACAAAATTAAGAATGTGTAAGCAGCTAAGGCTAGAAGTTGCGTATATAGTAAAAGGCCATAACTGAAGGCTCTGTATTTGAATGCGTGTAGCATTCATAATGAATCACAGAAAACTAATATGCAGGTACAGCAGGTAATAAGGAAGGCAAATGGAATTTTGGCATTTATTGCTAAAGGAATAGAGTATAAAAGTAGGGAAGTGTTGCTGCAACTATACAAGGCATTAGTGAAACCGCACATGGGGTATTGCGTACAGTTTTGGTCCCCTTAATTGAGAAGGGATGTAGTTGCACTGGAGGCAATTCAGAGGAGGGTCACTAAATTCATTCCAAAGATGAGGGGTGTGTCTTATGAAGAGAGGTTGAGCAGTTTAGGCCTTTACTCTCTAGAGTTTAGAAGAATGAGATAAGATCTAATTGAGGTATATAAGATGATTAAGGCGATTGACAAAGTAGGTGTAGAGAGGATGTTTCCTCTTGTGGGGCAATCTAGAACGAGAGGCCCTAGATTTAGGTTAAGGGGTGACAGATTTAAAAAAGAGATGAGGAGAAATTACTTCTCCCAAAAGGTCATGAGTCTGTGGAATTCACTACCTCAGAGTGCAGTGGATGCCGGGACATTGAGTAAGTTTAAGGAGGAGATGGACAGATTTTTTAATTAATAATGGGTTGAAGGGTTATGGAGAACGAGCAGGAAAGTGGAGTTGAGGCCGCGATGAGATCAGCCATGATCGTATTGAATGGCGGAGCAGGCTCGAGAGGCTGAATTGCCTACTCCTGCTCCTAGTTCTTATGTTCTTAGGTTATGTTCTTATAACAAAACAAATGAATTGATAGGTCAAATAGAAATAAATATATATGATCTGATAGCCATTACAGAGACATGGCTGCGAGATGACAAAGGCTAGGACCTGAATATTCAAGGGTAAATGACATTTTGGAGGGACAGAAAACTAGGAAAAGGTGGAAGGATAGCTCGGTTAATTATGGATGACGTTAGTACAATAGAGAGACATGACCTTAGTTCTAAAAATCAAGATGTAGAATCAGTTTGGGTAGAGGTAAGAAATAGTAAAGGTAGAAATTCATTTGTGGGAGTAGTTTATAGGCCCCCTATAAGTAACCACACTATAGGACGGGGTAAACAGGAAGAAATAATGGTGGCTTGTGAGGAAGGTATAGTGATAATCATGGGTGATTTTACTCTATACATAGATTGTACAAATCAGATTGGCAAAGGTAGCCCGAGAAGATGAGTCTAAGGAGTGTTCACCAGACAATTTCTTAGAGCAGCACATTCTAGAGCAAACCAGAGAGCAGGTTACTCTAGATCTGGTAATGTGTAATAAGGCAGGATTAATTAATGACCTCATAATAAAGGCACCCCTAGGTAGCAATAATCACAATATGATTGAATTTCATATTCAGTATAAGGGTGAGAAGAGCGGATCTAAGACCAGTGTTTTAAACGTATATAAGGGTAATTATGTGGGTTTGAAGACAGAGCTGGCTAAAGTAAACTGGGAAATTAGAATAGAAATCATAGAATCATAGAAAGTTTAAGGCACAGAAAGAGGCCACTTGGCCCATTGTATCTGTGCTGGCCTAAAAAAGATCCACATATTCAAATCCCACTTTCTAGTATTTGGTCTGTAGCCCTGCAGATTAGGGCACTTGAGGTGCATATCAAGATTCCTTTTGAATGAGTTGAGGGTCTGTGCCTCAACTACCCTTTCAGGCAGTGGGTTCCAGACCATCGCCACCCTCTGGGTGAAAAAGTTTTTCCTCAGCTCCCCTCTAATTTTTCGACCAATCACTTTAAATCTATGCGCCTTCGTCACTGACCTCTCTGCTCAGGTGAATAGACTCTTCACCTCCACTCTATCCAGACCCCTCAAAATTTGATATATTTCAATCAGATCTCCCCTCAGCCTTCTCTGCTCCAAGGAGAACAACCCCAGCCTATCCAATCTTTCTTCATAGCTGCATTTTTCCAGTCCTGGCAACATCCTCGTAAATCTCCTCTGTACCCTCTCTACTGCAATTACATCCTTTCTATAATGAGGTGACCAGAACTGCACACAGTACTCAAGTTGTGGCCTAACCAATGAGTTATACAGTTCCAGCATAACCTCCCTGCTGTTATATTCTATACCTCAGCAAATAAAAGAAAGGATTCCATATGCCTTCTTAACCACCTTATTAACCTGTCCTGCTACCTTCAGGGATCTGTGGACATTCACTCCAAGGTCCCTTACTTCCTCTACACTTCTCAGTATTTTCCCATTACTCATGCATTCCGTTGCCTTGTTTAACCTCCCCAAACGCATCACCTCACACTTCTCCAAGTTGAACTCCATTTGCCACTTTTCTGCCCATTTGACCAGACCATTAATATCTTCCTGCAGCCTACAGCTATCCTCCTCGCTATCTACCACACGGCCAATCTTTGTGTCGTCCGCAAACTTCTTGATCATGCCTCCTACGTTTACGTCCAAATCGTTAATATACATCACAAAAAGCAGGGGACCCAGTACTGAGCCCTGCGGAACACCACTGGAAAAAGCCCTCCAGTCGCTAAAACAACCGTCAACAATTACCCTTTGTTTCCTACCACTGAGCCAATTTTGTATCCACCTTGCTGCATTTCCCTGGATCCCATGGGATTTTATTTTTTTAACCAGTCTGCCATGTGGGATCTTGTCAAAAGCCTTGCTAAAATCCATGTAGACCACATCAACTGCACTACCCTCATCAATCTTCCTTGCTACTTCTTCAAAAAATTTGATCACTTTGGTCAAACAAGATCTTCCCTTAACAAATCCATTCTGACTATCCTTGATTAACCTGTGCCTTTCTAAGTGACAGTTTATCCTGTCTCTCAGAATAGATTCCAATAATTTGCCCACTACTGAGGTTAGACTGACGGGCCTGTAATTATTTTGTCTATCCTTTTCTCCCTTTTTAAACAGAGATATAATGTTAGCAATTCTCCAATCCTCCGGCGCCACACCTGTATCCAGTGAGGACTGGAAAATGATGGTCAGACCCTCTGCTATTTCCTCTCTTGCTTCTTTTAACAGCCTAGGATATATTTCATCTGGCCCTGGTGATTTATCAACTTTCAAGGATGCTAATCCCATTAATACTTCCTCTCTCTCTATGTTTATCACACCCAATACTTCACACTCTTCCTCCTTAACTACAATATCTGCATCAACCCCTCTTTTGTGAAGACAGAAGCAAGGTATTCATTAAGAACCATACCAATATTTTCCGCTCCTACACATAGGTTACCTTTTTGGTCTTTTATGGGCCCTACTCTCTCCTTAGTTATCCTCTTGCTCTTAATGTATTGATAAAACATCTTTGGGTTCACCTTGATTTTACTTGCCAATATTCTTTCATGCCCTCTCTTTGCTTTCCTAATTTCCTTTGTGATTTCACCCCTCCACTTTTTATACTCCTCTCGGCTTTCTGTAAAATTGAGTTCTCGGTATTGGACATAAGCATAGGTTAAGGATAGGTCAGTAGAGATGCAATGGCAGACATTTAAGGAGATATTTCATAACACTCAGCAAAGATACATTCTAGTGAGAAAGAAAGATTCTAGGGAAAGGATGCACCATCAGTGGCTAACTAAAGAAGTTAAAGATAGTATGAAATTGAAAGAAAAAGCGTACAATTCAGCAAAGAGTAGTGGCAGGTCAGAAGATTAGACAGAATATAAAAAGAAAGACGAAAAGAATAATGAGAGAGAAATTAGAGTACAAGAGAAAGCTAACTAGAAATATAAAAATGGATAAAGAGTTTCTACAGGTATTTAAAAAGGAAAAGATTAAGTCAAGTCAATGTTGGTCCTATCGAGAGCGAGTCTGGGGAGTTCATAATGGAAAATAAGGAAATGGCAGAGGAATTGAACAGATTTTTTGCATCTGAGTTCACGGTAGAGGATACAAATAACATCTCAGAAATAATTGTGAATCAAGAAAGGAGGGAGGAACTTGCCACAATTAGCATCACCAAGGAAAATGTACTAAGAAAATTATTAGAACTAAAAGCTGACAAATCTCCAGGTCCTGATGGACTTCATCCAAGACACCGCCATCACCATTCCCGGGTATGTCCTGTCCCACCGGTATGACAGGCCCAGCAGAGGTGGCGGCACAGTGGTATACAGTCGGGAGGGCGTTGCCTTGGGAGTCCTCAACGTTGACTCCGGACCCCATGAAGTCTCATGGCATCAGGTCAAGCATGGGCAAGGAAACCTCCTGCTGATTACCACCTACCACCCCCCCGTCCCCCCTCCACCCACTGCTGATGAATCAGTACTCCTCCATGTTGAACAGCACTTGGAGGAAGCACTGAGGGAGGCAAGGATGCAGAATGTACTCTGGGTGTGGGACTTCAATGTCTCTCACCAAGAGTTGCTTGGTAACACCATTACTGACCAAACTGGCCGAGTCCTAAAGGACATAGCTGCTAGAGTGGGTCTGCGGCAGCTGGTGAGGGAACAAACAAAAGGGAAACATATACTTGCCTTTGTTCTCACCAACCTGCCTGCCGCAGATGCGTCTGTCCATGACACTACTGGTAGGAGTGACCACCACACAGTCCTTGTGGAGACAAAATCCCGTCTTCACATTTTACCAATCTGAGTTCACTTGCCAGCCAATCAGCACTCTCTTCTCATGCAGTAGATGTTGTTACTTTCCCTTACATTGGTTATTCTTACGTATTGTCCTGATGAGTGCAAGACGAGAAACCTCGACAACATGTCTCTATTTTCAGCAATTCTCAAGTTCTGTACTACCAAACGACTACCAAAATTCCCTAGATTCTGGAAATGTCCCATCGGATTGGAAAATAGAGAATGTACTCTGCTATTCAAGAAAGGAGGGAGACAGAAAGCAAGAAACTGTATGCCAGTTAGCTTAATATCTATCATCGGGAAAATGCTGGAATCTATTTTTGAGGAGGTTATAGCAGGCCATTTAGAAAATCGCAGTGCAATCTGGCAGAGTCAACATGGTTTTATGAAAGGAATGGCAGTGAAGTCAACTTCCCTCCTATGAACCAACATCCAAAAAAGCTTCAATTCATTGCAGGGCAGCCTGGAGAAAGTGAGAGCTGCAGGAACATCTGCATTTTTCTGCCACATGATGCATGATCTAGGCAAGTTAGTCATCTCAATGTGGAGGCACTGAATGAAGGACTATAGGTCTTGGTAACAGTCTGAAGAGGACATTGTCAACTAGAGTATAAAATATACAAGATTGCATTTTAAAGGGAATAAAAGAAACTCGATTTGCTCTCTGAGATGTAAGTATCTTTCAGATTCTGTGTGGGCCATTCTCCTGCTGATCACCAGTAACCATAATCCTGCTCCCAACACCAGAGTAGAACATGGTGTGGATGCCTCAGAGGTCACATGTCCTCACAAAAAAAAATCAGTTCCTCACAAAAGTCTTCATCTTTGCAGGACCAGGATGCCAAGGAGTTATGACAGAGGGTTAATGTATTTGTGTCCATCCAAGGACAAAGGGACACTAAGAGAAGGTACACCTCCATCAGAATCCTAATATTTCTCAGTAACCATCGACATCTTCAATCCTAATCCTTCAGGTGACACAAAGAAGAAGTGTTAGAATAAGGCAGAGAAAAATTAGCATGGCTACAAGGAATGTTCACAGTGACAGACCAAGCAATGTTTTTGGAGATAGCTGCAATAAAATCAGTGGAACATTTGATGCAAGGACTGCTTTGTGTTTGGTTCTCTTGAATGACAATGGGGAACAAGAAATGTGCTGATGTTGAAGCTCAGGATTTTAATTTGAGGAGCAAAGATTTTACTTATACTATAGAGAGGTTGTTGAGAAAAGGTAGATCTTTGAGTTGAGACTTATACATAATAGACCTCAATTAATCTTTGAAGATGTGCCAAATGCCTGTCTCACAACTGTCAAACAGCAGTTGCCACTGTACCTACTTCCTGGGTCTTTAGCATCGGCAGTGACATCATTGGGCTCTCCTCATCCTCCACCTTCTACGGGCATACGTCTCACCTTGCCACACTTATGGCAGCACAGCCGAAGCCGAGGAACTCCTGGGCTTGTATCTCCTGAATAACATCATCATAATACAACTTAATTTGAATATTCTGTTAAGAGTTAAAAATGCTTTAGACTTCCACAGTAAGGATTTCAAGTTTGTCTTCTGGGCAAAGGAAGAACAACATAGCTGGCTAACTACCCAACTGGGATTGCTCACAATAGAAGAACAAAGCCTGTAGGAAAAGGAATTGCATACATGTCCAAACTTTGGTAAAGATCATATAAAGCAGACACTGATGAATAAGGTACGATTGAAATGACTGAAAAATGATTTTGTTCGATGTTGAATAGACTATTTACTTGTATTGTATGATCAGTATTAGGAAAGAAGCACAGTTCAGGCATTTAGCTATTAAGCAGTATCCAGTTTAATATAAATCTAGCATTTTACATACTCCAATAATTGTGCATTGAAAGGCAGATGACCAATATCTCAGTGAAGCCTGAATCTCAAGTAATAATTCTACCTTTTAATCCATAAAGTAATAATGGAAGATCTTTGTATTTCATCTTGAAAACAAAATTAACTTGTAAACTGTAAGCTAGATTGAGGCCAGCCAGCATTTCATGTATGATGCCACATACATCCTTTCATTTATCGTTGTCTACCTTGGCACTTAGCAATAAAATTAAAGGTGATGATTTTTATCCTGAGAGATCATGACCTAGAAATTAATTCCTGCCTGCTTGTGCTGGAACAGACAGGACCAAGGCACAGATATTGGGCCTCAGCCCTCATTTGCACAGCACTGGTAAGCTGCAGACACCTGCTAGTTTAGTTTAGTTTAGTTTAGAGATACAGCACTGAAACAGGCCCTTCGGCCCACCGAGTCTGTGCCGACCATCAACCACCCATTTTATACTAATCCTACACTAATCCCATATTCCGACCACATCCCCACCTGTCCCTATATTTCCCTACCTATACTAGGGGCAATTTATAATGGCCAATTTACCTACCAACCTGCAAGTCTTTTGGCTTGTGGGAGGAAACCGAAGCAGCCGGAGAAAACCCACGCAGACACAGGGAGAACTTGCAAACTCCACACAGGCAGTACCCAGAATTGAACCCGGGTCACTGGAGCTGTGAGGCTGCGGTGCTAACCACTGCGCCACTGTGCCGCACAAGCGGTCCGTTTGCATCTCACTGGAAAAGAGGATTTCAAATTTGGGATGCTGCGTCATTGTCAGGGGCCTATAGGTAGGTCTTAGGATGGGAGAAATGTTTAGCTATGAGATGATCTAGAACAGAGGCTGTTGTTTGGCACTACAGTGCAGCTGGGAGGAGCACTCCTGCACCTCCTGGCATCCACCTTCCAGTAAGTATTTTTCTAATACACTTACCTTTTTGGTAAATACCTTCAGCAGTCCTTTTATAGACTGATGGTTAGGATTCAAGAAGACCATGTTTTTTGAGCGCAGCTAGCCCAACCCAATTTTGCAAAGGGGGTCTTGATTAAGCATTAGACACTCTCCACCACGTGCACCACCCGCACCTCCCCCCCCCACCCCACCCCTCACCCCAGTTGCATAAGTAAAGGGCCTAATGCCTGCTTCTGGTGCAGACATGATTGCTGCTTTTTCTGCCTTTACCAATGTGGGTGTGGGTGGCAGATCTCTGGTGTTTAATGAGTGCATGTGCACTGTCTGTTATATTGGATGCTTAGGCAGCTGGAAAATGACCACAACACTATAAAATTTCTTTGCCAGTTTCTTTAAATTGTTTCTTGATGCAGTTGCACATCTGTAACAGGCTAACGTGGTAGTAGGCTTGGTAGTGAGTGTAGTATTACTTGTCCTTTAGTGTGTGATCTATTGTTAAGAGTCACAGGAATACAAGTAATATTTAAAATAAATATGGGGTTTTATTATAACAGAATTGGAACATATATACATAAATAGTAACTGCAGGAGCTAGACTTGAACATGTCTTACTATGTCAGGCTCCACCCACAACTAACTGGTCATGTGTGACTCGACATCACTTCCTCTGATGTAGTTCCACAACATCTCTCTTTCTTCCAAAGATAAAAACATATGTACAAGAAATAGCAATGTAGTGGCTCGGACAATCTATAAATAATTGAGCAAAACTTTATTTACAGATGAGCAAATTTAACAGTCTCTAAAACCTAGAGGAGGTTTGCTTATATGTCCACATCTTTTTGTCGTGAGTCTCTTCCCTCTTTTGGAAAGTTCGGAGAAATAATGACTGGCAACATAGACAATCACCAACAAACCTTCTGGCCTTCGGGTACCTGCAGCAACAAACTGAAGTCTGAGGAGAAACTCTGGAAATGCTGCATCTTCGTATCAAGACTGCCAGCCTTCGTGCCATCCTTTACATGGATCATAGAACCATAGAAAAGTTACGGCACAGTAAGAGGCCATTCAGCCCATCGTGTCTGCGCCAGCTGAAAAAACTAGCTGCCCAATCTAATCCCAGATACACTCAACCACGACATGTTCTGCTATTTTTGATACATTACTGAATTCATGTATGGTGACGATTCATAAATCTTGGCACACTGGAAGTCCTGTGACAGCTGGTTCAGTTGTGTCTACAATGTGGAATGTTTGTGGTATCCATTTGTAGTTCACATAGCTGCACTGTAAGGTTATCGTTCCAATGATTGGAGAACCATTGTAGGCTGTCAGCTTAGCTGTGATGGGTTACATCATGAATTCCCATTTCTTGGAGTACATATCCTTTATTATACGAATGGACAGAATATTCATACTTGCTCTGGTGTCGATTTTACTCTGAGCTTGTGCTTGCTGCTCTTCTGTGGACATATAATCCCAATCATGGTCAATGCCTCAGATTGTGTAATAGCTTTAACATGTTGATCCAGATTGACTGTAAAGAATGCTTGTTCGCTGTTCACATGAGTGCACTCTTCATCAGTGTCCTCCTGGCAATCTGTCTCTCTGCTGACCTGATGTACCTGCTTGGGCTTCTGGTGTGTGTTGGCATACCTCTTGTTGTGTTTGCCATCCTGTTCTCTCTGCCTGTGATCTGCCACCATTTCTGTGTGCAGTATCTGAGCTCGACCTTCTGCACTGCCTTGCACAATGTCCTCGCATGCCATAAGCTTTACATAGGTCCTGGTACGCCAGACAACTGCAGATTTGGTGAGTCAGGCCACATTTGCCATAAGGCTTAGCAGACTTCTGCGCCTTGCTAACCGGACTGATTATTGTAGCTGTCCCCAGTGCTTGTAACTGTTGGTGCCCAACCATGATACCTTCAAGTTTCCTTCCATCATTGAGAAGTGCATCAGTGGTGTTCCCCTTCTTCTTTGCTAGGAGGTCTTTTTGAAAGATCTCTAGTGAGGTAGACGAGATTACCAACTCTAAAACTTATTCTGACAATTCGGTATCAGCAAAGTCACAATATTGAGTTTTGTCTCAGCAACCTTGCAACAAACTGGTCAAGGGATTCATCTTGCCTTTGCCAGTAGGTCATACGCTCAAGTCTCTGTATGTGGAAATTTAGCTGCACCTTTAGTTGCTGCTCCAGGAAGTCCAGATCTTATTAGGATCCTTCAGATCTTCATTTGACAAACCTGAGGTATTGAGCCATTTCAAACCTTCAGTGCCCAGTGCAATCTTAATTTTGGTAGCTTGTTTCACTGGTTCAGTGACTTCCAAATCTAGGACACATAGCTCCATTTGTTGTCAGAATAGTTTAAATGCAAACACTGCCTGACATTTTCCAGTCCATTACAGGATATCTGAAAGCCATGGCCATAATGATCCTTTTTTCTATGAATACGTGGATTTTGCAGATATTTTTCACTGGAACATTTCTTTTGTTGCCCTTTTAAGAGAAAATTGCTACCTGCCCCTTTTAAGAGGCATAGCTGCACAGGCAGGCTGTGCTATTTATTGGCACAGCTTTTTTTTAGCTGTTTCTTTTCTAAAAGAGCTGTTTTTTCAAAGCTTTTTTTTAAAGACTGCTGGTTTGCAGCAGCTTGCAGTTCCAGTAGCTGCTTCAGTCCTTCTCATTGTGCGGAACCTCCTGGTGCCACTGTCTATTTCTTCCCGATCTTTTCGGCTTAGGTAACAGAAGAGCCATAGATTTCGTTGTAGGCTCAAACAGAGGAGTAAGTTATGCTTGGAGGAATTACAGAATTTGAGATAGAAAAATCTGTGGCTCTTGAGATACCCCTTGATCCATACTGTTTGACCCAGTGTTACCATGTGGGTACTCACTATTGTGGGACGACATCAGAAGAAGTGATGTCGAGTCACACATGATCAGTTATTTGTGGGTGGAGCCTCACATAGTAAGACATGTTCAAGTTTAGCTCCTGCAATTACTATTTATGTATATATGTTCCAGTTCTGTTATAATAAAACTGCACATTTATTTTAGAACATAGAACATTACAGCGCAGTACAGGCCCTTCGGCCCTCGATGTTGCGCCGACCTGTGAAACCATCTGACCTAAACTATTCCATTTTCATCCATATGTCTATCCAATGACCACTTAAATGCCCTTAAAGTTGGCGAGTCTACTACTGTTGCAGGCAGGGCGTTCCACGCCCCTACTACTCTCTGAGTAAAGAAACTACCCCTGACATCTGTCCTATATCTATCACCCCTCAACTTAAAGCTATGTCCCCTCGTGTTTGCCATCACCATCCGAGGAAAAAGACTCTCACTATCCACCCTATCCAACCCTCTGATTATCTTATATGTCTCTATTAAGTCACCTCTCCTCCTCCTTCTCTCTAACGAAAACAACCTCAAGTCCCTCAGCCTTTCCTCGTAAGACCTTCCCTCCATACCAGGCAACATCCTAGTAAATCTCCTCTGCACCCTTTCCAAAGCTTCCACATCCTTCCTATAATGCGGTGACCAGAACTGCACGCAATACTCCAGGTGCGGTCTCACCAGAGTTTTGTACAGCTGCAGCATGACATCGTGGCTCCGAAACTCGATCCCCCTACTAATAAAAGCTAACACACCATATGCCTTCTTAACAGCCCTATTAACCTGGGTGGCAACTTTCAGGGATTTATGTACCTGGACACCAAGATCTCTCTGCTCATCTACACTACCAAGAATCTTCCCATTAGCCCAGTACTCTGCATTCCTGTTACTCCTTCCAAAGTGAATCACCTCACACTTTTCCGCATTAAACTCCATTTGCCATCTCTCAGCCCAGCTCTGCAGCCTATCTATGTCCCTCTGTAACCTACAACATCCTTCGGCACTATCCACAACTCCACCGACCTTCGTGTCATCCGCAAATTTACTAACCCACCCTTCTACACCCTCATCCAGGTATTTTATAAAAATGACAAACAGCAGTGGCCCCAAAACAGATCCTTGCGGTACACCACTAGTAACTAAACTCCAGGATGAACATTTGCCATCAACCACCACCCTCTGTTTTTGAATAATGCTTGTATTCCTGTGACTCTTAACAATAGATCATACACTAAAGGACAAGTAATATTACATGTTGGCAGCTGTTGGGATCTATGTATTTTTTCTGAAGCCCACCGAACATCACATGGTGGTAACTTTTGATTTTTCCTCAAGAATTTAGCAAAAGAGAGAACAAGGAACAGCAAGCTGCCTACCTGAGTGGCAGAAGATCTAGCTGAAGAGCAGCTAGCAAGAGATCCCACAACTCTATAGTGCCTGATGCAACATAAATGAGATGTGCGGCGTCCAGTTTGTTGAGCAAACTATTTACAGAATCTTCGTCTGGGTGTTCCAGTTGCAGAGTAACTCTGGCTCATTGTCACATGACTACATCCTGGTACTTAGCTCATTAGCATACTGAGATCTTAAAGGGACATCACTCTTAAGGCAATCATGCAACAAATTCTAGTAAATTACTTACTTTTTATTGGATATGTATTTAATCATAAAACACATTGGGGGTAATATTCATCTTTAGCGGGAGCAAAAAAGTAACAGCATATTGTTCACCCGTTATCCACTCCACCTGATTTTCCTTCCCAATGACTTCAATGTAATGTAAAATTAGACGGCTATAGAATGGGATGCACAATCGAATCCTGCCAATTTGTCATTGCACTAACAATATAGGAATCAATCAATCGTTTTTTTAAAAAATGTGACAACTGAAGCATTGGAAAAAAGTCATTTCCTAATGCCGCCATATAAGTAGAACCATTGTGTAATCTTAAAAACCAAAGAGTAAAAGTCAAAGGATTGAACTAGCACACTTTTCCTTTTCTTTCCTGTTATTTTCCTGCTTCTCTGTCTGTTCATTTCCCTCTTTTTCCTGTGAATTGGCATATAAGTGAAGGACTTTTTCTCAAAAATGGATCAGGATAGTAATATCAGCAAGAGGTAGCTTTTAGCAACAGTAAAGCCCTTTAATTTCAAATGACTGGTCATGGTTCACTTTTATGGCACTGACACTTTTCATTGCATTATCATAACCAAATGACCAGTTATGTTTAGTGTTACAGCAATTACAGTACTGAACAACACTTATGAAGAAAGATACAGAACTAATCACAAGCTTAAAAGGAAACAGAACAAAACATAAAAGGACAAGTGTACTATTACACCTTTGTTATGTAAGGAATTTGGCACTGCAGTTACTCACATAGTGAAGTAAATGTAGCTGTAAAATTTCAGCATTAAGTCGCAGATCAAAAGTAGCTTCACTCTGTCATCTCCATTGGACCCACTCAAACTAGTGGCCCAGAAGTAGACTACCATTATGGGAAGTTGGAAAATGAAATTAGACTACATTAAGATTAGAAATAGCACAGTCATGAATGAGTAATGAATGCAGTTATATCTCATAATTTTTAGAATGTTTTTACTTCTAATATAAATTAAGTATGCTTATTACGTAAACAATCTTAATAAGCATGTTTCATTAGATGTACGTAACGTTTCTCTATATTTTATTGTGGATTGCAAGGACATTATTTGATAGAAATAGTTTGAATAATTTAAAACATTAGCTATTTCATTATTATAAAAAATATTTCCCAGCAATAATGATGTTAATAATTGATGTGTCCGGGTGGCATTGATAGATATCATCACCATTATTACCACCTATAAATTTACAATTTATAGCCCCAATATTAGTTGCACCCAAAGACATTAAAAGTGTGATATCATGACATCAGTGAGCCGAACAGGCTGATGCAATGTCAGGATACTGAAATTTGTTTAACGCGTATGCAGGCAGCGTCTTCGTCATTCATTCCTGAAGCAAAAAGCTTTAGAAGCAAGGTGGGCCCTATACTGGGGTCATTCAAAGGGCCACTCAACACATTGCAGCTGAGGTGCTTTTGATTTACATGTGCTGAGGCAAAGTTTGTGGAAGCACTGTAGAGAGTTGCTGCAGCAATTTTGCTGATCACACAAAGAGAGGAAAAACCAGCGCCTTGCATAAGTATAGGGCCAATAGTTGCAGTGTCACTTGCCCTGCAGCATGAGCAGGACATGGAGAGGAAGAGGCAGAGAGGGGAAGCTACTGACAAAGGGTCTTCTGTAAGCAACACTCCTACTTAAGCAGTGAGCAAGGAGCCATGCCGAGGAGGCTATAATTGACAAAGGAGGTTTTCACAGACTTGTGCCATCGCCTTCACACTGACCTGGAGCCTCAAAGCAAGGTGAGGACGGCCCTCTCAGTGTCAGTGAAGGTCACCATTGCCCTTTAATTCCACTCCACTGGATCCTTGCAGGCAGCAGCAGGCGACATCAGTAACATATCACAGTTCACTGTGTGTAGAAATATCATGGAGGTCACAGAGGCACTGTAAGAGGGGAGAGGGAACTTCATCTTCCTTTTCCTCAGGACAGAACACCAGGATGAAAAGGCATGTGGATTTGGAAGGAGAGCAGGCTTCCCAATGCTGGCGGGCACCACTGACTGCATGCACATGGCTTTGTGGGCCTCCCATGCCAATTGGGAGTGATACGGCAAACGCAAGGGTGACCACTCTCTGCACGTGCATTTGGTGTGTGACCACATCAAGAAGTTCATCTCAGTGAATGGTTGCTATCCTGACAGTGACCATGATGCTTTTATCCTGCATCAGTCTATAATACTAATCAGCTTCGGATCTCCAAGACAACACAGGATGGCTACTTGGTGACAAGGGTTATCCCCGCTTCACGTGGTTGATGACTCCCTTCCACCATCCCATCATGTGAGGCCAGAGGGCCTTCAATGAAAGCCATGGAGCCACCCACAGCACCGTGGAACAAGCCATCGGTCTCATAAAGAAAAGGTTTCATTGCTTAGGTTGCTCGGGGGATCTCTGTGGTACATGCCCAAGAGGGTGTCCATGTTTATGGTGGTATACTGTGCCCTCCACCACCTTGCAATTCTCAGGGCACAGCCACTACCTCCTGGGATCTGCAGACCACCTTGGGGTGGGGGTGGAGGAGGAGGGGATGGAGGAGGAGGAGGAAGAGAAGGGAATGGAGAAAGAGAAAGAGGAGGAAGGAAGCAGAACAAATCCAATACATGCAACTGGATTGCAAGAGGGACTGCATTGTGAGGCTTCACTTCAGTTAAAATGAACTTCTCCATCTCAACATGGACTCACACTTCACAACAGTATATCCATTTCTGGTTGGGGGTAGCTGTGAAGTAAGTAGGACCTCTCCTGACGAATAAGTAGTCGTGAACTGCAGCGGCAGGGTGCTTAGGGTGGGGTGAGGTTGAGGGTAGTATCTCTACAACATTCAAAATCCCCATAAACATATTTTACAGCACCCTGTGAAATGGCAAGCAAGGACTGCCATTCAATAAGTCCTACCACAACAAAATCCTTCAACGGTGGATCGGCTGATGGCTGTGAAGTTGGACCAAAGGTTGCAGCAGGGTCTTGTCCTCAATTATACAGGCTCGCCTGATCCTTGAAACCAGGCAATGCCCCACCAAGACATTGTGGGGCCAGCTGTGCAACCGGCCTCCCACTCTAAAAGACACACACATGTCAAAATCCATTTCAGATTCTCCGTCACAAATTCCCCTTAGCCAACATCATTCAATAAAGGCCAACAACAAATGCCTACACGCAACAACTTTATCCAGCAACACATCAATAATACAGAAAAAAAGATCAGAACTAATCACCCTAGTGCATCCCTTTAGTGCCTCTCTTGCAGGTGCCTTTGCCTGGTCTAGTGTTCCTGGGCAGTATTATTCCAGTGGCTGAAGCATGGCTGGTAGAAGGTTGCTAACTTTCAATGGGGAAGACTGCAGATGGCCTTGCAGGGTGCCTTGAACAGCTTTGGGCCTTGAGGTCTCCGCTTTGGGCTGCACCACCTCGGCATGCGTGGCAGCAGTCAGAGATGGCTGGCTTAGAGGCAACAGAAGGGGCACTGGTGGAGTGGTAGTGGTGGAAGCACGAATTCTGCCATTCTGAGAGGGCGCAGCAAGTTCGCACTCCATGGAGTTACTGCCATTCCCAGTGGATGACACATCAGCAATCTTAGTAATCTGCTGGAGCACAGATTTCTGGACTGCTGTGAGAGCCTACATGCGTCTTTGAGCACTGGTATTCACATTCACACTGGCAGTAGTCTGTGCCTGCATTCTAGCAACCAGGGATCTCAACCTGCGCCTGACCTTCCACTACAGCACTGAAACATCAGGTGGCCTCCACCTGTGCTGCAGTGGAAGCTGAGACAGCCGCCAGCAGATGGACCATCATTGGTTAGTCCGGCAGTGCTGCCGTGGTGGTGCCCATCATTTCCACAGTGGAAAGGTCTTCATCTGAGTCCCCTGCAGTAGAACTCGTCCTTGACCTCGACCTCTGGAGATGTTGCACACAATCTGACATATCCCCCGGCCTGGCTGCATCCCACTCATGCCTGGTGACTCGTCATGTGCTGATCCCGAATCTATACTAGCCTCTAAAGTTCATGCAGTGCCAGTATCTGAGCTAGTGGCTGTGAGTATAAGGTCAAGTGATGGTGCTTCTTCCTCAGAGATTTGCTTTTCCCCTCTCGCTTCTGCCTGAGGTTGCAGTGGCTGAACAGCCAGCAGTTTTTGACTATCTGAAAGCACAAAAATATAAGGGGAGGGAGAAGTGAGGTAAGTTGGTGCGAGTGGGGTGGAGGAAAGCAGGAGGTTCCTGGTCACATCTGCAGTTTCCATTTCATGGCACCTTGCAGGATGAAGATGAGGAGTGAATGGAGAAGGTGCATAAGGCAGCAACTTACCATCACACTGACTCTGTGGCATTGGTCCCGATGATTCTTTGGGCCATCTCCTTGAGGGTGCTAAGAGGATGCAGGTGTGCTGGTCCTCTGTCAGTCCTTGGATTTCTGGCCTGTTGTGGGCCACCTTCTCCTGCAAGAAAGGGCAGAATGTAAGTGACTGTGGGCGGAATCTTCCCAGTTCTGCGGAGAAAAGTTTGGTGGCGCCCTGACACATTCCCACTTCCGAGCTATCTTGCTGTTGGCAGGGTCTACCTAGCATCAGCTACCCACCCAGCAGCAGCGGGTAGTTAATATTAATTAAGCGCCCACTAAGGGACAAATTGGTGATGTTGCACCCCCACCACCCCCGCACCCCACCGAAGCCAAAGCTCAGCAGGTGCCTGGAGTCAGCATCCTGGCACCAGGCCAATGGCCAGCAAGGTCTCCTTTAATACCCTCCCCTCGTTACAGAAACATGCGGATCATTGGGCCACAACTGTGGCTGTAGGCTGTAGGCCATCCTGTGGAGAGAATTCCCCCTCCACACTGATGGGCCTGGCAGCTGTGGCCACACTTACTTTTAACAATTTAAGAAATCTTCAGAGCCACCGCCATCTTGAGGCCGCCCTCGTGGTCTCCCACCTACATGAGCACTGACCACATCTCCTGGTGGGGCTGCTGGTCGGCCACAGCCTCAGGCGCTCTGATTGGCCCTCCCACCTGCTGTGATATTGCTTTAATTGCTTTCATACTAGTGAACATACTATTGAATAATGACCTGGAACCTGCTGCCCACAAGGCTGGTGGAAGCAGAGACAATCAATGACTTCAAGAGGAAGTTGTATGGCCACCTGAGAGAAATAGACTTGCAGGGCTACAGGGATCGAGCGGGGGGACTGACTGAACAACTCTGTGGAGAGCAGGCATGGACTTGATGGGCTGAATGGCCTCCTACTGTGCCATAAATAACTCTATGACTGAAAAAGTGATGGAAGTTAACATGTGCCACATTGAATTCCTACATAAATGAGATCACAGCTGTTTACATGAAATAGTTTGGTATACATCATCACAGGAAGTGATGCAAGTTAACATGCGCTGCTGTAGTTGGAGCAGTGTTAGTCAGCAGTTGGCATATGTATTGAAGAGCTTCTTAGAATCCTGATGTTCTTCAATAAAGAACCCTTTGTTTAGTTCCATCATATAGTGTTTGGTACGTTTGTGTTAGGAGCCAATAACACAACACCACCTGCGGAACCTGCCCACCATCCTTAATTGGATGAGGCTTCCGGAGGCAGCCTGTTTATTGGCCACCTCTGAGAAGATCGCACAGGCGAGCGGCCCTTGGACACCATTGGTGTCTGGACCTGTATACAGTCTTGATGCCCGACAATGGTCCAACAGGAGAAGATTCCGCCCTGTGTGTCAGTGTGCTTGGGATTGATGTGCCTGCAATAGCTGAATAGCTGTAGTTTGCTGAGGCCTATAGTGATGTGTGTATGGCTGGAATGATTGTAAGGTGTGTGTGGGTGAGGTGTGGTTTAAGGATGTTAGGGTGAGTCCTGAGTGTCAGACTGTGATACTCGGCGAGTGATAGGGATGTGATACATTGAGTAGCTTGAGAGGTGTGTGGTGAAGTGGGTGTAAGATGTGAGGTTTAGATGTACTCAATCACATTCACCACCCATGTGAATTCATTAAATGTCTTTTCACTCTACTGCCATGTCATAGGGGGCAACACTTTGGGCATTAATTACACTTGCCACATTCTCCTATTCCCTGTGGAGGCCCCTTCTTGATGGCTTCCTGTCCCCCTGGTGAAAACATGGCCTCCTTCTTTGCCTCCACCTGTCTGACCAGTGCCTCCAGGGTGGCGTCATTGAAGTGGGGATCCCTTTCCATGGCATGGTGTGACATCCTCCTTGTCCCTCGGTGTTCCACAGTGATTATCCAACAGCCTGTAGTGCATTGCTGCAACTTTCTTTTTAATAGGGACAGCACTTTTAAAAATGGAAACATGCCTGGAGCATCTGGTTTGTTCAGAATGTTTCTCAGCCCCCTGTCGTGCAGAGGCAGCCGGCAGCACTAGAGACCAATTCAGTGTGGGAGCCGTTCAGTGCCACGCTACAGTCATAGGGATGAGGTGGGTACATCAATTTTATGTGCTGCCCATTTTGTTTCGAACCAACATGGGAAGGTTGCTATTTGATTTCTAACCCTGTACTTTTTCTTAAGTTCCACAAAGGTTTACTTTAAAAACAAGAAGTGCATTTAACAAACAGCCATGAAGCAAATGAAGAAGGTACCAACGATAACGCAAACCAGCCTTTATCTCTAGAAAATCAGTTTTTGATTCCTTAACATGCACACCATTCTGAGTGACATAACAGAGTAATAGAGGATGTTAAACAAGTGCTGAGTATATGAAAATAAAGCTGCAAAATGAGATGGGCCTGTTACTGTGAGCTCTTTGCTGTAGAAGCTGAAAGTTCCTTGGCATTGCCACATCAGAAATTTGTTTTACCTTTTATTTTTTACATTTAGCTGTGCCACATTGAATTGCTATATAAGTTAGATCACAGCTGTTGTTTGCCAGGTTTGATGTGCTGATTTCTCAATTGAATCCTTTTAATTTTCTTTATTGTCACAATGATTTACATTCACTTATATTTCATTTTCAGCAATAAGCCATGATGTGAATTATTCCAGTATTGCTGCAGGGATCTACTTGAGTTTCTGTGCAGCTGTTAGATACTATTAGCCAAGCTGTTCTTTCAAAAGTGTTATGATTTTGCAGGCATATCTGTAATGGTGTGTGAAGGGACTATGAATATGTACATTTAGTTAAATTTGTTGCACATCAGAAGAACTCAAAACATTTGATGCTTATCGAAATAATTTAACCTTTGAAGACATTTAAGGTAATTGGCCAAAGGGAAAGGAGGAGAATTTGTTTTAAGCAGCGAGTTGTTTTGGTCTGGAATGCACTGCCCGGAAGAGGGGCTGAAGCAGATTCAATATTAACTTTCAAAAGAGAATTGAATAAATACTTGAAGGGGAAAAATGCAGGGCTATGGGGGAAGAGCAGGGGAGTGGAACTAATTGGATAACTTTCAAAGAGCCAGCAGAGGCAAGATGCGCTGAATGGTCTCCTTCTGTAAATCTACGATATCTAATTAAACAGAAAGACATTTAACGACTATTTCAATGAACAAATTTTCTGTAGGTCAATGCACTTTTCTCACTCCTCCTAAACTCTATGTAGTTTTCATATGAAAGATAACGTGTATTTTATATTAAAGGAGCAAATGTAAATTGCTGTAGTGAAGAAATTTGCTACTGATAGCTAATTTAACTGATGCCATCTGACATCTCGTTATTGGTACATAATTACTGCCATCTGCATTAAAACCTTCTCCTCAAACATAAACCAGTGTGTGCATCCCATTCTGGAGCTCGAAGATTTCACCTACCTGCAGGGTCAAAGGCTGTAGAGCTGAACATAAGAACAATAAGAACATAAGAAATGGAAGCAGGAGTAGGCCATTCACAAGAGCACAAGAACACAAGAAATAGGAGCAGGAATAGACCATATGGCCCATCACGCCTGCTCTGCCATTCAAAATGATCATGGTTGATCTTAGGATTCAACCTCACTTTCCCGCCCGCTCATCATATCCCTTGATTCCCTGAGAGACCAAAAATCTGTCTGTCCCAGCCTTAAATGATGGAGCATCCACAACCCTCTGAGGTAGAGCATTCCAAAGATTCACAACCCTTTGAGTGAAGTATTTTCTCTTCATCTCTGTCCTAAATGATCGGCCCCTTATCCTGAGACTGTGCCCCTGTGTTTTAGATTCCCCAAACAGCAGAAATAATCTCTCAGTGTCTACCCTATCCAGCCTCTTTAGAATCTTATATGTTTCAATGAGATCACCTCTCATTCTTCTGAACTCCAGAGGATACAGACCCAATTTACTTACTCCGTCATCATAGGATAATCTCCTCATCCCAGGGACCAATCTAGTGAACCTTCACTACACTGCCTCCAATGCAAGTATATCCTTTCTTTAATGTTGTGACCAAAACTGTACATAGTATTCCAGATGTGGTCTTACCAAAACCCTGTACAATTGTAG